>NW_025791659.1:9802188-10149478 GCF_921293095.1 Ischnura elegans
GTTTATTGCGCATCCCAACATTTGATTATTTCAAATGGCAGTATATGCAAACAATACGAAGGTATATAATGAAGGGAATTGTTGGTAGTTGACTCTAATCTAGGTGATTTATTTGGGAGAGAGACTGCCTGCTATAGGCTCCTTTATCAAGAGAAGAAGAAAGCCTTCATTGAAGATATTTTTCAAAAGAAGTTAACTAGACATCATCAAATAGCTTTCAATAAAACTAGTAAGATCTTCTTTCTAATTGTGTTTTTTCGTTTGAGTGCTGTTTAATTCATATACACCTTCAGCAACGATATTGCACGAAATATTCCCGAAAATATTCACGAAATATATTGTCCGAATTCCGTTTGTCTTTTGTCCTTTTTTAATAACATGCGAAATATACGCAATCACGAATGTCACCTGCCAAATGTCGAATTTTGGTGTAAAAATTAAAAGGTATCCAGAGTGCGGGTTCAACAACTATATTTTATTATACTTCTTGATATGTCTTTTTATTTATAGTGGACGTAATAAGTGGAATGTCAACTTAAACGCCAAGAGGAAGTTTCACTCGATAGCCAACGGAGTTCTTGTTATTTAAACTTTTATTTGCATTTTCTGCGTATTTTCGAAAGATATTAGATGATTTGAGGAGTTTTATTAACATATTATTAAAATTTAGTGAATTGAAATAAAATCCATGAAAAAAAGGTTTTAGTACGTATATTCCGCTCTTTTGGAACGTAACCCCCAATTAGTATGGAAGTCAATGGTTCGACTTTCGTACAAGTTTTCGGGAATGCATGCAAAGTCGGGGACCGCCTGTACTTTGATTCAAATTGTATGATTTCTCTCTTATTTGTATTGTATATGTACATTCTGCTGCCTCTTAAGTCAGGGTATTTCTTATTACTGTGTCCTCACATGAGGTGTATTAATTGATGACATCTACCACAATTATTATTGTGCTACAGATGAATAAAGATATTATTATTATTAATATGATTTCAGCAATATCATCTTCATAGTTTTCATTGGTGCCATAGTAGTCCAAATTCCATTCGATATTATCGAATGCTTCATTGGTTTTTATTTTGGTGCAGTTTAGGGTTTACATGTTGCGTACCGCGGTATTTAAATTTCTAGGAACGCCGATTCTGGGTGGAGGTGTTGAGATTGGAAATATGCATTTGGTTTAAGCATGGTTAAAAAGCTAATGTTTAGGATATAACTTTACCCAATCAAACATTATGATTAGAGATGCGTGAAAATCGCAAATGCGATAAATGTTACATACAGTGAGTCCTCGTTTAACGTCACTAACCGTTCCTGAAAAATGTGACGATAAACGAAATGACATTAATCGAAGCATAATATCCCATAAGAAACTACAGTGGAACCTCGTTAAAGTGAGTACGGGCTATAGCGACACCCCCGCTATTACGAGAGATAGCCGATGCACCGTCAATTGACCCTATAATAAGCGTGTTAAAAAATTCGTTTTTACGAGGCCCTTTCGGTGTTGGCTCTCGCCGTAGCGAGGGTTTCACCGCCGGAAGACTTTCATCAAGACTCCTTAACCTCTGTAATTGCTAGCGATCTGTTAGAAATGAAGTTAATGGAGTGCTCAGTCTCAAATTTATGTGGTAAACTGTCGTTCGATAAATATAATGATTGGCGAAACAATGCTTTGCATGATTTTTATTCAGTGCGGTGCTTATAAATTGCTTGAATAGTTAGTTGTTATTTGAGTAAGGAAATTTAGTGATGCAAAAAAACATCGCCTTTCGTCTGGATTTATGCTTACGTTTATCGGATAGATGTTTATCTGTCGCCGCACCACTCCTGTTCCTGTATATCTGTTCGCAACAGGTATATTGGCTATTATTTGCTCCACCTCCAGTAAAGCGACAATTCGCTATAGCGAGTGTTTATAAGTGCACCGTGGGGTGTCGTAATATCGAGGTTGCACTGTAAAAAGTGAATATCGGCTCCTAGACCTCACAATTCCTACGCGAAAAAAATGTTAGCGTATCATATCTGGGGCATTTTTTACGATGGGAATGCCAAACTATGGCATAAATACGAGTTCCTGTCTTCATCGACGACAATAGCAGCAGTGACGCAAATCCTTCTCCATTTTTGTATCTTCCAGCATTTGCTTTTTGGCTTCGCTATGATGGTCGCCCGAGTGAGCGTCGCCTGGGCATCATAATCGCTGAAACATCGTCGCAGTTACAGGAAGCAAAATTATCGTGAACACGGTGAAAAAAGTGATGACAAAAATAACGAGTTCAACACGGAAAAATGCCTTGAAATCACTTTTTAGGTTCCTGAAAACCATTATGTCAAGTAAAACCTTGCGCACCTACGTAAGAATTCATTTTGCAGAAATTTTTGCTAAAACCGTAATCGCAATTAAGAATAAACACACCGTTTTACACTTTGCTTAGACTGACTGTATTACCACCCACAAAACGAACAACCTGCAACGCCCGCCTTTTCGCCTTTTATTTCGTGCGAAATTTAAAAGACTTGACGCTATCGCAAAGCTTAGGTGCGATAAACGAATGACGGTCTCAAAATTTTTGTGATGTTATCGCTAAATGACGTTAAACGGGGTGACGTAGAACGAGGACTCACTGTAGATGCGATGACTGGATGTCTATGATATTTTTATGCAAATTTGCCTTTTCGACGGCAAAATTCGTACATTTTGTGCCGAGCCCAGTTCAAATGCTCTGCCGACACTCACCGCTTAAAGCATGCGAGCGACTGGCCAGCTGCTAGTTGGCTGGGACTATACGTGGCCACGAACTACAAAAGGGCGCGGGCAAGCCACACCTCCGCCACTATACCTCTTATTCCTTAATTTATTATTGTTCTACAACATAATTATTAAAAATATTCTGTATTTTGTCATATAACTGTGTTTCACTACATTTTATCGTCATCTAACTCATTACGAAAATATAAAATAGACGATACAAAATGCGATAAACTGTTATTGAAAGTGCGATAAAATAAAAATGAAAGTGCGATTTACACGTATCTCTAGTTATGATGTATCAATTCATTATGAATAACGAACAACAACTGAAAACGCACTAACGAATACGTATTGTACGCTTTAAAATTGTTTAGGTTAATGCCAGGGTTGATTGATTTAAATCATGATTTAAATCACGATTTAAATCACTTGATTTTTATTTTTAAAAAATCAGGTGATTTAAATCATAATGTGATCTATATGTTTGATTTTTAAAGAGTCAAGAAAAGGAAGCTGTAAGTGTATAATTTTGATTTATATTTATTAATTATTACAATGAATCGACAGTTATCAGCACAATGGTGGCTCTTAAATAGAAATGATACTGTAGGAGTGCATGTAACATGAAAATTTAAAAAAATGGCTTTGGTTAGAATACTAGTGCATCCGTTGAAAAAAATTGTTTTCTGATTTAACTTCTAAGCGTAGGCACCATACAAAGTTGCAATTACAGAATTTTTCTAAACTTCATATGCTTTAGAACCGCATGATATAGTACATTTGATACTTCCATTGGCAATTTTATATTATGCTGGTGTAATTTTTAATTTGATACCATTGGCATTTCCATAGTTCTCTCCCCTGATTGACTAAATGTTGTATTAAGTTTAGAGTATGTTGCCTCTTATTGTCTCTGCAAACGATCATTCTCCAATATATGCTTCCCAAATAGTTAGTTTTGCAAATAACTGAATTTTTGATGAATGGAGAATCATAAAAATCTCATTTAAATCAATAAAATCCGATTTTAATAAAAAAAATCAACAAAAATGACTTTTTTGAAAAAATCATGATTTTTATTGACCCTGGTTAACGCACCTAAATGACGAGAATCTTAGTCATCTGTCCGGAGCATTCGGGAAAAAAATGACAAGAATTCTACCCATCCGTACGCAACGTGTTGAATTCAGCCCAATAAATGCCCAAATTTTGGTGCATTCCATTACGATACAAAGAGGTTTTACTGTACAGGCCTATTGAGTCGGTTTGCGGTGTAGTCCGTGGATGTGATGTAAAAGAGTTTTTTTCGTTTGTTGCAGCGTGAAGTCCTGAAGATGTGCCTCACCAAGTCTTCCTCTTCCAATCCCAAGGATGTCACTCCCGATGGCTCAGTTCTGTCGTCAGGGGAGAGGCTGGAGCAGGCGGAGGATGTTGGAGAAGATGCATCTGCAATGCATGGTGGGACGAATCCTACCTCTGATGCGGAAAGGGAGGGGAGCCTCACCTCCAGGGCACTGCGTTGTCGGAAGGTAAACACACTCATTAACCCTTAACCAGTGACGTGCAATTCTTGTGTTTACAGTAAAACTTCGATTTTACGCACTTTGATTTTACATCAAGTCTCGTTTTTACGCAGCGACACTCAAGTCCGGCCGGAAATCGTAGGGAATTGCAATGGTGAAACTTCCACTTTAACCGCGCCCTCCCCTGGCTGGTCAGATACCTATCCTCACAGGAAAAACCCTCGTCCCAAATCAAGGCTGCCCCTTTCACCCTTACCCCCCCCCCCCTCTCACTATTCCATTCCGTGTCTAACCCTCACCCCTGCCCTTTCAACCAGTCCTTTTCCTTTCCAATAGATGTCCTCACTGTCACTTGTGTACTTTTTATGTATTAATGTATGATGCATGCAATATCAGTCACCTGACGATGCAACCAAGTTACAAAACCCGGGTGGTGCCCATAATAGGGTGGTTTCCTATTATTTTTTTATGGCCTTAATCGAAAGATTATTACTCCTGGAGTACGTATTTCGCGCTTTTAGATTTGTAAATGACAACATCTATTTTTCGCCATTAAATGAAAAATGAAAATTTTCAAGCGCGCGAAAATGCGACGCTTAAGTATGAATGCCGGGAAATATCTCCGTACGTCGTATTTCTGGTTCCCCCTCCCGCCCGGTGAGGTGACCTTGAGGCGAGGCTTAGCGCTGATACGTCGCAGGATGCTAGCGGATAGCTGAGTACCTTGCTGAATGGTAGCGCTTGGCTTAAAAAAGGTTTATTAATACCTTATCAAACGAAGAAAACTTTCCGACCTTAGCCAGTTTTAATAGGTGATTATTAAGACATGTTTCCCTGAGCTCTGTGCCTCATGCATGCATTGGTAATCTCAAACGATGTATAACTCCTATCCTCTCGTGTAGAAACTAGGTCCCTGTGACGTCATGCGGAGTGGCATCGCGTGGGCGCCAATCTGGCCTTTTTCAAATGAGGATAAAATTTGACCCTTGCCATTCGTCTAAACCGGTATTTCAAAAACCAAATAATTTGTGTATTATGAATACACTAATGGTGGGTAACGAATCGCAATCAATGCCTTTCGTTTTCTTTAATGAAGGAAACTACCCTATTGTTTACATAAAATTAAAATATTCCATTAATCAGTTAAATTCCTGTTTGAATCCTTTAAAGGCAATCACAATTATACGCCAAAATCTTGGGTTTCCTGCTGCATAGGCGACCTAGTCAAACATTCTCACATTCATAGTTTAGTATTCGAGCTATTCGAAATTCGAGGTATTCGAATATTCGAGCATTGATTTGATATTCGAATTCGATATTCGAATTCGAGAAATCTACTATTCGACCCATCCCTAGTATAAATGTATGATGCATGCAAGATCAGTCACCTGACGATGTAACCAAGTTACGAAACCCGGGTCGTGCCCATAATTAAATAACAGTGAACCTTACAAAGTTTTATTCCCTTGCTTCCAATATGGAGAGGTTTCACAAAGTAAAGCCTGAAGTTATTAGTTATATTTTCGATTTTGCATCTTTTCTTGATTTTACGCAGTTTTTCAATTTTACGCAGCACTACTCCAGCCCCATAAGAGGTCGCTAATCTTGATTTTACGCAGTTGTCTTTCGTGGATATTGACAGTTACTTATACCACTTATTTTTTAAGTGCGCGACCCGGGTTTCAATGAGTAATCATCATCATCAGGCGCTAATTATAATTTGTTTATCTTGTTGTTACCTAGTTACTTGATGAATTTTAAAACGGACGCCAGAATAGGTGAAAAGGATGGGTATAGGTATTCATTTATAAGGGTACTATCTTGATTTTCAATAATTTTTAAAATTTCTAACTGTTCCCTAGAATCCAGTTCTCGGTGGTCATTGCAAAAATTTAAAATATTCATTTTAAAATCGCTTCTGTGGCAGTTACATATTAAGTGCTTAGCAAAATTACTCTTTTCATCTTTATTATGTTTGTAAGCACTTAAATGTTCTTTTTTCCTGATTTCAAAACTTCTTCCTGTCTGTCCCACGTATACACCATTGCAATCGCTGCATTTCAAAGAATATACTCCACATCTATCCAATCGGTCTATATGGTCCTTGCATTTAACGATCAGTCTCCTTAAGGTGGAATAAGGTTTAAAAGCCAAGCGGAATTTGTCCTTGGGTAAATGATGAGCCATTTTCAGAGAAAGTGAATTAGTGAACTTAGTTGTCTTTCGACTTGTTTTGAAAATCCCGACTGGAGCATTATGAAGTTAGGTTATTTATTCGTCTCAATGAGTTGCAAAAATGAATACAGGAACGGTTGAAATGACGTCGCGCTGTTGAGCGTGAAACTAAAAACATCGCGAATCTAATTATTGCTTCCCCCTGCGCCCTCTCAGTAATATTTCAGGCTCCTTTACGAACGCGAATATCGCTCTTAGTTCAAATTTTCCATAAAAGGATATCAAAATCTGAAACTTACGGCAATCGCCGTGTATGTATAACTACTTTTGATTAAGACAGATGATCGCCGGAGATATTAACACTATCACCTTTCGTTTATTATTCGACTTATTGATCGACGCTGTTTATAACATATTTATTGTAATTACAGTAGATGTTCGTTAATCCGGAATTATGAACTACGGAATATCTATCCCTAATGGAAGGTTTTCTAGAATTTTGCCAACACTATGTTTTCCGTTGCCCCAGTGAAATATAACGGCGAAATGAGCCATTAAAAATCCTCCCGTACCAAAATTTTGGCTTCCAAGGAGATCCAAAAAAGATAGTTGTACTTCTAGTATGGATTTAAGTCGATGGTGATGCAACACAATGGTAAAAGCAGCATGCGTTGTCTCATTCCGCGGGCTAACCCCATATCTGTGGGACGAATGGAGGCGAGGGAAAGTTGCTTGAGCGGCACACTTATCAGAACTGACTCAACTTGTATCTCATTGTCAGTGGGTTTAAATGAAATGTGATTGGAACTTGAATAGCTATTAGCTTGACTCCGCTAGGTGGCAAGCGTTTATTTTTTAACAGAAGGGGAGTTTATGCCCTCGGAAAATAACTGGCGTCGTCAATCGTCATGTAATCATTGAAGTCAAATTCAAGACGTGAGTGATAAGGCAGTCCCTTTAAACTCAGGAATGGATTGGCACCATTAAATCAAAATACAAAAAGTGTCCTGTGTTGTTTTCATGCATGGGGAAGCAAAATATTACGTGAAGCTGAGTCACACGGCTTGTGAGTCGAAGGTCTTGGCGCTGAATTCGTGGAAGAATGCTGACAGAGAAGCTATTCCCGGAAGACTCAATCTACTAATGCTAAAATTTCATGGGGAAATGCTTTTTTAATGCGTATAAATTATAAAGAGGAAAAATTGTTCTGGACTATTAATCATTTTTTTATTCATCACTGGCGGCATGACGGCAGTTCCGCAGTTATTTAAATAGCTCACTTAAAAAAAGTGATCTAAACACCGGAAAATCTAAATTTCCGAATATATCCCGGGTCCTGTGTGCTCCGTATTATCTATGGTATGCTATTTAGAAGGAGGTAACCGACAGCTGGGGTCATTAGCGCCATGAAGTAATGTCTGGGGGGATAGGAACCCTATGTTGGCATTAACCAGGTTGTAATGATAGGCTCCAAAGGGACCAGGACTTAACGTCACATCTGCTGGACAGAGTGGTGCACTGGAAGTGCCCTCCACATTACTCAAGTAGGGATAGGGCCATCTCGGATAAGTTTCTGCTACTGCCAGGACATGAACCCAGGCCCACAGGGTGTAAAGCCTTTGTGATGTGTTAGCAAAATTTTGCTCCCTGTTCATGGGTGACTATCAGTTTGGATGACTATCCTCAGATACCTCATTTCTTAAATCTCCAATCTTTGTTTGTCTGCAGGTGGTTAAACGGGTATCCTGAAAACTGCTTTTAATGAGAATATTTTCGAAAATTAGCTTCTCTGCGAGCATTTAGTATCACCATTCCGAAATTTCTCCTGGGTAACATAAGTAATCTTAGTGCCAGGAATGCTAGCGATTCAACCATGTTGTTCAACCGTGGGAAACATTGTTCAGGAATGCAATGTTGTTTCTCCTAATGTAACAAGTTCATCTGTGGTGTTGCTTGTGAGTAAATAAGATTATTTGGCTTCATTTTCTTGCCTGCAAATGAGAAATTGAATCCGGAAAACGTATGTACGACGTGATTGAAAAGGATTTCATGCTCTTTCACCATAAAACCTCACATATGAGACTTTTTCTGGTTCCGGTTCTGGCTTAAATCAGAACTACATGTACAAAAGTGTGTGATTAAGCCTTCTAAAAATAATGAGCAAAGTCTTATCCTGAAAAATATACTCCTCCTCAATACCAACTCTTGATTTTACACACTTTGATTTTACACAGTGCCCATATTTCGGTCCCTCCAACTGTGTAAAATCAAAGTTTTACTGTATATGTTAAAATAGTTCTTGGAGTGTAGGTCAATGTATGTTATGCAAAAAAGGTTTACTTGTGAAATTTTTTTTAATTGAAGGTACAGTGAGTCCTCGTTCTACGTCACCATGTTTAACGTCATTTCGCGATAACGTCACGAAATTTTTGAGACCGTCATTCGTTTATCGCGCCTTCGCTTCGCGATAACGTCAAGGCTTTTAAATTTCGCGCGAGAAAAAACGCGAAGCGGCGGGCGTTGCAGGTTGTTCGTTTTGTGGGCGGTAATACAGTCAGTCTAAACGAAGTGTAAAACGGTGCATTTATTGTTAAATGCGATTACGGTTTTAGCAAATTTTCTTCGAAATGAATTCGTAAGTAGGTGCGCAAGGTTTTACTTGACATAATGGTTTTCAGGAACCTAAAAAGTTATTTCAAGGAATTTTTCCGTGTAGAACTCTGAGTTTTTGTGGTCACTTTTTTCGCCGTGTTCACAATAATTTTGGTTCCTGTAACGGCGACGATGTTTCAGCTATGATGATGCCCAGGCGACGCTTGCCCGGGCGACCACCATAGCGAAGCCGAAAAGCAAAGCTGGAAGATACAAAAATGGAGAAGGATTTAGGTCTCTGCAGCATTTGTCGTCGATGAAGACAGGAACTCGTATTTATGCCATAGTTTGGCATTCCCATCGTAAAAAATGCCCCAGATATGATACGCTAAAATTTTTCCGTGTAGGAATTGTTAGGTCTAGGAGCCGATATTCACTTTTAACTTTGTTTCGTATGGGATATTATGTTTCGATTAACGTCATTTCGTTTATCGTCACATTTTTCAGGAACGGTAAGTGACGTTAAACGAGGACTCACTGTAAATATGTGCTGCAATATACTTTGAAATAAGTGGTGGTGTTATGACTGCCACCATGAGTATTTCAGGTTTTACTTTTTTTTCTACCTCCGTCATTATTCCCCTATCAAGCGAAGGAAACTTTCTGAACTTAGGTATTTTTAATGTGTGATTATTATGACATGTTGCCTGAGCTCAGTGCCTCATGCATGCATTGGTAATCTCAGATAATGTAAAACTCCAATCTACTCGTATAGAAAATAGGTCCCCGTGACGTCACGTGGAGTGGCATCGCATGGGAGCCAATCTGGCCGTTTTCCAATGCGGTTAAAATTGGCCCTTGCCATTCGTCTAAACCGGGATTTCTAAAACCAAACAATTTGTATACAGGTGGTACTCGACTTTCGTACATTCGACTTTCGTACAATTCGCACTTTCGTACGTTCAAAATTGACACCTTTTACTTGACTTTAGTACGCTAAATTCGGACTTTCGGATGTTGGTCTGTAATTTTTTTAAAATTCCCGCGATGTTTATTGCGCATCCCAACATTCAATTGTTTCAAATGGCAGTATATGCGAACAATACGAACGTATATAATGAAGGGAATTGTTGGTAATTGACTCTAATCTAGGTGATTTATTTGGGAGAGAGACTGCCTGCTATAGGCTCCTTTATCAAGAGAAGAAGAAAGCCTTCATTGAAGATATTTTTCAAAAGAAGTTGACTAGACATCATCGAATAGCTTTCAATAAAACTAGTAAGACCTTCTTTCTAATTGTGTTTTTTCGTTTGAGTGCTGTTTAATTCATGTAAACCTTCAGCAACGATATTGCACAAAATATCACCCGAATTCCGTTTGTCTTTTGTCTTTTTTGAATAACATGTGGAATATACGCGATCACGAATGTCACCTGCCAAATATCGAATTTTGGTGTAAAAATTAAAAGGTATCCAGAGTGCGGGTTCAACGAATACATTTTGTTATGCTTCTTGATATGTCCTTTTATTTATAGTGGACGTAATAAGTGGAATGTCAACTTAATCGCCAAGATGAAGTTTCACTCGATAGCCAACGGAGTTCTTGTTTTTTAAACTTTTATTTGCATTTTCTGCGTATTTTCGAAAGAAATTAGATGATTTGAGGAATGGTATTAACATTAACATTAAAATTTAGTGAATTGAAATAAAATCCGTGAAAAAAAAGGTTTTAGTATGTATATTCCGCTCTTTTGGAACGTAACCCATAATTAGTATGGAAGTCAATGGTTCGACTTTCGTACAAGTTTTCGGGAACGCATTGTGTACGAAAGTCGGGGACTGCCTGTATTATGAATACACCAATGGTGGGTAACGAATCGAAATCGATGCATTTCGTTTTCTTTGATGGAGGAAAATATACTACAGTGAGTCCTCGTTTAACGTTGTTGATTTGTTCCTGAAAAAGTCGACGTTAAGCGAAACAACGTTAAACGATGCAGTGTTTCCCATAAGAAACAATGTAAAAAATTTAAATTGGTTCCTAGCCACGTTCCTAACAATTCATTTCTTCGTGAAGAATCCAGAATTTCCCGGGCGAGAATCCAAGGAGGCCAATTATCGGAGCCGTAACTTTAAGCAGACTTTGTGACCAATCGGGAGACACCTGAATCAGGCCAAAACGAAAAAATCTGAATCTGACACTCGGAAGCACGAGGATGAAGGGCGAGTCAATTTTCGTGATGATATGAATTCTTTAACCCGGCGGAAATCGCGAGAAACATTAATTACCGATTATTCACTTCAGCATGATAACGATTCATTCGAAACGAAACGAATTTTCATAACGAAAAGGTTGGGAAGAAGGCATTATTAAATGAAATATAAAAACTAAAAAGAAAGTATTTTAATGGCGAAACATCGATATTTTCGGTAACAGAAGAAATTTTAATTGTAAAAACTCGACCTGCAAACCTAAAACTCGACCGATCTCTCCAGCAGTTGCACCTTCTTCAATTCTTTTAATAATACCAAGTTTTTGTTCTAATATCGCCGTTTTTTCTTCACGTCTGAAGAACCGCCAGGATAGCCACTCTTCTTCGTGGACATTTTTTTCGGTTGGCATCAGAGAAATAAACGGATAATGGGTAAATGAGGCGATAATTATTTGCTCAGACGCATATTTAACATACGCTACCCACACCAACCTTTTCTGTCGAGCGAAAATTACCAATCGCATTAATATAGTAATATTTACTATACATCAGATGCGCTTGCGTCCTATTCGCCATTCATTTTTTTTTCGCCGCGCATAATTTGAACAACGTTATCGCGAAGCAATAGCGACGTTAAATGATCAAGGGTTTCAATTTTTGGACAACGTTATCGTGAAACAACGTTAAACGGGACGACGTTAAACGAGGACACACTGTATTAAAAATGAGGAAAAGTATTGCAGGAAGCGTAGATGCCAGGAGCAAGTATAAATTTACGGAAACATCTGGGTAGAGGGAGGGTAACTCCCCATCATTAGCCCGGATAATCGGGAGTGAACTGTTTAAGTTTATCTATACCTTTATGAGTATCTTATTTCTCCCATTATACTCCCCCTCTGAATATAGTCCCCCCCCCCCTAATTTTGAGGCTTCAGTTTCGGGAAAAGTAAAAAAAATGCGTTTGAATGTAGTCCCCCCCTTTACTTTTACCACTGACATTTTTGGAAAAAAAGGGGAGACATATACAGTATATATTTGAAAAAATATTCAGTAAATCTAAGACCTACGTGTATATATGATTTTACACTTTCCCGGCGAACAACTTTAGAAAAATCTTCTCGGGATTGCGCGCGGGTTAGATTATTTAAGAGCGCCGACGTTTCGGGTACCGACTCGCTACCCATTCTCACGGCTACTGATAGAAAATTCGAAAAGACCTTTGAAGCCCAGCGTTAGGAGGAGCCGGATTGGTCGAGATCCGATTGTTGTCGCGGAAGACCGTGGACCAGCGTAGACTTAGCTCTGGCAAGCATAACTCTTTTAAGGGTTCTATTCCAAGAGCTGCTGATCGAAAATCCGGTGTCTCTGTTTACTTTCTTATTTTCAACTTTTATTTCAATCGCCTCTTTGGTTAAACGGTCCCAGAAATGACTCTATCGCCATAAAACTCTGGTGTCATCCCACCATATTTTGTGGTCCTCATCCAAGCTATGCTCGACTATGGCTGATTTTTCCGGTTGACCAAGTCGGAGGTTAGGAGGTTTTGAGGAGGTATAATATCGAAACCATCCATCGCCCTATGACGAGTTTAAGAGATCGCCTCGTCTGTGTAAAAGATCCAATTGGCCTTATGACTCCTGGAGTTTATAAAATCCCCTGTGAGTGTGGAAATGTCTACGTGGTTGAGACTGGGCGAACAATACGTATCTACTCGTCTCAAAGAACATCAAAGGCATTTCCGACTTGGTCAACCGGAAAAATCAGCCATAGTCGAGCATAGCTTGGATGAGGACCACAAAATACGGTGGGATGACACCAGAGTTTTATGGTGATAGAGTCATTTCTGGGACCGTTTAACCAAAGAGGCGATTGAAATAAAACTTGAAAATAAGAAAGTAAACAGAGACACCGGATTTTCGATCAGCAGCTCTTGGAATGGAAACCCTTAAAAGAGTTATGCTTGCCAGAGCTAAGTCTACGCTGGTCCACGGTCTTCCGCGACAACAATCGGATCTCGACCAATCCGGCTCCTCCTAACGCTGGGCTTCAACGGTCTTTTCGAATTTTCTATCAGTAGCCGTGAGAATGGGTAGCGAGTCGGTACCCGAAACGTCGGCGCTCTTAAATAATCTAACCCGCGCGCAACCTACGTATATATTTGAAAAAATGTTCAGTAAATCTAAGACCTACAGTCCGGCCACCGAGAGTTGTCCGATGACAGGCAAATGGGGTAGGGGGCAAGGTTGCTAGCTAAGAAAGGGAAACGCCCACATCACATGTAAACAAAAGGGTTCTGTGAAGTAAGGTGTCAGAAGGGACGATGAGCGTGAACGATCCAAAGGAAGAATCCTTTGTTTTGGCGATTCAAAGGAAGGTCTTCATTTGGTGGTTCGAGCTTTTTTCAGTGCTTCATATGCATGTGACAACGTTGCATGACTAGGCAAGGGTGTGAGGTGCATTTGGGGGACAGCGATTGGTAGCAAACCATGTTGGCTAATGGTTCTCCGCCCCTCCTTTTAAAGTGCCATCGGACAACTCTCGCTGGCTAGACTATATGTATATGTTTTCTTCTTTCAGTTGGCTAAAACTTTTATTGCATAACAAACATTGACCTACACTCCAAGAACTATTTTAACATGAATTAAACGAGGTCAAGTAAAGTAAAAATAAATAATTATTTAATAATTACAGAAAGCGAGCGCTATTGCATGATTTTTACTATGATTTGAGAGAAAACAATGTGATCTCTCTTAATTCAACCGTCACTTAAAATGATTAGGATAGTTGGATACAATTTTTCTTATTTACAGGCGGTCCCCGACTTTCGTACACAATGCGTTCCCGAAAACTTGTACGAAAGTCGAATGTACGAAAGTCGAACCATTGACTTCCATACTAATTAGGGGTTACGTTCCAAAAGAGCGGAATATATGTACTAAAACCTTTTTTTTCACGGAATTCATTTCAATTGACTTAATTTTAATAATATGTTAATAAAACTCCTCAAATCATCTAATTTCTTTCGAAAATACGCAGAAAATGCAAATAAAAGTTTAAAAAACAAGAACTCCGTTGGCTATCGAGTGAAACTTCCTCTTGGCGTTTAAGTTGACATTCCACTTATTACATCCACTATAAATAAAAGGACATATCAAGAAGCATAACAAAATGTAGTTGTTGAACCCGCACTCTGGATACATTTTAATTTTTACACCAAATTTCGATATTGGCAGGTGACATTCGTGATCGCGTATATTCCGCATGTTATTCAAAAAAGACAAGAGACAAACGGAATTCGAGTGATATTTCGTGCAATATCGTTGCTGAAGGTTTACATGAATTAAACAGCACTCAAACGAAAAAACACAATTAGAAAGAAGATCTTACTAGTTTTATTGGAAGCTATTCGATGATGTCAGGTCAACTTCTTTTGAAAAATATCTTCAATGAAGGCTTTCTTCTTCTCTTGATAAAGGAGCCTATAGCACGCAGTCTCTCTCCCAAATAAATCACCTAGATTAGAGTCAATTACCAACAATTCCCTTAATTATATACGTTCGTATTGTTCGCATATACTGCCGATACTGCCATTTGAAACAATTGAATGTTGGGATGCGCAATAAACATCGCGGGAATTTTTAAAAAATTACAGACCAACATCCGAAAGTCCGAATTTAGCGTACGAAAGTCAAGTTAAAGGTGTCAATTTTGAACGTACAAAAGTGCGAATGGTACGAAAGTCGAGTGTACGAAAGTCGAGGACCGCCTGTACTGTGTAAGCGTGAAACATGTATCGCTGAAAATGTCATTCCATGTACGTAATCGCAGCTGCATTAATGGTCTCCAGTTGTCTCGGTACGATTTGCAGAGGTAGTTAGGCCATCTCGGGGGCGTCTCCTTGGTATGATAAGTGGAGGTTTTACGATATAAAGAGGTTCACTACAAAGAGGTTTGCCTATAAATTTACACGTAAATCTGACGGGACCGTAGGGGTGGTATGAAGTATGGAGGTTTATGATGTAAAGAGGCTCACTACGTAGAGGTTGTACTGTACCTCCTCAAAACCCAAATATGTATTGTTTTAAGATTTTTCAAATATTGTTCGCCGGGAAAGTGTTAAATCATACATAAGTGGGTTGAAGTGTACATTGAAGGTGCGGCATGCCCAAAATTACGTTGAACAAGGAATTATGCGTGAATTTGTTTTGCTTTGATGGGCTGAATACCCTGTCTCTGTGCATAATGAAAAGCGTTCCACTGTGTTGATTTCTGTAGCTGAATGAACACTGAAATTGTTTGAAAAAACTATAAAAACTTTTTCTACCATTGTTATAAACTAGTCAAATATATAGTCTCTCGTTATCAAATACGTACATAGATTTATGAAAGCCAAAATTGGGTGCTTCTGTTGAGTTCAATTCTATGCGTTTTGATTTTTTGCATTTTTTTGTTATATCTGTCCATAATGAGTATGTTTATTAGGGGTGAGCCGATAATCTTTTTTTCCGATAACCGATACCCGATATTTAGTACTGATAACCGATATTTAGAGCCAATAACTTGATCTGGTCCAATATTTCAATCTTAAAATCCAGAGAATGAATGAATACTTCCTGATTTTCCTTGATGAGAGGTAAATGCATAAATAACGTTATGGTAGAGGAAAAATTATATCGGTTATCGGTGCTCCGATACCGATATGCCGATAGTCCAATATCGGCCAGTGTTTATATCGGAATTAATTATTGGCTCACCCCTAGTGTTTATTTACCTTTTTACGTGCAAAGAGGTTCACTACATAGAGGTTTTACTGTATATGTACACACATTATCTAAAGCAGTACTGCTCCATAAACTCGACGTCGTGCGTATTTACTTGACTACTGTTGCGGGAGCAGATGATCCTCTGGATCTCCACGCGAAGCTTAGCTTAAAAATACTTGATCTCGGAACGAAAGCAGACGACATTAGGCAAATTTTGAAAGTAAATTTCAACTGTTTAATATAAAATGTTCTTGTAATTACGTCGTAATCTAATAATCTTGCGTGTCATCAGTCGATATATCGATCGATTTTACAATCGAAATGGTACAATTCCAGAAGCGAATGTCTACGGCTGTTGCCGTAATTTGAAAGTCAATATAATTTTGCCCAATTTTTATGATGTTTAAAAAACCAGTTGACTTACTCCGGGTTGTTGTTATATTCTCCGAGTACGCTGTGAGAAAGAAAAATGACTTGTCTTTGCTTGTCTGAGCTTCACTCGTCCTCGTTCTGTAAATATATATAGGATAAATCACGGGAGATAGACGCCGTAATCATGGAATCTCCGGGATGTCCATGAAAAATTGCGATTTTTATTCACATGGTATTGTTTTTCATGGTAGCGCTCATTTTCTTGATTTTAAATGTGAAAAGAGTTCAGGAAGGCGATCCTATGAGAACTACCGATAGTAGTTGTAATTATGACGACTTTTTCACTGATTGCAATAACCCCGACTGCTATTATTTACTTTCCTCGTTAGTACGTTTTCCTGGTTAGTACGTTCATTTTTCGTGGTCCCTTCAGAAACGTACTAACCAAGTTCCACTGTATATATATCGGATATGCGAAATGATTCTCCCACGGCCAATTTGAACTTTGGCATGCATAAGTTTTCACCCGTGTGCATGACTGCATGATAAGTGACTTTTTTTCATGTGGCACATTCATCTGGATAAATAATTTCTGTTGTTAAAAAAAAAATTGCCGGCTGGACTATATGTATATGTTTTCTTCTTTCAGTTGGCTAAAACTTTTATTGCATAACAAACATTGACCTACACTCCAAGAACTATTTTAACATGAATTAAACGAGGTGAAGTAAAGTAAAAATAAATAATTATTTAATAATTACAGAAAGCGAGCGCTATTGCATGATTTTTACTATGATTTGAGAGAAAACAATGTGATCTCTCTTGATTCAACTGTCACTTAAAATGATTGGGATAGTTTGATATCTTTTTTTCTTATTTACTGTGTAAGCGTGAAGCATTTATTGCTGAAAATGTCATTCCATGTACGTAATCGCAGCTGCGTTAATGGTCTCCAGTTGTTTCGGTACGATTTGCGGAGGTAGTTAGGCCATCTCGGGGGCGTCTCCTTGGTATGATAAGTGGAGGTTTTACGATATAAAGAGGTTCACTACAAAGAGGTTTGCCTATAAATTTGCATGTATATCTGACGGGACCGTAGGGGTGGTATAAAGTATGGAGGTTTATGATGTGAAGAGGTTCACTACATAGAGGTTTTACTGTATATCCAAGGTGCCAATCAGTCATGAACGTAACCTTATGAAGGTCAATATTTCTCATGCGGTCCGAAATATGGTAGTTTCCTTCATCAAAGAAAACGAAAAGCACTTGTTGCAATTCCTTACTCACCATTAGTGAATTCATAATCCACAAATTATTGGATTTAAGAAATCCCAGTTTAGACAAATGTTAAAAGTCAATTTTAACCTTATTTGAAAGAGGCCAGACTGGCACCCATGAGATGCTACTCCATGTGACGTCACAGGGACCCAGATGCTATACGAGTCGTCAGGAGTTTTACATCGTCTGAGATTACCAATGCATGCATGAGGCACAGAGCTCAGGGAAACATCTCTTAATCATCACCTATTAAAATTGCCTATGCTCGGAAGGTTTCCTTTGTTTGATAAGGTATTAAAAATCCTTATTTAAGCCAAGCGCTACCTGCTAGCAGGGTACTCTACTACCTGCTAGCAGCTCGCATTGTAGCAGCGCTCATAGCCTCACACCAAGGTGACCTGACACAGTGGCAGCTGAAACCAGAAGGATGTCACACATGCTTTTCCCAGCATTCATACTTAGCCGTCGCGTTTTCACATGATTGAAAATGTTCACATTTCAATTAATCGCAAAAAAGAGATACACCGTCATTTAAAAATCTAACATGGTGAAATGCGTACTAATCAACACTAATCAAATCTAAGACCGATATATCTATATGTTTTCTTCTTACAAGGATCAGCAGAAGAGGCACTCCCGCATCCTTCGGAGAAAACCTACGGAGGGTCCGCAGAGGGAGAGAGACGAATACGTGGCACCGAACTTCATCGAGGGCTTCTCTCTCCCCATAGAACTTCTGTACAAGTGCCCTCTGTGCGGACACTTTTACGAGACGAAGAGAGGCCTCACCACTCACTTGGTCGCGACCCACAACCAGCGTACGGCCGAGTGTCGCAGGAAATCCCTCAACGAAACGCAGAGACCCAAGCACCTGGAGCGGAGTGCTGCGAAGAGCGTCGACCCTTTGTACATCAAGTGGGGACTCAGAGAGTGTTCAGTGGTACTCACGGATATTTTCCCAGGGGGAGTGGGGTCTCCGCTGTTATCTAGGGCCTCCAAGAACTCCGATGGGGGTCGTTTGAAGGGTGTGCGCAGTGGTTGCGGGTCTGAGGATGACTCGAGGAGGGGGGAGGTCGAGGGATGTTCGTTGCGTGGCTCAGACAGTGGGGAGAGGTCGCCTTCAAGCAGGAACACCTGTGAGGAGCACCGTGTGGTGTCCTGCGGGGAATGTTTGGGCCGCACAGTAGATGGTGCTTCTCAGGGCGGTGGAAAACAGCGGGGTGAGGTAAGTGCAATAGAATATTTATTTATTTTTTTATTGAATCATTCAAAAACACCCAAAACGGCCTTTACATTGAATAGACTACTTAAAATCTCCATCTTTAACTAATATAAACTGTAAAAAAACTATAAAAAGGGTATTAAAAAAAGGGATTCAAAAGATGGCTTGTTGAAGCTGCCTCTTGAATGATCTGATGATCTTACATTTGCGGTGAAATTCGAGAGAATATCCGATTTAACTTCTATGAAAAAAGGCCCTTGTAATGCAATAAAATTTGATTCTCTCAGTTCTTTGTCGTGAGCCAAAATTACAGCGGCTATTTTTAATAACCTCTCACCAACCTTTGAATACAAAGGTATTATAAACGAATTTTGCCATAAATACTGATTAATGCATATCCTAAAAATTCGTAAATTTAATGTACCAATAGGGAATGTATTACGTAGACACATATTGTGAGAAGCATTCCATACCATTGCAGGAATAAGAACTGCTCTACCCAGATAATTACTCTCATATTGTAAGTACTCTCATTGGTGGAAGTATTCTCCTACTGAAATATGTATGTGGAAGATGATAACCTCACTCTTCTCGGAAAAGCTCATTTGGCTATGATATAATGCCGTTTTGCTGAAAACCCTAAAAATAACCGAAGAACTTCGTTTAAAAGTTCTACAGGCATTGCAAAATGAAAGGAATACATTGATGAACTGACATTTAATGCAACAGTAACAATTAAAAAAATTAAAATTGCACTGGCAACAATAAACTGACCGCAAAAGTATGCCGGGATGGGCTGCCTTCGGGGAAAAGGGTCGAGGATTATATTTGCTCAGTTGCCGCGGAAAGGGTCTGGGACCCCGCTAGGAAAGGTCATTAAGGGGAGGAAGCGACTACCTGGTCAGTCCCGAGCCGAAAAAAAACTCCGTACGGGGCGAAAAAGAAAATCTCAAAGCCTTCGTAGAGCCAAAAGCAACTTCCCGCGAAGGAGCTCGGCGCGAAAAGGTTAATGTGGATGCAGGAATGTTTAGTCTTTGCTCTGAATCAACTCGCTTTACGAGTGGATTTCGGTCCACTTCCTCAATGATTTCAATCTTTTTGTAAGTTGTAATCTGCTTCACTATTAGTTTTCTCTCCAATTCAATAGGGTGGTTTCCTATTATTTTTTTATTGCCTAAATCGAAAGATTATTACTCCTGGAGTACGTATTTCACGCTTTTAGATTTTTTAATGACGATATCTATGTTTGAAGTCCTATGAATATGATATAGTGTATCGAAACTAGTCAGGAAAATAAAGTTCCAAATTGTAGAAACAGCAAAGTTTTTCATTCACAAATCAGTATATCTATGTTTAGCGATTAAATGAAAAGTGAAAAATTTCAAGCGCGCGAAAACGCGACGTGTAAGTATGAATGCCGGGAAATCCCTCCGTGTGACGTATTTCTGGTTCCCGCTGCCTCTGTGTGAGGTGACCTTGGAAGCTTGAGCGCTGATACGACGCAGGCTACTGGCGGGTAGCTGAGTACCCTGCTGGCTGGTAGCGCTTGGCTTAAATAAGGATCATTAATACCTTATCAAATGAAGAAAACTTTCCGACCTTAGCCAGTTTTAATAAGTGATTATTAACCCCTCAACGCCGTCATGCGTACCCAGTACGCGCCCTTTAAATTTCGTATGCCACCGTCATGCGTACCCAGTACGCTTCCTGACCTACTGTATATAATATTTTTTCTCCGCCAGATATTGCATGTTAAATTAAAACTAAGTACTCTATCATTTGAAGAAATGTTTTTCCTCTCCAATAAAATATTCATAACGGCTTTATGACTTCAAGATGTTTTTAAAATGCTTCGATAAAATTCCGTTTTAAACCAGCGCGTTGACGACTTCGGTCCAAAAACTCAACGCCTTCCTTCAACTGTTCTATCATGAAAAAATCCGCCTATTCTGCTTGAGAGACGTCAAGAAGGAAGATACCATATCTCAAGCTACTTTAGCTTGAGATATGGTATCTTCTAAGCTGAATGCCTTCTCTCCGTCTTCTCCTTGTTTGTCGTCACCTCGAGCCGCAAGTGTGTTTGGTCCGCCTCGTTAGTCCTAAGCGTCCTAAGCGAAGGGGCCATGTGCCTCGCTCTGCATTTATTTTTTTATATTTTTTTTTCTGGACAGTAATCAACGAAGATAAGATTCCATCTAAACAGTCAGCATATACCAGGGCCCCTTCGAGATATTTTCTCGTCTCTTGAGGGAGCTTCTAAACCACGAGCTTCAGTCCACTAGAGTCATTCATGCTGTGTGCTGTTCTTTCTGGCAATATGTTGAAATTCTCATCAGGTGTACTTCCTGTGAGTGGTATTTTTTTATAATTGGAGATCCTACGAAATGGGAATAGTATTGAAAGGCAAAATAGAGACTCGGAAGTCTGTTTGTGTGTTAGGTTATAGTAAATTCATTGTTGGGGTGAATTTCAAGGACCTGTTATTGCATTCGTAAGTAATGGAAAGAAAACGCCATTACAAGTGGTGTATGAAGTTATTTAGGAGACTATTGAATGCGGCAGTCCAAAATTCATATATTGTTCATAGGAAAAACACGTATAAAAATTTCAATTATCATTTCGCGTGTCATTGGTCGAGGTAATATTTTTGAAATATCCAACGTCATACGAACTGTTTGGACATGGCCGTGATTCAATACACAATTTAGTATCAAGACTCGTAGAAATACATTACCTAAAGACAATTCCTGCAGCTGGGAAGAAATCAAAGTTTCTCAAAAGAGGTGTGCAGTTTGTGCCTAATATGGGAAATGAAGAGACTGCGTGTACTGGTGTGAAAAATGTGCATTGGGATAATGTTTGGATTGCTTCAAATCATGTCTCACAAAGCAGATTTTCTAAGGTAAATCATTTGATTATTTACCTATTGACGTTTGAAACATTAGCACGTGATTACCTAAATGAAATGATACGGTAATAATGGAAATAGGTCAGAGAAGTGGGCGGAGTAGTAAATTTTCAAGTAGGCGAAACGGGTAATCCTATCGAAAGTATCCAATCTGTTATGACCTTTTCAACCCCAAATGACTGAATTACATAATGTAATTGCATTTTTTTAATGCATGGAATGTTAGAGATCTCGTAGCTTATTCGAAACCAAATTAAAATCTTTCGAAATTGGAAATTTATTCATTAGTTCATAAAAGGAGATACATAAAACAATAAATTTTTTTTCAAATCGCCCGAAAA
This sequence comes from Ischnura elegans, assembly GCF_921293095.1. Taxonomy (NCBI): domain Eukaryota; kingdom Metazoa; phylum Arthropoda; class Insecta; order Odonata; family Coenagrionidae; genus Ischnura; species Ischnura elegans. Next base: position 9,824,333 of record NW_025791659.1, read on the forward strand.
ATTATTATATAGTAGCGTATATTATTACGCAAGTTTACTAAAATTTTCAATGATACTGATCGTATATTATGAAAGATATAAATTATTGAATGATACTATGCCAAAAAGGCAAAGTCATTTAAATCTCATCCGGCCGCTGAGATGGGATTTAATTAAATGCCCGCCGCGCTTGAGGGGTTAAGACATGTTTCCCTGAGCTCAGTGCCTCGTGCATGCATTGTTAACCTCAGACGATGTATAACTCCTATCCTCTCGTGTAGAAACTAGGTCCCTGTGACGTCACGTGGAGTGGCATCGCATGGGCGCCAATCTGGCCCTTTTCAAATGAGGATAAAAATGGACCATTGCCATTCGTCTAAACCGGTATTTCTAAAACCAAATAATTTGCATATTATGAATACACTAATGGTGGGTAACGAATCGCAATAAATGCCTTTCGTTTTCTTTGATGAAGGAAACTACCCTATTGTAATTTAACTGCCCTCACTATGATGACTCGTACAATAGCAACAACTGCCCAATGGCGAAAATTGTGCACAGTGGGCACTCCAAAGGCAACAGAAGGTGAGGAACTCGGGGTGGGGAAAATTGGGGCTTCTCATTGGCTGCAGTTTATCAAAGTCAGACATTCCCGAAAAATGGCCGCATTTTATTATCCGCCACGTCACAAGAATTGAGATATGCATTTGGATGAATCACGGTCGAAGAAAGAGATTTGGAATGAATGCAAGAATGCGAAAAATCCACAGAGAAAAAATCATTCGCCTTGACCGGGATTCGAACCCGGATCCCTCGATTTCCAGCCGAGTGCTTTAGCCAGTTAAGCTACCGAGGCGTCATTCTTCCCTGTGGAAATTTGTGGACTATACCGGACAAGGTAGTATGGACTGCTGAGCATATTTTGCGACGAGCAGTCCAAATCGTGCGCACGGCACCACAGCCGGAGAGTACCTTGTCCGGTATAGTCCACAAATTTCCACAGGGAAGAATGACGCCTCGGTAGCTTAACTGGCTAAAGCACTCGGCCGGAAATCGAGGGATCCGGGTTCGAATCCCGGTCAAGGCGAATGATTTTTTCTCTGTGGATTTTTCGCACAATTGTGCATTGCGGGTGACTCCCGTAAAAGTTATCACCGTGGCTAGTCCCGGTATACTTAAATTCGAATGCAAGAATGTTAATGGCTAATAATAATAAATTAAATCAAGAATTCGGAGGTTTACGACCCTTAATACGTTGTGTACCGGGGTAAGCTAATGTTTAGAATATAACTTTACCCAATCAAACGTTATGATGCATCAATTCATTATGAATAACGAACAACAACTGAAAACGTACTAACGAATACGTATTGTACGCTTTAAAATTGTTTAGGTTGACGCGCCTAAATGACGAGAATCTTCGTCATCCGTCCGGAACGTTCGGGAAAAAAATGACGAGATTTCTCGCCATCCGTACACAACGTGTTAATACAATAATGAAATCGACACAAAAGACAAGAAATACTTAAATAACACATCTTGCAATGCAAACCCAAGACTTTCAAGTCGACACATAGCTAAATAAAGGAACACAGAGATAACATACATAATGTACTTTATTCAAATTATTTTGTTGATCAAAGATATCTCTTGCAAATGAGAAATTAATCGTGGCTGCACCACGATTCGGTGGTCAAATACAAGGAATTACATGATTCAATCGTTAAAAAAAAAAAAAATATGACGAAAAATAAACACGCACATATAATGTACAATTTCACTTTTACGAATAGGTGCAGTGATATTTTCCTTGAGATGAATACACCTTCACCTGCGTAAATTTTGATAAAATCCAAGTTTATCAAACACCAATGGAATTTATTTGGAACATGCCATTTTTATAAATACATGATCATCTCAATGCTTTCCTTACGTACACATTCAAAACGGCAATGTTGGTTGATTCCTTGCAAAATAAATCGATGTATATTTTTCATACAAAAGAGAAATAAAACACGGTTTTAAAAAGTGACATTTTCACCGATTGACATTCACAAAATGGAGGAATACTTTGGGTTTGGTAATCAGTTCATTATGCAGGAACGCTGATCGTTCACGCACGCGATGAGGTTTCCCTGATTTTGCGCTTGTTGCCGCGCGGCAACAGTCTAAAAGGAACTCGACCCGCAATCACGGAGTCATGAACTGTTGGCGGTTGCGCATGAAGACGACCCTGAGTCCATTGTCAGCACTGCCGCCTCGCTGCAATGTTCGACAGCTTTGACGCAAGCCTTGGTGTGTTCGCAGAGCTGGTCGTAATTGACGAACCTGAGAAAGAGATAATAATAATTACAAATCTAGTAAATTAGTGTAAGGGAACGTTCAGGAAAATAATGGCAAGAATTCTCGCCATCAGTACACAACGTGTTAAGAAGATACAGTGAGTTCTCGTTCTACGTCACCCCGTTTAACGTCATTTCGCGATAACGTCACGAAAATTTTGAGACCGTCATTCGTTTATCGCACCTTCGTTTTGCGATAACGTCAAGGCTTTAACGTAAAGGCTCAAGGCTCAACGCAAATTTCGCGCGAAAAAAAAATGCGAAGCTGCGGGCGTTGCAGGTTGCACTGAATAGTAGAGGCCTTCACGTTGTAGAAATCCATCTTACTGATTTGTGAATGAAAAACTTTGCTGTTTCTACAAATTTGGAATTTTATTTTCCTGACTAGTTTCGATACACTGTATCATATTCATAGCAGGTTGTTCGCTTTGTCGGCGGTAATATAGTCAGTCTAAACGAAGTGTAAAATGGTGTGTTTATTGTTAATTGCGATTACGGTTTTAACAAATTTTCTGCAAAATGAAATCTTAGGTAGGTGCGCAAGGTTTTACTTGACATAATGGTTTTCAGGAACTTAAAAAGTGATTTCAAGGAATTTTTCCGTGTAGAACTCTTGAGTTTTTGTCGTCACTTTTTTCGCCGTGTTCACAATAATTTTGGTTCCTGTAACTGCGACGATGTTTCAGCGATGATGATGCCCAGGCGACGCTTGCCCGGGCGGCCACCATAGCGAAGCCGAAAAGAGTACTGGAGAACGAATTTCGGGTTGCGTCACGGCAAGCAATTGAGCGTACTAACCAGGAAAGCGCAATTTTTTCAAACGCACTAACCAAATAGTTTTACCTGTATTTTGTTCGGATGGTACAGGGACCGAGAGTAATCGCTGTATTAAGGGAGGAAAATGTACTAAGGAGGAACGTACTAACCAAGTTCCACTGTAATTTGTAAATTATGAATACACTAATGGTGGGTAACACGAATCACAATCAATGCCTTTCATTTTCTTTGATGAAGGAAACTACCCTATTGCATGAATGTTACATCAAGTTCATCAAATTGTCCAAATTTTGGTCGCCTCAATCGCGATGTAAAGAGGATTTACTGTATTATTATTTCTCTTTCTAGTCATCGCCAGCTGCCAAGGACTCCGGTGTCGGCCAGGTGACGGTGAAGAAGGAAGTGGGCAGCGTTGGTTATCCCTTCTCTGGACACTGTATCGTGATCCTCGATGGCACGGACGACGAGAGCCATGACGAGACCCCTCTGCCGCACACGTCGGATGGAAGAGGGGACCTCGAATCAGGGAAAGGGGGCGACAGAGGCACCCCGATGTGGACAGTGCAGGATCAAGTAATTGCCATTGTAGTAGGGCTGTGGGAGACTCGACCACCCGAGAGGAGAATTTCATTTCTCGGCATTGTCGGGACGAGACTCTCGCCGCGCCGAGAGTCTCGCCTGGGTCGAGAGTCTTGACGAGAGTCGAGAAGTCTCGCCCCTTCGAGATTTCTCGACACCCGTGGAGATTCCCGCTTCCTCGAAAAAATAACACTATTTCTATTTTAGACATTGAAAATAATTTAGCAAAAAGATTATTTTAAGACATCATATATATCTCCAAAACTAAAAATAGTTGTAATATAAGATCAACATTGACAATTTAAGCATATTTTATTATTTAATCAGGCAAAATTGACTGGTAACCATGAACCTTAGTTATCATAAATAAACATTTCAAAATATATATAAAATTCTATAGAAATAAATGATGATCTATGATCATTTTTTTAAATGATCAAGTGAATGTTTCTTTTCTGTTATATTACTATAATATTTAACATTGATGTAACTCTTTAACATGCCTGTGTATCAAAATTATTTGCTCAATTTCATTACAAGCCCTGATAATGGATTGTAAATAAACGGAAACGTTGGCACAATTTACATTTCAATTTAAAGACCTACACTCCATGATTCAAATATTATATTAAATATTTCCAAAACTAAAATTAGTTATAACTAGAGATGGGTCGAATAGCAGATTTCTCGAATTCGAATATCGAATTCGAATATTAAATCATACCTCGAATATTCGAATACCTCGAATTTCGAATACCTCGAATACTAAATGATGACTGCTGGAATGTTTGACTCGGTTGCCTATGCAGCAGGCAACACAAGATTTTGGGGAGTAATTTTGATTTCCTTAAAATGATTCGAACAGGAATTTAGCTGATTAATGAATAATTTAATTTTATGGAAACAATTGGGCATATTATTAATTCAGCTAACATCGCTTTACCCCCACTCCTGCTGCCAAGTGCTAGCTGACAATCTGAGGCATTTTGCAAAATACAAGCTCTTTTCCACCGGATTTTCTTCAATTATTTTCAGTCCATCTTTGGGAGTTCTCACGAGATAAGAAGATGAATTGGAATTGCTATCAGGGAGAAACCAAATATTCTGAGAAAATATCCTTTTGTCTGTGACTGTAACAATAAAGATTTATAGCACCACTCATAAATTGTAACTTGATATATGTTTTCGGAAAAAAATACCGCATCAACTTCCGAGAAGCTCAGCTGCTCATATCGAGTTTCGCCAGAATGCTAAGTCTCCGTCGTGTTTTGACATTTATTTCTTTGCGTAAAATGCTTAAATAAACTCAGAAATACGTCGTGTTTGGTCTTATTCTTTTTGAAATTACGCGCACATTACTAATATTTCAATTCAATAAAGGTGTAACATCAATTGACGAAAGTCATTCTTAGACACCCTTTGTGCTAATAGATGACTCATGCAGCGGTTGACCTCCACAGAAATGGGGAACTTCGAAGCTGGTAGGAAAAAAAAAGGTCAGTGGGGGAGGAAAGGGAGGGCCCGAAACACGTTTCTATTGTTCTCGCGTATTTTTTCGAAGCTAAGGTCTTCGTAATATGATCCCTGCGCGAGCTGTGACCTTTTTTTTATTTTGAAGAAGAGGAAAGCCTCAGAAGGGGGGCTAGTGCTGAATGGAGAGGGATACCGGACCTTGGGAAATGCGCTAATGTAAGTATCCCACGGTACTCACACAGCAGTTGACCTCCAGAAATGGGGAACTTCAAAGCAGGTAGCCAGAAAAAGGTCAGTGGGTGAGAAAAGGGGGGAGGGCGTGAAACACGTTTTTATTGTTCTCGTAACTCGATATTTTTTTCGAAGCAGGGGTCTTCGTAATGCGATCCCTGCGCGAGCTGGGACCTTTTGTTTGATTTCGGAGAAGAGGAAAGCTTCAGAGTGGTTGAGGCGAGTGCTGAATGGAGGGGGATAGAGGATCGTGGGAAATGCCCTAAGGTTGCTATCCCACGGCACTGAGTTTCTCCTGGTGGGGGGAATCGGGGCTTTTCGGATTTTTTCACCCGACTATTTTCGGTTCCCCTCGTCGAACACTTTTCACCGCTAAAATCCACGAATTTGATGCAATTCGTCAACTTGCGTAAAACGGCGCTGCGAGCACTAAATGACTACAGTTCTCTACATTTTTCCGAGTCACTACCAACGACGTGCGTGCGACAGTGTATGACGCGAAATTCAAAGTATTCGAGGTATTCGAGGCGGTACTTTTCGCATAACTATTCGAAATCTCGAATATCGAATACTTTCTAGTATTCGAGGTATTCGAGTATTCGCGGATACTATTCGCACATCTCTAGTTATAACATAAGATCGAAATTGACAATTTAAGCATATAATATATTATTTATCTATAGAATTCAATAGAATTTTATATATCTTTTTGAAATGTTTATTTATGGTAACTAAGGTTCATGGTTACCAGTCAATTTTGGTTGATTAAGTAATAAAATATGATTAAATTGTCAATTAAATAAAATATTTTATAGTGTGAATAAATCCATAAACGTAGTAAGGGATACCCCAGTAATCTCTATTAACGACTGATTGCGGTATTCATCGGAATTTCTCGCCTTGCTCGGGAGTCTCGACGGATGTCGAGAAATATCGAAGGGGCGAGACTTCTCGACTCTCGTCAAGACTCTCGACCCAGGCGAGACTCTCGACCCAGGCGAGACTCTCGCCGCGCTGAGAGTCTCATCCCGACAATGCCGAGAAATGAATTTCTCGTCTCAACCGTCGAGATGAGACTCTCGCGACGCACTAGTTACAAACCCTACTTAAGAGTCTGTAAATTTTAACCCTCTTTGTGCCGTGGGCCAATATATTGCCTTTTGATTCTCAGAATAAAATTGCCACTAGACGAAATGTTGGAATTGGTGTAGTTAATTATTCAAATCAATAATTGTGCTGCTACTATTGAATAAAAATTGTGATTTGACAACACTGATAAATTTATTTATTATGAGTGAAAGTTAGCAAAAAGCATGTTAATGCATCAAAAAATGGATTTTTCTGGATCAACAGGATTTTTCTCTCGATTATTTTACATTTTTTTAAATGTACCACTTACATTTGTCGTAAGTGCCACTCCAAGTAAGAGGCACTTACAGGATTAGTGTTAATATGCAAGTTTTATACTACGTTCATTATTATCATTCAATTTTTCTGCTAAGAAAACATGTTTACTGCGTTGGATTGGAAAAACTCCATTTTCCTTGATATGCAATTTGATTATTCCCATATAGTGAATATATGAAATTTTTGTCCTATTAATTCATTCACTTAAAATGGTCTAATTGTAGATATGATCTCCTGATGACGTCCTCACTAATTTAAAATAAAGTAAGCATGTAATATCTGGTTTTAAGGCTTAAGATTGCAAACTCCACTAACGTTTCCAATTCTTTCTCCATTCTGTGGACGAGACTCTCGCACAGCACTACATTGTAGCCCTATTTACTCTCAGGGCCGTATTCCTATGCGGTAACCACAGCAGACTCCCTATTATCCGGATGCGGTTTATCCGGGTTGCGGATTATCTGTGCCCGAGTTCACGGCTCCTTTGAAAATTTCTGCAGTAGCTATAAAATATTGTTAACCCCTTGGTTGGGGGCAGAAATTTCCTTATCTTTCACCTGGTGGGGAGCAAATCCACCGATTTTCGGAGATGCCGTTTTCAAAAAAAAATTTATAGTAAAGCTATTGCACAAAAATGGCAATATATTTAAAATATATTGGTATAGAACCTCTGACAAAGCAAAAAACATGCAATGATGCATAAAGAATGAATATTCACGCCTTCTCCGCATAACATTGCGACGCAACGGCACGTGCGAGTACAGTCGCGCTCCCCACATGGGTAGCGGAGTCCTCTTGAGACTATAGTCGCTCTCCCCAGTTAACACACTCAATGCGGATGCCTTGAATTCAAGGCATCCCGCGCTAGCCTAGGACGCGGATGCCTTGAATACAAGGCATCGGTCTCGTTAGGTTTCTCGGCCCGCTATCTGCCTCCGCGTCTTCCACTAGACCCTGCAATTATGCCCAGCATCTCAGAGTGTCTTCTCCTGTGACTGGATACAAGTCGTTTGCTTGCAGCAGATTTTTTGCCTTCTTTTTATTATAATATATTTATTATAATTTTATTATAATGTTTAATATTTTCTTTAATAATAGGGCAAATTTTAATAATTTTGAACTATGTATGATTGTATACGATTTAGGAAGACATAATATCTGATATTATTGCAAAATATTTTTTCCGCGTGGCGGTGTGTTATGATAAATTTTCTCAGCATTGAGTGTGTTAAGGGGTTAATAATATTAGGGGGACGGATGAGTCATAAAAAAAACACATTTAACTATTCACGTAGCTTTAAAACCCACCATTTTGAACCATTTATCTTAAAAAATGTCTGGGGGAGGGCCCCCACACCTATCGCTCCTGCCTCGTTCACATTACGATTGTCCGAGCGATCGTCCTGACGATAGTTGGCCCAACTAGTAGCGTGAATGCATGTCCTTACAATAGTTGACATAGTTCCGAACGTCGCCACTTTACGATGGTTAGGCACTGGGAGACCGGAAGAGGAAGTGACTAGAGGAAGACGTAAAGTTCGTTAAGCTCCCTTCGCTCTATCTACGTCATATCTGAGAACCTGACGACGAGATTACCCCCCACCACTTATGTAGGGTCGACTGAGTAACGCATGTAGGGGCCTTTTGTTATGTAGGGACGGACATGTAGGGTCGACTAAGAATATGGGCCCTAATGATGGTGAAAATCGATACATACATGTAGATTAGAGTTATTGTAGCATGTATAGGTAGTATGAAGATAATCATCGATTACAGGCATCCCCCGAGTTACGTATGTCTTGACTTACGTAAATCCGTACTTACGTAAGCGATAACCGTATTTCAAATGATTACGTTAATTTTCGAATGCGAGCGCGAAGAAGTATATATTCGCTTGTACAACCTATGGTAGAAAAAATATCGAATAGTTATAGAGTTTTTTACGTGCTAAAAATAACAAAGTGACCCATTTTTGTCATTCCTCGAAGGAAATTTCATTAATTTCTGTAGAAAAATCGCTTATAAATCCCAAGTCAATAATCAACGTGAAAATTTGCAGTTCTAGCGATGGATGTGGTGGCGTATGTGGTTGCGCTCATTCCTGTACGATACAACTTGTTATACAGCAATCTCTGAAGCGCCAACGCAAAGGTTCGACTTACGTAAATTTCGACTTACGCATAGTCTGCCGGAACGCATCTCTTACGTAACTCGGGGGATGCCTGTATATCTTAAAACAAAGGAGTTTGCAATAAAAGATCAGACAATGACAATCTACATAAAATTTATTTCTACGTGCGTGCTGCCGCTGCTCCCTGGTTGGCAATTTGACCCTGACCCTGGTATTGATAAACCAAAAAAAATGAAAAATCGTTCTTCATTCACAAGCAGTTGAGGTTAAGAGCTATAAAAGGGATAATACGAGGTGTGTTCAAAAAATATCGCGACTTTTGTTTTTTTTCAAAAATTATTTATTTATTCATGAATATCTAAGAGTTCTTGTCACAGGGTAGAACGGTCAATAAGGAATATTACCTGCAAGTTATGCGCAATTTGCGCGAAGCAATCCGCCAGAAACGCCCGGATTTGTGGAAGAACAAAAATTGGCTTTTGCACCACGATAACGCCCCTGCTCACTCATCGTTGCTTGTGCGCGACTTTTTGGCCAAAAACAACACACTAATGATGCCGCAGCTACGTATTCCCCAGATCTGGCCCCCTGTGACTTTTTCTTGTTCCCTAAACTGAAGAGACCCATGAAAGGACGACGTTACGCTACGATTGACGAGATAAAGACGGCATCGAAGGAGGAGCTGAACAAGATAAAAAAAAATGATTTTTTGAAGTGCTTCGAAGATTGGAAAAACCGTTGGCACAAGTGTATAATATCTCATGGGGATTACTTTGAAGGGGACAAAATAGATATTCATGAATAAATAAATAATTTTTGAAAAAACACAAAAGTCGCGATATTTTTTGAACACACCTCGTACATAAAAAAGAAGTTTTTTCCCATTTTAATCATGTTCTGCTCAGTAAACGGCAAACATCTCACTTTAAAAAAAAAAAAAACGAAAATCTAATTAAAAAATCGGTATTAATTGACATGCAGTAGAGTTTATCTGTTAAAAAGTATGGGGAAAAACACCAAAAATTGGGTTTTTTCGAATTTTGAGGATTTTCCGGAGTGAAAATGGAAAATCTAACACGGCCATTCAAAAGAACGATAAAAAATACACAAAAAATGATTGTATAAAAGTTTGCCAAAGATTACTTACATAACCTAAAAATTCATTAAAAAAATCAAATATTTTTCCTAAACTCAATTTTGACCCAAAAATGTATGAAAAATATCAGAGAATTATATGACATAAAAATATATTTTCATGAATTATTTCAGATTTTTTATAGTGAAGGATCGCTCAGGAAAAATGTTTTTCGAAAAAACACGTTTTTTTATCATGTAAGGACCGTGGGACCACCTAGGCATCTAAAAGTTTTGTTAAAGCGGTTTCTAAATATTTACTTTCGAGTGCGTAATCCCAAATAAGAATCCAGCCTTGTGCAGATTTTACCATCTTATCCCGCTATAGCATATAGAGGCCAATTTGAGGATCCTATATAGTAGTACAGTAGATTCCTGTTAATTGGGACATATTGGGACTTATGCACTTTGCCCCAATTAAGCGGCTGCCCCAACCAGGCGAACTGTCCTATAATATATCCTATATGAGCATAAAAAATGTTGAAATGATAGAAAGAAGACTAAAGAATGTTTATAATGCGACACAAGTTTATTAAACTATTAATTTGATTAATAAATCAGCGAGTTTAGTTACTTTATTACCACTTTTAAGAATTATAACAATTTAGTTAAAAATATTTTTCACAGCCTCGGGCGACGCTGAATGAATGTCTTTTTACTAAGTCCTATTAAAGAAAAGTCCTATCCTCTTGCAGATAGTATAACAGCAAGAGCTTTCAAAATAGGGCAAGAATAGGAACATTTGTGAAAAATAAGTGAATCAAAGGAGGAAAATATAAAAAAAGAAGGATTCTTAAAACAAAAAATTTTAATTTTCTTCGTGAGTATAGAGTCTATGTCGCCGACTCATGCCCCAATAAAGCGGCATGCTGTCCTAATTAAGCGGAGAATACTCTGGGATATTCCTCTATTGGGTTCTGTTCTTCAAGATCTGCCCCAATCAAGCGGCGGCCCCAAGTAACCGGTGGACCCATTAAACGGAATCTACTGTATTTGTGGTTTTTTAGGTCCTAACAATTTAGTCCAGAGGTTTTACTGTAGGTTATCGAACTCTTGTTTGCAGCATTCTCCTGGAGGTTGTAGCAGCCGTGGTGGCAGTGAGGATTGCGAGATGGACCCACTGCTGCTGGACGAGACGGAGAGCGAGGCAGGCGAGGTGGATGGGGGAGAGGAAGGGGAGGACGAGAGCGTGGCGGGAAGCTGCGCCCGGGTGCAGGTCTGGCCGCATCTCATCCTGAGACAGAAGCACGACATAGAGACTATCAGCGACAGCAGCGACGACGAGGACGAGACGTCACAGCCGTGCCAGGAGATGCCATCAGCGCCACCGTCACCGTCACCTGACGAGGACGGTGAGGAGGACATCGTCGTGGAGGCGGTGAGTTATTCTCTTATTTCTAAACATACGAGGGTTGTACCAAAAGTAAGGTTCCCATATTTTTTACAAATAGAAAACTTTTTTTATTGATATTAATTTTCACATTGTTGAAAAGCTTACACTTTTGCCTATTTTTCAACATAGTCTCCATTTTTTTCGACACTTTTAAAGATAGTGGTCCAGCTTTTTTATCCCTAAGTTGAAGAAGTCTCCCGCCAACCCGTTGAGGAAGTGTGTGACCTCTGCTCGGACTTCACCGTCGCTCTTGAAGCGTTTGCCACCTAAGAGTTTTGTTTCGGGGATAAAATGAAATACCCACGCTTCATCTCTGGTGACGATAGAGACCAACAACTTCTCCTTGTAGCCCCCCACCTTAAAATTGTTGAAGAAAATTGCGAGCAGTGTTAAGGCATTGCTCCATGAGTCCGTCAGTCAGCATCTGGGAGACCCAGCAAGCACACATCTTGCAATAACCCAACGTTTGTGTTAAATGCGATGGTGGTTGGCGTAACATGGTGAAACTCTTTCATGATGCACAAAGGTTAAGAAAAGACTTAGCTGTTTCACAAAATAAAATATATTTGCGACCAGTTTCGATACAGCGTATCATCATCTATACGCTGTATCGAAACTGGTCGCAAATATATTTTATTTTGTGAAACAGCTAAGTCTTTTCTTAACCTTTGTGCGTTTGTGTTAAAGTTCTTTGAATTGTGCCGTGAGAAGCTTCAGAAATGCATTCAACAAATTCACGGACAGTGACCCTCCGATCTTTGAGCAGCTCACTGTTGATCTTCTGGACAATCCAAAACCGGCGGTCTTCACTTCGTTCTTCATCGTGAACTTCCGACCAGCCCTTAGCAAAAGCCCTGCAACATTTGCGGATGCGCTGAACGGGCATGCACTCTTCACCATAAAGTTCAGTCAGTTGCTGATGAATCTCCAATGGCGGTAACTTCCTTGCCAGGAGAAATCGGATTACTGCTCGGTCAGGGTACCCACTCAACCGTGAAAACCTTAAAACCGTGTATAAGCCGTGAATTTCATCTACCGTGAAAAAACCTGGAAATAGCCGTGAATTTCATCATAAAACCTTAAAAATCTCTCAAACTTGATTGTAGAACTACAGTAGACGGGTTAAAAGAATAAAAGGATGTTTCGATCATGTTTCAAGGTCGAGTCACGTGCAGATACCGTCCACGCTTTTACCTGCACACGTGTATTCGAAAGCGCAACTATTAATTGGTCCGTGTGTGCCATGACAGCACATTGACCTTAAGCCTGCGATTGGAAGACGTTAACCCTGGCAAAAAATAGAGACACTTCTTCACTTCCCTCCCACCCTGCTCTCTTCATTTTCCCACTCACACCCTTTTAGCCGGACATGAATTTTGCTAACGATAGGTGACGTCATAATAGATAGCACTTTAATGGCTGCATTTGCATTCATAGCGTCTGTTTTGTTTGATAGATTTTAAGTTAATGTGCGGCCGATGATTGTTACGTGATCATTATTTCTGCCTAAAATGCCTTATCTACAGACCGTGAATTTGAAGACATTCAGACCGTGAAAACCTGGAAAAAACCGTGAATTTAATGTTTTAGTTTGAATGAGAACCCTGAGTGTGAACTTAGTTGCGCACCTAATGTAATTTATTATGAAGAGCGTGCTGCGCTCCCAGTGGGGGCTTCCCCCGCTCTTTTCAATGCAGGTCCACAGAGGGATAGGCGCGTTTCTAATTTTAAAGTGTAGAAAAAAAAGGCAGGGTCTTATGTACAAATTTAATTGGAATGTTCATGTACAAATTGAGGTCAGAGGACCTCTTTAAACACAATATTGGAAGTAATTATACACTATTCTCTGTTAAGCGCACATGATGACTCATACTTACGTATCAACAGGGGACTTGAATGTGGAATCAGCCGCATTTTGATAAAAGTTATGTAAAGAATGCGAGATATTGTTGCAAATGATCAAATGTATCAGTTGGTGCGCCGTTAACGTCAGGAATATTTACAGTTTTTTTAAATTAGTTAAAAACCAATTTTAGGAAACAATAGCAATATATAGGAAGTAAGATATGCCGTCGCATGTTCTTTGATAAATTCTGTGAATTTTGGTATCTCATTTGGAGAGTTTGGTTGCGTGTAAGTTGAGAAAAAGGTATTTATACAGTAGAAATAATATAGAAGATATCTAATTTTTTTCTTTTCTGTCAGGTTGTCTGCCGTGGGACTCCGAGTGTAGATGTGCCCTCAACAAGGGAGGTTGGTCGTTCCTCCCCCATCCCCCCTCCTCTTCCCATGGTCGGAACCGTCAGCTCAAACCTCATTCGGCAGTTCCTCTTGGACCCGTCCGAGGCGGGACGACTGACGCAACGGGAAGTGTCGATGACGACGCAACCAGAAGCGTTGATGACAACGCAACCTGAAGCGGAGACGACGACGCAACCGGAAGCAGCGACGACGACGCAACAACCACCACCTCCGCCTTTCAGCTGCGCCATTTGCGGATTGGATTGCGGAGACAGGGCTGGGCTGAGGATACACCAGATGCTGATGCACGCGAAGGAGACGCCCCGGGTCGGTTGTACCCTGTGTGGCGTGCTGTGTCAGGACAAGGCCGACTTGGATGTTCACGTCCTGGCCATGCACGCGGAAGGGCAGAGGTTCGTGTGTTCGATGTGCACGTGGACGTTTGCGCAAGAGTCGCAGTTGATGCAGCACGTGCGGTACCACTACCAGGACGGGGGGGGTGTGGTCTGTTTGGTGTGTCGATCGGTTCACGGCACGGGAGAGGAGCTGTTGCAGCACATGTCGTACGTACATGTCCATGCGGTGCACAGGGGAGAGGAGGAGCAGATGCAGATGCAAGGCCACGAAGCGAACGGTGAGTGTTTCGACGGTTTGGGGTGTGGCAAGGGGTAACAGGGTGGTTTCCTATTTTTTTTTATTGCCTAAATCGAAAGAATATTACTCCTGGAGTACGTATTTCACGCTTTTAGATTTTTAAATGACAACATCTATTTTTCGCGATCAAATGAAAAGTGAAAAATTTCAAGCGCGCGAAAACGCGACGCGTAAGAAGGAATGAAGGGAAAAAGTCCGTGCGACGCATTTCTGGTTCCCCCTCCCGCCTGGTAGGTGACCTTGATCGAGGCTCTGAGCGCTGATAGGACGCAGGATGCTAACGGGTAGCTGAGTACCTTCCTGTCTGGTAGCGCATGGCTTAAAAAAGGTTTATTAATACCTTATCAAGCGAAGAAAACTTTCCGACCTTAGCCAGTTTTAATAGGTGATTATTAAGACATGTTTCCCTGAGCTCTGTGACTCATGCATGCATTGGTAGCCTCTGACGATGCATAACTCCTATCTGCTCGTGTAGAATCTAGAAATCCCTGTGTCGTCAAGAGTGGCATCGCATGGGCGCCAATCTGGCCTTTTTCAAATGAGGATAAAATTTGACCCTTGCCATTCGTCTAAACCGGTATTTTAAAAACCAAATAATTTGTGTATTATGAATACACTAATGGTGGGTAACGAATCGCCATCAATGCCTTTTGTTTTCTTTGATGAAGGAAACTACCCTATTGAAAGATTGCTGTATTTCTCCAAACAAAAAAAGGGGGGGGACTATATTCAGACGTATACGGTATGCCGTATAAGCGTGTGTAAGAGGCGCACACGTGTAAGAGGCGCACCCTTATTTTGAGCATCGAAGCTATGAAGAAAAACATTTTGCGGCATTTTTTTATGCTATCGCGCGGTGTTGCAGACGTACGCCTGGAATTTCGACAGTTATCGAACTTTCCTCTTTCAATATTAATTGAAAGAGGAAATTTTGATAACTGCGGCGGTAATAGCGGCACAAGAGGGAGTAGAAAGAGTTCCGATCCTCTCTTCGCATACGCTGTTACTCTACGATGCTTGTCCTATTCATGAACAATTTTGTTCAAATGCTCTCGCAGGAGTATTGCAATAGAATTGTAGCCATGGAAAATTTTAAGGCAAAACACGTCAGGCACATAGCATGAACCTTCCCAAGAGCTTGGACAACAATCGGGGCAATCTCAGCGCCGTAGGATAATAACCGCGTCGTAGATTTAATGGAGCCACACTCGGCCCTCCATCAGCCAATGCCTCTGCCGTTTTTTTTCCTTTCCGAGACCCCACAGGAAAATAGGAAAACATCAAGTTACAGGGGAACAATGGAAACATGCTTCATCCCTACCCCGTCTCACCAACTGACCTTGATCGATCTCCCAGTTTATGGAGGCCAAATGGTAGGTGAGTCATTTACTGAGCCCGGAGATATCTCGATAGCTTTCAATAATAGTATGACATGCACGAGGTTCAAAAAAAGAAAGAGATCTAACACGACGCATATCTGACCGAATTTAAGTTTTTTGAGCTCTAATTGTTTGACACAAAGATTTTTAGTTACAACATGGCTACTAATCTTCAAAATAGTCCAAACAGCACAATTTCGGAAGAAACAAGCGTAGCATTAGCGCATTCAAACAAGGCGAGACGGACTGGAAACTTCAGGCAACGCAAACTGCGTATATCATATTGCTGCGCCTTCGCCCCTTCGCTTTGAAGGCAATGACGTCACATGCAAGATCGGACGTGTTCTTCCATTGCTCCTTCGCTCATAGCCTCGTTGCTTGAAATACGGAGGGGAGGGAGCGCGCTCCTTCCTCTCGACCTCACCTTCAGCGCTCTTCACTTATAAGCATTTCCCATTTCTTCTGTCCACCATTTAGTCCAGCAATGAGCACACTCGTTCGAATTTTTTAAAGTGCAGGTTTAAACACCAACATAATTTTCAGTTCCAATAAGCCTCATATTAGCGTCTGAAGATGATTTTTGGAAAATCAGGTCCTCAGCGTAATGGAAATTACTCGGCAAGACAGATATCGACTATTAACCAGGTATGTCCTTCAAAACTACGCGTTTCTCTACGTTTGATAAGCGATTACTATATGCAGTATAAATGCCACTCGTGGCAGTAAATTTAGTGCGCCCTCCGGAGCGAAAAACCCTGCGCGATCTTCCATGTTCACCTCTGGGGTGCCGACGTGACGGCGCGATGCTTACAAGAAAAGCAAACAGGAGCATTTTAAAAATACGTCACTAAGGGAGAAACTCCCCTGCCTACCGCTTGTTTTTGACCCAGGGTTTCAGATGACTGACTCACGCTGAAAACCAAGGCCACTCAGTTCCCCTTGGACTTGCGACCGGTGAAGGGGAGGGGGGGAAGATAAGAAGTTTGTGTAAGAGGCGCACCCCCATTTTTGGCTGCAGTTTCTGGGAAAAAAGGTGCGCCTCTTACACGCACTTATACGGTATATTTGAAAAAATATTCAGTAAATCTAAGACCTACTGTATTTCTCCGAATATACTCCCCCTCTGAATATAGTCCCTTCCCCCCCCTAATTTTGAGGCTTCAGTTTCGGGAAAAGTTAAAAAAATGCGTTTGAATATTGTCCCCCCCCCCCCTTTACTTTTACCATGTGCATTTTTGGAAATTAAGGGGCGGACATATACGGTAATACCCCTGAAGTAGGTACAGGCGGTCCTCGACTTTCGTACACTCGACTTTCGTACAATTCGCACTTTCGTATTTTGAAATTCTTGTTTTTATGCTATCCGCAAGAGGATAGGACTTTTCTTTAATAGGACTTAGTGAAAGACATTCATTCAGCATCGCCCGAGGCTGTGAAAAATACTTTTAACTAAATTGTTACAATTCTTAAAAATGATGATAAATTATCTGATGGAATTGTAACAATTGACGAACGACCGGTCGTTCACCGGTCAGGGATCTCTTGATCCCGGTGAGTATCTGCTGAGCGTGACCAATGCATGTATCCCTCGCACTGAGAAATGCATTTGGATGCATCATGGCCGTAGAAAGAGAGATGTGGGATGAATGTAAGAAGGTCAATCGCTGATGATAATAATGAAATACAGTGGAACCTCGTTAAAGCGACTACGGGCTATAGCGCCACACCCGCTATTACGAGAGATAGCCGATGCACCGTCAATTGACCCTATAATAAGCGTGTTAAAAAATTCGTTTTTACGAGACCCTTTCGGTGTTGGCTCTCGCCATAGCGAGGGTTTCACCGCCGGAAGACTTTCATGAAGACTCCTTAACCTCTGTAATTGCTACCGATCTGTTAGAAATGAAGTTAATGGAGTGCTCAGTCTCAAAGTTATGTGGTAAACTGTCGTTCGATAAATATAATGATCGACGAAACAATGCTTTGCATGATTTTTATTCAGTGCGGCACTTATAAATTGTTTGAATAGTTTGTCGTTATTTGAGTAAGGAAATTAAGTGATGCAAAAAAACATCACCTTTTGTCTGGATTTGTGCTCACGTTTATCGGATGGATGTTTATCTGTCGCCGCACCACTCCTGTTCCTGTATATCTGTTCGCAACAGGTATATGGGCTATTATTTGCTCCACCTCCGGTAAAGCGACAATTCGCTATAGCGAGTGTTTATTAGTGCACCGTGGGGTGTCGTTATATCGAGGTTGCACTGTATATACAATAAAAATACAGAAAAGGGAAAACCGTACAAAAATACATTTCAATATCACATGTTTTTATGAGAGTCTTCAAGGTATTCAGAGACACTGTAATAGCACTTTCCGAATAGGAGATTTTTAACCCTCCTTTTAAACAAAGCAGGTGAAGAGACGAGAAGTGACTCTCTCCTGACGTCACCTATTAATATCAAAATTCAGCTCCGGCTAAAGATTGCGAGTGAGAGAATGGAGGGACCAGGGTGCCAGGGAAGTTAATAAGTGTCTGAATTTTTGCCAGGGTTAATGAACACTTTGGTTACCAGTCTTCTGGCTTTGGTACAAGTTTAAGGTCAATGTGTCATCACAGAATCTTGACGTAGCTATGCATTGTATTTTGCCAATGGTGATAAATAAATATTATTATTATTATTATTATTGCTGCATTTGCATTCACAGCATATGTCGTGTACGTTAATTTGCAGTTAATTTTTGGCCAATGATTGATACGTGATAAAAATTTCTGCCTAAAGTGGCTTATGAACAGACTGTGAATAGGGTAATTTCCTTCATCAAATAAAACAATAGGCATTGGGATTGGTTTCCCACCATTAATGTATTCATAATATACACATTATTTGGTTTAAGAAATCCCAGTCTAGACGAATTTTAATGGTCAGTTTTAACCTCCTGTTTGAAAATTGCCAGAGTGGCGCCCATGCGATTCCACTCCACGTGACGTCACAGGGACCTACTTAGTTTCTATACGAGTGGATGGGAGTTTAACATTGTCTGAGATTGCCAATGCATGCATGAGGCACAGAAATCAGGGAAATATTTCTTAATAATCACCTATTAAAACTGCCTATAGTCGAGAAGTTTCCTTCGTTTGATAGGTTATTTATAATTCTAATTTAAGCCAAGCGCTACCTGCTAGCAGCCTGCATTGTAGCGGCACTTATAGCCTCATACCTAGGTGGCCTCATTCAGTAGCAGCCAGAATAGGAGTGACGTCACACGGGCTTTTCCCAGCACTCATACTTAGCCATCGTGTTTTCTGGCGCTTGAAAATTTTCACTTTTCATTTAATCGCAAATAATAGATATTGTCATTCAAAAATCTAAAAGTGTGTGATACTAGAGATGTGCAAATGGTATCCGCGAATACTTGAATACCTCGAATACTAGAAAGTATTCGATATTCGAGGTCTCGAATAATTATGCTTAAGGTACGCACTCGAGCACTTTGAATTTCGCACCGTACACTGTCGCACACCGTCGTTGGTAGCCGACTCGGAAAATTGTAAAGAACTCTAGTCGTTTCGTGCATGCAGCACCATAATAGGCAACTTGATGAACTACATCAAGTTCGCAGATTATAGCAGTGAAAAGAGTTCGACGTGGGGAACCGAAAATGATGTACAGTGAGTCCTCGTTTAACATCACTTACTGTTCCTGAAAAATGTGACGATAAACGAAATGACGTTAATCGAAGCATAATATCCCATAAGAAACAATGTAAAAAGTGAGTATCGGCTCCTAGACCTCACAATTCCTAAGCGAAAAAATTTTAGTATCATATCTGGGGCATTTTTTACGATGGGAATGCCAAGCTATGGCATAAGTACGAGTTGCTGTCTTCATCGACGACAATAGCAGCACTGACGTAAATCCTTCTCCATTTTTGTATCTTCCCGCATTTGCTTTTCGGCTTCGCTATGGTGGTCGCCCGGGGGAGCGTCGCCTGGGCATCATCGCTGACACATCGTCGCAGTTACAGGACCCAAAATTATTGTGAACTCGGCAAAAAAAGTGACGACAAAATCTCCGAGTTCTACACGGAAAAATTCCTTGAAATCACTTTTTAGGTTCCTGAAAACCATTATGTCAAGTAAAACCTTGCGCACCTAACTAAGAATTCATTTTGCAGAAAATTTGCTAAAACCGTAATCGCAATTAACAATAAACACGCCGTTTTACACTTCGTTTAGACTTACTGCATTACCGCCCACAAAACGAACAACCTGCAACGCCCGCCGCTTCAGGTTTTTTTCTCGCGCGAAATTTAAAAGCCTTGACGTTATCGCGAAGCAAAGGTGAGATGAACGAGTGACGGTCTCAAAATTTTCGTGACGTTATCACGAAATGACATTAAACGGGGTGACGTAGAACGAGGTCTCACTGAATATAATGCGGCCTGCGATTGTTACGTGATCGGTATTTGTGTTGAAAAAATGGCTTTTCAACAGACCGTGAGTTTGATGACATTTATAATTTGAATGCTCTGACTGGAAATCAAGCTCAGGAATCTGCAAATACAGTATTAGGTTTGAGAGCAACAAGGAGCTACCTGTTACAAGTACCACTAGGATAAATAAGTTTCAAGCCAAAGATGCAGCCTGCAAAGCTGTCAACAAGCTGAAACCAGAGAAAGGTATTTATTCACGGGAAGGGTTCATTATTCCCGTGAATAAATACCTTTCCCTGGTTATTTCGCAGGTATGGCTATGAAAACCTGGAAAAAACCGTGAATTTTATTATTTATTCGGAGTGGGAACCCGTGCGTAGGTTTATGTAGGTTGTTCACAATGACTGCTAATTTTCAGGTTCTCCAGCCGTGTCTGTCGTTTATGGTTGACATCAGTTTCGGAAGCCATCCTGCTTCCGACTTCAGGCCGAAGGTGAGAAGTTTTCATTATTTGCCATCTTATATAGCACTTTTCAATTGCTTCCCTGATTTTCCTTGGGTAGTAGCCAGTGGCGCCGACTCCGTGGGGCTTGGGGGGGCCCGAGCCCCCTCAATAATTCGCTATGGGTGTTGGGAAAAAAGTTTCAGGCTTGTCGATTTTCCCCGGAGTGTCCAGATATCGAGATTCGAGTTATCAGGGTTCTAATGTTGATCATATGGCCTCAGTGCCATAGTTGCCGGCCTCGGTGGCGTAGGGGTAACGTTCTCGCCTGCCAAACAAGAGGTCGCGGGTTCGAGTCCCGCCTGGGTAGGTTACCCCGGTCCAGGGCATGGTCGTTTGTATACGTTTACTTGTTACATTTGTTGGACACCCCGGTGTAAAATGGCCAATAAGAGCTGTATCCGGTGGTTTGAGAATAAAAATAAAATAAAATAAAAAAATAAAATATGACTCTTGTAAAATGTTTAAAAAACTTAAAATTCGCTACTTATAAAATTTCCCGGGGCTAGATCCCCGGTTTGGGCCCCCCCAATATTTTTTGTAAGCCCTGGTAGTAGCGACTCTCTTTTGCCAAAAAAGTTGAAATTCACAAAACACAGAAAATCAACAGGGACAACGGCTACCCCAATCAGCAACGTGTGGAGGAGAGTAGTGACCCATCAGCGCACAGGGGGAGAACGGCCAGTGCTATATAAGACAGTAAAAAAAATGAAAACTTCTCACCTTCGACCTGAAGGCGAAAGCAGGATGGGTTTCGAAACTATTGTCAACCATAAACGACAGACGCGGCTGGAGAACCCGGAAATTAGCAGTCATCATGAGATACACTCGTCATTGCGTGGTTTGGCGTCGAAAATTCATGAAGTGGTAGACTCGTCATTACTAAAGCGCAAGGGGTTAAGCAAAATGGATTAAACTTAAAAATTTCTCCGAGCTCTGGAGGGGATTTTATCCCCCAATAACCCCCCCATCGCTGCTCCACAGAGAGAGAGAGACCCATCCCGGCACATGAGATTGAGAAATCATTGCAGTAGGAGATACAGTGTCTGGCGTGATACGGTGGAAATCTTTGTTAATCAGCTTATTAAAACCACTTGTCTGTTTCCACACACTTTTATTTAACCCCTGACGCTGTAATGATGAGTCTGGCTCATCATGAACTTTCGATGCCAAACTGCTCAATGACGAGCGTTTCTCGTCATCGGATTTACATAATTTTAGTACTATTCAGAGGAACAATATAATTATTTCGAAAGCTTAAAAATGTTAAAACATGCATAGTATACATGAATACAGGCGGTCCCCGACTTTCGTACACAATGCGTTCCCGAAAACTTGTACGAAAGTCGAACCATTGACTTCCATACTAATTAGGGGTTACGTTCCAAAAGAGCGGAATATACGTACTAAAACCTTTTTTTTCACGGAATTCATTTCAATTGACTTAATTTTAATAATATATTAATAAAACTCCTCAAATCATATAATTTATTTCGAAAATACACAGAAAATGCAAATATAAGTTTAAAAAACAAGAACTCCGTTGGCTATCGAGTGAAACTTCCTCTTGGCGTTTAAGTTGACATTCCACTTATTATGTATTATGTATATGTATGTATTATATTCCACTATAAATAAAAGGACATATCAAGTAGCATAAAAAAATGTATTCGTTGAACCCGCACTCTGGATACCTTTTAATTTTTACACCAAAATTCGATGTTTGGCAGGTGACATTCGTGATCGCGTATGTTCCGCATGTTATTCAAAAAAGACAAAAGACAAACGGAATTCGGGTGATGTGTCGTGCAATATCGTTGCTGAAGGTTTACATGAATTAAACAGCCCCCAAACGAAAAAATACAATTAGAAAGAAGGTCTTACTAGTTTTATTGAAAGCTATTCGATGATGTCTAGTCATCTTCTTTTGAAAAATATCTTCAATGAAGGCTTTCCTCTTCTCTTGATAAAGGATCCTATAGCAGGCAGTCTCTCTCCCAAATAAATCACCTAGATCAGAGTCAATTACCAACAATTCCCTTCATTATATACATTCATATTGTTCGCATATACTGCCGATACTGCAATTTGAAACAATTGAATGTTGGGATGCGCAATAAACATAGCGGGAATTTAAAAAAAAATTACAGACCAGCGTCCGAAAGTCCGAATTTAGCGTACGAAAGTCGAGTAAAAGGTGTCAATTTTGAACGTACGAAAGTGCGAATTGTACGAAAGTCGAGTGTACGAAAGTCGAGGACCGCCTGTAATTCGTATTTCATGATACATGATGCATTGGAAGGATCAAAATGATTTTATTCGATTAGCGATAGATGTGTTCCCAATTTGAGGTCCTATTTTTTGTTGATGAACAATTTGCCCTTTTAGTGCCAAGGGCCAATATACAGTAATACCTCACTTGTGAAACTCTCAGTGGAAAACCAAAAAAAGTTTCATAAGTGAGGAGGTTTCATACGTGAGGTGTTTCGGTATTTAGCATGAAATCCTTTCCTATAGGGGCCGGTTTGTTTCCAGGATGCAATTAATCATTTGGAGGCAAGAAATTGCAGCCTAATAATCTTATTTACTCGCGAGCAACACCACAGATGATGTGTTACTTAAAGAGAAACATAATTTTACATTCCTGATCAACATTACCCGCTCCCAGCGGGCTTCCCCCCCTCTTTTCAATGCAGGTCCACAGAGGGATAGGCGCGTTTCTAATTTTAAAATGTAGAAAAAAAAGGCAGGGTCTTATGTAGAAATTTAATTGGAATGTTCATGTACAAATTGAGGTGAGAGGACCTCTTTAAACACAACATTGGTATTAGTTTTTACACTATCCTCTGTTAAACGCACATGATGACTCATACTTACGCATCAACAGGAGACTTGAATGTGGAATCAGCCGCATTTTGATAAAAGTTATTTAAAGAATGCGAGACATTGTTAGAAAAGGAACAAATGTATCAGTTGGTGCACCGTTAACGTCAGGAATATTTATCGGTTTTTGTTTTTTTTTTAATTATTATTATTTAAAAACAAATTTTAGGAAACAATAGCAATATTTAGGAAGTAAGATATGCCGTCACATGTTCTGTGATAAATTCTGTGCATTTTGATACCTCATTTGTGGAGTGTGGTTGCGTATAAGTTGTGAAAAAGGTATCTATACAGTAGAAATAATATAGGAGATCGAGAGTGCGAACCCAGTTACAACCTCCTTGCTGTGAACTGTTCTGCCTTCTGTTTCAGTGGACCCCCTCGGGTACAGTGTGGAGGAGAGAGTGGGCGATCCGGTGCCGATAGCTGTCCACCGGAGGGTGGACAGTGGTCTGCAGCATTGGGAACAGTTGAACGGCGGCATGCTTCCTTGGCGAGATGATCCCACGGCCGTGGCGGCAGTCGTCCCTGATTCTCCCGCTGAAGACAACATACCGGTGGAAATGGTGGGGCAAGACCGTGTGGTTTACGATGCGAGGACGAAAGAATGCTATGCAATCGCCAAACCCTTCAATAGGTAAGTTTCTCCATTGTGTTTGTGATGACAAATTTATTTTGATGAGCATAGGAACACAGTGAGTCCTCGTTTAACGTCACTTACCGTTCCTGAAAAATGTGACGATAAACGAAATGACGTTAATCGAAGAATAATATCCCATAAGAAATGATGTTAACACATTGTGGTCCGTTCACGTAAAATTGCGTGTTTCCTCATCCAACGGTAGTTGTCCGGCTACGTATTATTACGTGTTTCTATATTATGATTTGTCACTCCCCTCTACGGAATTATTTTGCACTGTTTGACCAAGTTATTGTTCTTGCATAGAATAAATAAAAACATATGCATTAAAAATACATGATCATCATAAAAACGTGTATATGTTTGTGCCAAAAAAATGCCTAAGTTCTCGAGTTGTCTGACTTTAGTGGTATACTTGGAACTTATGGGTAAAAATTTAAAAAATGGCCGGCCTCCGGGGTCAGTCAAATGCAAAGGGCATCGGAACAAGAAGTGTTAAAAGTGAATATCGGCTCCTAGACCTCACAATTCTTACGCAAAAAAAATATTAGCGTATCATATCTGGGGCATTTTTTTACGGTGGGAATGCCAAACTATCGCATAAATACGAGTTCCTGTCTTCATCGACGACAATAGCAGCAGTCACGTAAATCCTTCTCCATTTTTGTATCTTCCCGCATTTGCTTTTCGGCTTCGCTATGGTGGTCGCCCGGGCGAGCGTCGCCTGGGCATCATCATCGCTGAAACATCGTCGCAGTTACAGGAACCAAAATTATTGTGAACTCGGCAAAAGAAGTGACGACAAAAACTCCGAGTTCTACACGGAAAAATGCCTTGAAATCACGTTTTAGGTTCCTGAAAACCATTTTGTCAAGTAAAACCTTGCGCAACTACGCAAGAATTCATTTTGCAGAAATTTTTGCTAAAACCGTAATCGCAATTAAGAATGAACACACCGTTTTACACTTTGCTTAGACTGACTGTATTACCGCCCACAAAACGAACAACCTGCAACGCCCACCGTGTCGCCTTTTTTTTTTTCAGCGCAAAATTTAAAAGACTTGACGTTATCGCGAAGCGTAGGTGCGATAAACGAATGACGGTCTCAAAATTTTCGTGACGTTATCGCGAAATGACATTAAACGGGGTGACGTAGAACGAGGACTCACTGTATAATATTTTTTTGGTAAGTATATCGATGGCTAAGTTCTAAGAACACATATCTCAAAAATATCTCTGCGTATAGTTCCATAATATCGCATTACTCAGCAGACGGGTCAGGTGGGGTTGTGGTAGCGTTTAAGGCTAACATACAGGGGACCAGGGTTCGGGGCTTCCTATCCGGCGGTGTACCACCAGTGTACCTTTTTATCTGTATCACCTATAAATGTACAAGATGTAACTAATTTCTACAAATAAAGATTAATTTTAACAAAAATCGAGCGTTATCATATATGCACATAACATGGGCAAATTACGCCATTCGCCCGGTTGTGCAGAAATAACAGTCGCGCCCGCTAGAGGGTTAAAAGGAACAATTGCACCAAATGTGTCTTGCGCTCGCCGCTTCCCAAAATCTTCCGTAGCCCTTCCAATATAATTACAAGAGGCCCACCAACAAATGTCATTTCTTTGAAAAAAAAGCCGCTGTTATAGCCTTATAGTTAATCTTTCAGTATGTTTTTGAGGACAGTAGTAAGTGGAGCCTTCACTTCTCCGTGTTGGATATGACACTGCTTAAATACCTAAAAGCCATTATGATGATAAAAAAATAGTCTCATGTCTATGCTTGTCGCAATTAAAATTAATGAAAAAGTTGACGTTGTATGATCACAATGAAGACAGCAAAGTATATAGCCAGCACAAAGCCCCGAACCCTGGTCCCCTGTGTGTTAGACTTAAACGCTACCACTTCCCCACCTGACCTGTCTGATGAGTGGTGCGATATTATGGAACTATACGCGGCTTGTGAAAAGAACTGCATGAAAATTAATTAATTACAGCCAAACTAAGGCCCATTCAACGGAACCACTACTAGTTCAGAGGTGTGTTCACCATTCCGAAGGCCATAAAAAATACAGCATTGAAAAAGGTGGAGCAAGGTTCGTGGTCTCCCCTTGTTAGTTTAAGGTACATGTGTCAAGCTGGCCAAATTTTGAGTTACGTGTTCTTTAGGCCGTTTTACACGGTACACGGAATTGCGCAATCTGACGTACGTGCGAAGGCGCAATCAAAATTGCGTCGTGTAAAGCGGTGAATTGCTAGAACACATGCGAGAATGCGTGGATGCGAGACGGCAAAATAGCCCATGTTCTAATTTCGTTCATGCATTCGCGCAATTTCACGCCATTTTAGGAATTAATGCGGCTCTAACCTGCGCAATTCCGTGCCCTGTGTAAAACGGCCTTTAGACCCTCTGAGCAGGAGGCCTCCCTCCTGAAACGTGACCGCTCTGATTGCAATTCGAAAATCTATCAATCAATCCGATCATCAAAAAATGACCAAAAATCATTGAAAATATTTTCTACACATCTAGAAGATATTTAAGATATCCAAGACATTGAAGATATTTTCTAGATGTTTATGAGATGTTTTGAGCTGTGGGGTGAACAATAGGGTGCCTCGTTTTACCACTTTTTTTTAGGAGCGAATCGTAATACCTGGCAAAAGTTGCATGCCCGGGTGGGTATTACGGATATGATTTTTTTTTTCAAAATCGGTTAATATCTTCTGTTCGCCATTTGGTCTTGAAATTTCGAAATTTTTAAGGAAAAACGTTAAACGTTAAACGTTAAGTTGATAATATAAATTTGGTTTTAACAAGCACTCATTTTTTCCAATGGCGTATAACATTGATCTTTCCTTGATATTGTAGACCAAACAAGTCAGCTCTATTCCTTTTAATTATCGAGAAAATGACCTTTTTATCGTGTCCCCGAAAGCAGTTTTGTGAGTAGGCAACCCGCAACACACAGTTTCATTCTACGCCTTGCATGCGATAAATGACGCGAAATAGAGATGTTTTTCAGTCAAAAACGTGTAAATCATGTCTGAAGTTGTAAAGGGTAGTCACTAGGATGAGTGTATGCTCTTTTATGCCATCGCCGACTATATTGACCATATTTTCGCGTAAGAAGATATCACTGAAGATGGAAATTATCATTCGGGATTTACTTTGACGGTTTTATGTCCCTCAAGGGTCAAATTCACTTCCCTTGCGGTCAGAAAAGGGATTTATGTTAGTATTATCACTGAATATCAACCAGAGAAAACCCCAAGAAACTTTTCTACGTATATATTCCACGCCATTTTAGAAATTAATGCAGCTCTAACCTGCGATATTCCGTGTACCGTGTAAAACGGCCTTAAGAACTTAGCCATCGATATGTGTATGATGTCTCCATGTTCCTGGGTTTCACCGCGTGGATTTTCTTTGTGACGACAGTTTCGCCGGTATTCCAACCGGCGTCTTCAGGTCGATGTCGGGATTCAATTTTTTGGTGACTTATATAGTTCATTTTTCGCGCCAATTTTTTCATGATGGATGCTGATTGGTCCACCTTCTTTTCTCTCGTATGACCCTCTTCCACGAGCTGTGGAGAGGGTAGCCGTCTTCTCTATTCATGTTTTCCGGTGTCTTGAATATTTCGATAGCCTCCTTTATTAGCCTGGGATAATATCTATTTTCTTTTGCAACAACTGATGCTTCGTCAAACAGTATCTGGTGTCCGGGTTCGCTCCATGCATGCTCCGCAATAGCGGAGAGCTGAAATTGCTTATTTCTTGTGGCTCTTCTGTGTTCCTGGATGCGCACTTTCATTGATCTACACGTCTCTCCTATGTAGTCTTTGCCGCATGAACATGGCACCTTATAGACCCCTTCTTGAATGTCGTGCGGCAAAACGTCTTTTGGGCCCGGTAGCACATCGCCAGTCTTGGTGACACAAGTAAATCTTGTTACGACGTTGTGCTGTCGTAGAATCCTAGCAATCTTCTCTAAGGTGCCAGATACAAACGGAATTACTGCGTGTGCCCTTGATTGCGTCTGATCCTCCTTCTCCTTGGTGTTTTGATTAGATGTTAAAACGTCTTCGTTTAACTCCTTCTTTCTTCGATGTTCCGCTTCAGCGGCCCTTTTCAGGACCAGTTGTCCACTGTAGCCATTCCGTCTCAGTGTTTGTATGAGTAGATTTTTCTCCGACGATATGGACTCGGCGTCGGAGATATCGTAGGCTCGTCGCATTAGTGAGGAAATCACTGAGTGTTTCTGAGCTGGATGATGATGGGAGGCTGCGTGAAGATAGCAATGAGTATGCGTCTTCTTCCTAAAGACAGTGTGTCCCAGTTTTCCGTTTTTCTTCTTTTTGACTAGGACGTCCAAAAATGGGAGCTGGTTGTTGTCCTCTACTTCCATCGTAAACTTGATAGCAGGATGTTGGGCGTTTAGATGTCGGAGGTAGTCGAAAATCCACGCGGTGAAACCCAGGAACATGGAGACATCATCTAGACAACGCCGTGGAAAACTACGCATCAACTTCATCGATATGTGTATGCTTATCAAAATAAATTTGCTCAAAATTGCCCACTCTACATTAAAGTTGGTGGTCTCTACCATGTTTACAGTGATTTTTATGGCTTTCGTGTGATGTATGTGATTTTTACATGTCTCTGATAATGTTGTTTTGTTTTTTTGTCAAAATTTGTCAAAAGTGCTATTTTTGAACATTTACGGAAGAAAAAGTTTTTAAGTTGAAACCATTTTGATGACATTTTTGAAGACTATAGCAGCGTGTTTATAGACTTTAAAATTTTTACTAGCTTCACTCATTTGGTTTAGGTTTTACAGGGGCACATATATTGTAGTTTTGAATAATTTGAAATGGGGATGGTCGGATCAGATACCTCGGATCCAAATATCTGCGGATATTGCCCTTCATCGGATACATGGGATCCAAAGTCGTGGAAGACATCGGATCTGGATCCAAAATTTTAAATAATAGCTTCAGTGAACGCAACTGTACAATGAAATAAGGGTGGAAATAGTTCCGATTCTCTCTTCGAATGCGCCGTCCCATGCGATTCTTGTCCTACGCCACTGGTCAGTGGTTTATCAGAAGATTATTCCTATTTTCATTTCCAAACCCAAGCGTAACAGTTTAGGTGCTGTGCATGTAAAGATGTTTTTTTTAAAAAAAACAACAACTTGAAAGCCTATAAAAATGATCTTTAATTTATAAAAATATGAAAATGTGAATGAAAATCTGAAAAGCATTCCTTCCATTGTACGTACCCGGAATAAACTTGAATAATTACTTCGTTTAATAGAAGGAATTGCAGGAAAATGCATTTGGATCCGAAAGATCCAGCTCCGAAAATCAAGGATCCGATCCGAATCCGGATCCGATAAAAATCCTGGATACGTCCATCCCTAATAAAAAGTATTGAAGTTTCCTCATTTCCAACTAATCAATCCATCTCGATCTAAGTCTTATCTCAACCTCGACATAACGTTCCGTATGCTGTCAGAAATAAATATACGAGCTGGCATCTGCAGAGGTAAGAAATTTGAGAGCTCGCGAATCGACAGAAGTATTTTAATTTTCGATTTTCACTCACGCATAAAATAAAGATGCTGTTCCGATTCTATCTTCGAATGTGCCGTCGCATGCGATTCTTTGTCCTACTCATTTCCGTTTCCTAACCGTTTCCTTTGAAAGCTCACGCAGAGGTTATGTGGGAGAATTTCAGCCGTGGAAAATAAAAAAGGCAAGATACGACTGGCACACAGTGCGACTCTTCCCAAGAGATTGAACAATCATCGGGGGAATCTCAGCGTCAGGAATTTGAAAATGCATTTGGATCCGAAAATATCCGATCCGAAAGATCCGGCTCCGAAAAAATAAAGGAACCGATCCGAATGCGGATCCGAAAAAAATCCAGGATCCGTCCCTAATTTGAAAGGTGGGCAGAATTTTTGTGTGTGCCTCATTGACTTCAAACACTCATATCTTGGAATATACTAGCAATAATTTTTTCGATTTTTTTAAACTAAGGTTGAAACTAACAACATGGAAAAAAATAATCAAAATCCTTGGTAGTGGGCTTGGGACCCTGGTTGAGTTGGCATTGGCCCATGCAGTAAGTAACAACAGGGTTAGGGACCAGGTAGTCTGTCGTTAAAGCAATTTTGTCATTAGTCGGGGCCCTAGATTTGAGTTAGATACAAATGGCGGGCAACCCACATGGTACGTGGTTTTTTTTTTTGCACTTTTTTGTGCTTAGCTATGATCTTGGCGTGCACCATATCATTCACATTACAGTGTACTGCAGTAATTTGGTATGCATTTTCTTTAAAAGTTAATACTTAAGTATGTGCAGTAGTGCATAATTTTTTTTGTTAAATGAAGTCTGTCATAACTTTGAACTTTTGTCATGCGGGTCATCGTTAACGTAGGACAAACTGTAAATATTGCTGCTGGATGAAGTTCGCCATGAAAAAATACAGTGAGTCCTCGTTCTACGTCACCCCGTTTAACGTCATTTCGCGATAACGTCACGAAAATTTTGAGACCGTCATTCGTTTATCGCACCTTTGCTTCGCGATAACGTCAGATCTGGTCAGGTCTTTTAAATTTCGCGCGAGAAAAAATGTGAAGCGGCGGGCGTTGCAGGTTGTTCGTTTTGTGGGCGGTAATACAGTCAGTCTAAACGAAGTGTAAAACGGTGTGTTTATTGTCAATTTCGATTACGTTTATAGCAAATTTTCTGCAAAATGAATTCTTAGGTAGGTGCGCAAATGTTAAGTGCGTAAATGTCAAGTAAAGTTTTGGCAAATTTTACTTGACATAACGGTTTTCTGGAACCTGAAAAGTGATTTCTAGGAATTTTTTCGGGTAGCACTCGGAGTATTTGTCGTCACTTTTTCGCCGTGTTCTCAATAATCTTGGTTCCTGTAACTGCGACGATGTTTCAGCGATGATGATGCCCAGGCGATGACGTGACCACCATAGCGAAGCCGAAAAAACAAACGCGGGAAGATACAAAAATGGAGAAGGATGTACGTCGCTGCTGGTATTGCCGTCAATGAAGACAGGGACTCGTGTATATGCCATAGTTTGGCATTCCCATCGTAAGAAATGGCCCAAATATGATACGCTAAAATTTTTTTGCGTGGGAATTGTGAGGTCTAGGAGCCGATATTCACTTTTTACATTGTTTCTTATGGGATATTGTGCTTCGATTAACGTCATTTCGTTTATCGTCACATTTTTCAGGAACGGTAAGTGACGTTAAACGAGGACACATAGATCGAATTATTACGTTTTTTATACAATCACCGGTATTAACACTTTGCATGCCATGGACGTAATATTACGTCCCTCTAATCCTTCTGAGGATTGCCATGGACGTAATATTACGTCTTTATATTTAATTGGCTTTGTACGCATGAAGCTGTAATATTTCGTCGTTGGTACTTTTTCAGTTTATTGCTTAGTGGTTCTGTTTTTTTCAAAAATCAACTGCTCGATGGAAAAAGAGTTCTTTTAATGTCTTGAGGACGAAAAGTCCTCTGTAGCTACCGGCATCCTTATCTTAGGCCACTTAGTGTGAAAATTCTTTGGGCCAATGAACCTTTCTTTGAGGGTGCAGTGACCCTTTTTGTCATCCAGGATTTATAATGCTTTTCTTGGAACAATGATTTTTTATGATTTCCATGCTTTAAATAGTTCAAATTGAGCGTAATAAAAAATATTATGCATGTTTTAGCTGTACATAATATTTTGCAACTTTTTTTTATTTTTCAAAAACAGTAGGTTTTCATTGTTAAATTATATATTTATTAATTAGCAATAAACGTTATTCAACTCATTCATAAAGTAGAGCAAAGTCCATTTTTATTGAAATGCACATCGATATAACTATATTTTTGATGCTAATGTTTTGAAAAATGTACGAATTTAGAAAAAATGGCTGGATTTTTCGGTAGGGCTTTAGAATTAACAGCCGGCACTCAAAGTGTTAAACGTGTGATTGGAAGAGTGGTAATTCAAGTGTTCATTAACTCTGGTGTAAATTCAGACACTTCTTAACTTCCCTGGCACCCTGGTCCCTCCATTTTTCCGCTCGCAACCCTTTATCAGGCCCTGAATGCGAATGTTACATGATTAGAGATGCGCGAAAATAGCGAATGCGATAAAAGCGATATAGATGCGATGTGCGCAAATAAATGCGACATTGATGCGATGACTGGACTTTGATGATATTTTTATGCAAATTTGCCCTTTTCGACGGCAAAATTCGTACATTTTGTGCCGAGCGCAGTTTGAATGCTCCGCCGACACTCACCGCTTAACCCTTTCAATGCGGCAACGTGAGATGATAATTTTGCCGGTAGCGGAAAGTTTTTTTTTTGTACAATACGATTATTTCTGCATTTTTTAGGCTTAATATGTTACTTTTATTCTTATTGTACACTTTTTTGCTGAAAAATAAATATTTTTTATTTTGACATTTATGGATGTCACCCGCGTCGTAGGATGACTTCTGTGGTATGCAACCCGCATTGCCAAACCCGCTTTTCTATCTCTTGATGGAATTTTTTGTGTAAAATCTAGTCGTTCGACACATTCATCTGCATTATTTATTCGGAATCAAAAGATATTAAGTCCATTTATTTTAAGAGCTTTAAAGCAGAGTAATTTTGTTGGTTTTTATCCACAAATCAATTAGAGTGCTTTTATAAGGATTTCTCTACATACTACATACGTTTATGAATATTTTTTCGTATTTAATACGCAATAATACAACAGGAATTGAAAACGTAGTATTAGTCATCGTAACGGAAACATTTGCTCCCTTACTGTAATCTTTTGGCGCTTTGGGTATAAACAATGGTTTGGTTAAAAAATTTTGAAATCTAAGAAATTCTGTAGTAAAAAGTATTTTATTTTTACAAAAATATCATTAGCAAAAATTTGGCATTTGAAATTTTGAAATCAATTGAAAAAAATCATAATTATATGCACAGTGAAAATGAAAAACAATAAAAATCTCGAAATATATATTTCTAATTAGTAATCATTAAAAACTTTTATACCCTTTCATGAAATTCTTGGAAGCAAGGGTGCAAGCAAAGTCCAGGCTCACCTTCACAGTCAGGACAGATGTAAATTACTGCTTTTCGCACTCCCTTTGCATAGCACACACCACATCTTTTTTGATGTTTTTTACCCTTCGTCCCGTCACCAGCTATCGCCGGAAAGTGGGAGAGACCCTTTTTTGGTTGAGGGGATGGGGGCAAGGCACTTATTTTTGAGGACAATAGGGACTCTATTACCTCCATTCTATACTCATACAAGCTCTTTTTGTTGCCACTGAATTTATTGTAGAGTATGTAGCTATTTACCAACATTATTTGGAATAAATGAATGGCAAGTTTTTTGTACCACTTGAGGGACTTGTGCTGGCAGGTGTAGTACGACAGCAACTGGTCGCAGTGATCGACACCACCCATAAACTTATTATACTCCACCACTGCTTCGGGTTTACCTCTCCCCGACCTTTCAGTGGGTACGAGGTCACACCCGAACTCAGAGGATATCAGAGACACATCCCTCTTATCCCTCCAGCGGAAGACGCAAATCCCCTCCTCACTCCAACGAGCAACAATCTGGTTTTTTGCCAGTTTGTGCCCAAAAACCTCTCTCGGGTTCTCTTTTCTTGCCGCACGGAGGGTCCCTGTGCAGTAAGTTTTGCATTTAATTAGATCCCTAGCTAGTGGAACGTTATTATAATAATTATTTAAAAACACACTATGCCCCTTATTTTTAAAGTCTTCCAAAAGTTTGTGCACCACTTTGTCCCCATGTCCACGTCCACCCACATCGCTATCCCCAGAGCCCGCATAAACGATCATACGATGCACTAACCCCGCTGGCTCACAGAGCATGTACATTTTTATGCCATGTTTGTGCCTTTTCCGCTGCATATACTGCCGGAAATTCAATCGCCCTCGCCAAAGCAGCATTGATTCGTCTATGCATAGTTCTCTTCCAGGGGAAACACAGGAAGCCATTGTTCTATGAAAGCAATTCATTAGTGGCCTTACTTTATATAGCCGATCAGATGGAACAGGTTCATTTTCATCTGCATTTTTTGCAAAATGAAGGGCTTGCAATATCCTAAGAAAGCGATCCCTTGCCATGGATTGGCGAAATAACCGAAAGCTGAAAAATATCGACTTTTTCCAATAGTCCGATATTCTATTTGTGCGGACCGTCCCCATGTGAAAGAGCAGGCCCAACCAAACCTCGAACTCCTCTCTGGTCAGTGGCCGCCAGTCTGTTATCCTTGCACGGGGCGATGGAATTCCCAGAAATATGCACTCTGCATTCCTTTCTGTTTCCCTTATGACTAGGTCAAAAAACTCGTCTGTAAGCACGAGGGAAAAGTAGTCTTTGACGGTCGAGCCACTTGGAAGTTTCTTTAGACCAGGGGATCCAACAAAGGAAAGGGTATTCCTATTCACTGGGGGATTAGCGGCCCAAACAGCCTCAGATGTAACGATACCCCTAGCCGTTTCGGTACCCCTTGCCGCCTCGGTCGTACAAGATTCACCGCCACTTTCTGAGTCACTTTCTCCTGAGTCAGAACCGTCAGAGTCGATAACAAATGAAGACCCGCTAGAAAAATTGTCATCCGAAGAGTCCATGGCGAGAGCACGAATTTCATCCTCCCTTAGCATTTTCCTCGGTTGTTTTTTCTTCGAGGCTATTAAATAAAAAGAAAAACATTTTAATCATTTTTTTATCCTGCGAATAACTCACTCTATATTAATTTGCAAGTGTATATAAATGCAGCCACTTACCAGAAAGACCAGAGGGACCGGGTGTTTCATCGTCAACTGGGTTCATCGTAGGGTTATTTTCTCTTCGGCTCGTACCCTGCGAGACTCTTCTCTTCATCTTCAGTGAGGAGGTAAATACACTGAAGAAAAATTAAATAAAAGCCTCAGTTAGTTCCCAATACAAGTAAGATGGAACGGGAAGAAATAAGAGCAAAAAACTAATAATATTAGGCAGTGTATAACTAAGTGTTATGGATATTTGAATTTTTAATTTCAGAAGAAAATGACCTTTCGAGGTCAATCATTTTATAACCAATAAGAAAACTAAATTTGATACCTCATAAAATCATTGCAACACAAAAATAAAATGTATGAATATTTTTTTCTAACGATGGAAAAACGTGCTAATAAAAGATACTCGCGCTTACCTCTTGAGATACAAAGGTGAATCCGTTGAGAAAAAAGTTGTCTTCGGAAGTTCAGGTGACAGCAATATAAGCACTATGAAATTATCCGGAAATGTCACAGAAAAATTTTGGCGAGCACAAACACTATATAATAATATTTTTAAATATAATCCGATATTTCGGGGGTTCAAAGAGCACAAAAACAACTGTCTAACAACGACCCAAGGTGATTATCACTTGGAAAATCTTGAAAAAAAACACCGATTTTCCAAAACTCGCAAAAAAATCAGTTTTCGATGGAAACGGAAACGGAGTGCACTACACGACTGCTAGAGACCAACTGCAGAGCGGAAAAAAAGAAGCAAGTCAGAAGAGAGGCGCGTAGTCCCGTTACGTCCATTCATCTGAGACCCAAGGCCGTGACAGCCCTCGGCTGTCATCCGCGCCAGTGGCTGGGAGCGGATGACAGCCCTGGGCTGTCATCCGCACTGAATGGGTTAAAGTATGCGAACTGACTGGCCAGCTGATAGTTGGCTGGGACTCTACGTGGCCGCGAACTACAAGTGGGCGCAGGCAAGCTACACCTCCGCCACGATACATCTTATTCCTTAATTTATTATTGTTATGCAACATAGTTTTTAAAATATTCTGTAATTTGTCATATATAACTATGTTTCACTACATTTTATCCTCATCTACATCATTATGAAACTAAGAAATAGGAAAAATAGATTTGGGACCAGGATAAATCGCTACTCTAAGGAGGAAAACGTGCTAAGGAGGAACGTACTAACCAAATTCTACATTATTGTCCCTGTCCCATTACTCATTAACGTTTAATTGCTTTTTACGTTGTTATATCAGTGTATACTTTTATTTTATTCCCAAACCTCCGAATACAGCTCTCGTAGGCCATTTTAAATCGGGGTATTCAACTAATTCAACAATGAAACGTACACGAACAACCATGCCCTGGATAAGCGGAACTTACCCAGGCGGGACTCGAATTTTGTCATATATCTGTGTTTCACTACATTTTATCGTCATTATCTCATTATGAAAATAAAGAAATAGACGCTACAAAATGCGATAAACTGTTATTGAAAGTACGATAAAATAAAAATGAAAGTGCGATCTTCACGTATCTCTATACATGATTTATGTTTCTACCTAAAATGGTTTATCAAGAGACCGTGAATTTGACGAATTTTAGACACGGAAAACCTGGAAAAAACCGTGAATTTTATAATTTTAGTTAGAGTGGGAACCCTGTGTAAGCAAATAAAGCAAAGTCGACAAATACTATAAACATACTATATTTACATCTTGTAGCCTTGATTATATGTACTTTTATTAGTCTTTTTAATGGTTGGTTAATCAAGGATACTCCACGTGATAAATTGAGGAGCTCTATGAACTTTCCCAGCACTTTCATGTTGCTATGTTTTTTAAAAATCGGCTGAGAATCGAAAAAAAGATGACGAAAATACAGGTCTGATGCAAAATAGAGCAAACTAGGACACACGTTACATTAGGAACAAAATGCCTGAAGATGTTAGAGAGTATTCTTATCTAGGATTTGCAATTACCTCGGGATGAACCAAGCAAGAAAGAAATAGTCAGTAGAATTGCATAGGCGAAGAGAGCTTTCAAAAAAATCATATAATAGATTCAATAGTGTGTTCTATGTCCGGGCCTGCTCTCCGGCTGTGGCGCTGTGCGCACGATTTGGACT
The DNA here is from genome assembly GCF_921293095.1 of Ischnura elegans. Lineage (NCBI taxonomy): Eukaryota > Metazoa > Arthropoda > Insecta > Odonata > Coenagrionidae > Ischnura > Ischnura elegans. Next base: position 9,861,503 of record NW_025791659.1, read on the forward strand.
GCTTGTGGCATAATATGCTCTGCAGTCCAGCAACACCTTGTGCGGTAGTGTCCGAAAATATCCACAGGGAAGAATGACGCCTCGGTAGCTTAACTGACTAAAGCACTCGACCGGGGGGATCCGAGTTCGAATCCCGGTCAAGGCGGATGATTTTTTCTCTGTTGATCTTTCGCACGATTGTGCATTGCGGGTGACTCCCGTAAAAGTTATCACCGCGGCTAGTCCCGGTATACTTTAAACTAAAATTAATTAGGTTTAGCCTCGCCTCGAGGGAGCTATGCACACTGACGGGAGAAGATTCGCGTAACAAGCGCGCATTTGAGTGGATTTAGTATGGGAATCTATTGACCAAGGGTCTTCATATGTGGCGCCGAAACCAATGGTCAATGAATATATTTAGATTGTAGAAAAGTTTCTCGGGTTTCCCACCAGTTGATGTCGTCCATGTCTCCCTTGACGTTTCGATCCGCAACTTGCTGATCATCCTCGGGGGATCTTCCAAAGATCCTTCATTCCCCAACCCCAAAAAAATTGATACACGATTTTTAGTTTTTTAACCATATCTCCAGTTTTTATTTTTATAAAATCGTTATCTTGATTTTAAAATGTAAATACAATTACGCTCTAGCATCCTGATTTTTTTCAAAATTTTTTGACACATAGAGGTGTTCACTCTTTGACTAGTTTTAAAGCATACCGTGGCTAGTCCCGGTATACTTTAAACTATCCTTAGGTTTTTCCCACGTTCTCTAACATCTTTTTACACTTGGTCAACGGTAACTTTGTTAACTTATAATTTTATTTGTTGATTGAAAATGGAATATATATTTCTTTTTATGTAATTTTCAGCAGGTAATTTCATGAGCAACTTGACGATGTATTTCACTGCATATATTTCATGTTTGACGAGGCGTTAGATGGAAGATGGGACTTTCTAGTCTAAATCTCGCCCGATAAAGACGTTTATTATTATTATTATTTTCCTTTTTCCCTCTTGCTATCTTACAAGGATTGTTCACAGTGAACGGACCAAGTCAAGTTCATCTGTGTTTTGTTATTACTTTTGTTATTTTTCTATTGAAAGGAACCGTCGGACAATATGACGGGTGTCCAGGATGACTGATTTTTGTATTTTTGGTGTAGTTTTCTCCAAGTTTAGCTTTTTTAGCTGATGTAGAACTTCGCACGGTGTGATTCCTGTTGTTGTTATCACTATTGGGCATATATCTACTGACTGCATCTTCCACAAGGCTTTGATCTCTGCTGCAAGTTCTGCATATTTGTTAATTTTGGTGGATTGTGCTTTCTGTACATTATGGTTTTAGGGAATTCTCACGTCTATGAGGGTAGTGTGCCGTTTTATTTTGTCTATTATAACTATGTCCGGTCTATTGTTTTTAATTGCTCGGTCAGTTTTTATTTCTGCATTCCAGTATAATTTGCACTCATCGTTTTCCATAACATCAGGTGGATGGTATTTGTAGTATGCTTCATCGGTGTCCAGGATTCTATTTTTTCTCGCCAGTTCTTGGTGCATGATTTTAGCTACATTGTCATGTCTACTGGTATATTCATTTGCTGCTAGGGCCGTGCAGCTTCCCATAATATGCTCTATTGTCTCAGATTGGTTCTTGCATCTTCTGCACTGATCGCTAGTTACGTTTTCTTTTAATATGAACTTTCTGTAGTTCCTTAGTCAATATTATGCGATCTTGAATGGCCCTCATAAATCCGATGGTTTCCCCATATATATTCCCTTGTTTCAACCATATATTTGAAGCCTCTTTATCTATGTGTGGCATGTTTAACTGATGAGGATGGTGCCCATGAAGCTCTTTACTTTTCCATTGATCGATTAGTTGTTCTGTAGTTTGATTCGGGATGTCTAGTTCACGGTTGCTTAGATGTAGTGGTGTGTAGTGAGTGTCTGTTTTACATACTATTTCAAAAAGTTTGCATTTGTCTCCTTTGCCATAGAAGTATTGTCTTAGATCAGCAATTTGCTTAAAGTGAAGCTGTACAGCATCAAGAATACCAAGTCCTCCTTCATATGTGGGAAGTATTACTCTTTCTGTAGAGCTCTCTGGGTGGTGTAAACGGTATTTTGTAAGAAGGGTTCTCACAATTCTGTTTATTTCATTAAGATCAGTCAAGGTCCATTTGATAATTTCGAAGGTATAGAGAAGGATTGGTATTGTAAAAATATTGATGGCTTTTACTTTATTCCGCCCGTGAAGTTCCGTTTTCAGGATATTTTCTATTCTCCTGCTAAGTTCTTTCTTTATGTTGTCTTTAACTGTGTATGGGGTATGCCCATTAGTTAGGCAATGCCTAGGTATCGGTAATTTTCGGTTTCTTTAAGGTTTTCTATTAAAGTATTTTCATCGAGGGTATAACCATCTGTGGCTGTTAGTTTTCCCCTCTGTAGATGAATGGATTTGCAATTGTCTATACCGAATTCCATTCTGACGCCTTTAGTGAAATTGTTAGTTATGGTTAGCAGTTTTTGTAACTGCATGGGCGAGTTCCCTTGTAGCTTCAAGTCATCCATGTATAACAGATGATTTATGGTGTAGTTGTTGTTTTTCGGGCTTGTGGCTATCTTAAACCCATAACCTGTGTGGTTCAGTGTTTTACTTAGAGGGTTTAGACACATACAAAACCATAGAGCACTGAGGGAGTCGCCTTGGAATATCCCTTTGCGGAAGTATATTGTTCTAGACTGCTGCGTTCCATTTATTGTGTTCAATTTAATTGTTGTTGACCATTTTTGCATTATCAGTTCAAAGAAGGCTAATATATTTGGGGCAATTTTATATATTTTAAGTACCTCCAGTAAGTAAGAGTGAGGTATCGAGTCAAAAGCTTTATTATTATTATTATTATTATTACTACTATGGATATTGACACCCAAAGCCTTCTCCATGATTTTATTATTGGCTTTCATGATGTAAACATAATAAATATCAGGGAATATTGTTTTCTCACGCCTTTTCTTATTCTTGTTTCAACACAAGCGTAGAAGGTGTTGGGGACACTGGGTTACGTAACGACAATTTCCACTTGATCTCCATTAGTTCTGCAATTAAGCTACTAAGATGGACAAAGAGTGTTTCTTATTGTAAATTGTACATTATTACACAGTTAAAGACAGTGGAATCTCGTTAAAGCGAGTACGGTCTATAGCGAGACCCCCGCTATTACGAGAGATAGCCGATGCACCGTCAATTGACCCTATAATAAGCGTGTTAAAAAATTCGTTTTTACTAGGCCCTTTTGGTGTTGGCTCTCGCCTTAGCGAGGGTTTCACCGCTGGAAAAACTTACATCAAGACTATTTGATCTCTGTAATTGCTAGCGATCTGTTAGAAATGAAGTTAATGGAGTGCTCAGTCTCAAATTTATGTGGTATACTGTCGTTCGATAAAGAAGTAGTTAATTTTGGTGAAAATATTGTGGCATTAGCATTCGCGAATGCTTGACCTTCTTTTGTTCCTCGGGCGGCAGAAATCAGTCGTCAGCATACCCGCACGTCCATGAGTTGCATGAATAGAAAGCATTTGATGGAACACACCATGGCCAAAAAACACCAAACACGTCTAAGCGAGAAAATAAAAATAAAGGAGTAATATGAGGTATATTGGCTATTATTTGCACCACCTCCGGTAAAGCGACAATTCGCTATAGCGAGTGTTTATTGGTGCACCGTGGGGTGTCGTTTTATCGAGGTTTCACTGTATTAAATGTGTATCCCTGAACACAATCCTTAGCTTGAATGAGCAAGTTTAAAAAAAATTGTAAGTGTCACAGTACTGACCACATCCGAAGGGCGGTTGTGACAATACTTCGGGTCGGTAGTGACAGATTTCCAAAATACTCTTAAACTATAAAATTCGAAGAATCAAGCGAGATGGAGTGGAATTGATTCATAATGAAACACTGACTTGCAATTTTCCACAAAACCACTCAACGTGAATGAGATCCCACAAGAACCATACAGTGAATTCTAACCGCCGACCCCCCGCTCCCCACCCCCACCTACACACCCTCGGAAGAACGCGTCCTCGAGGCCCCCCACTAATCCGCACGGCAGCCTACGGGCACAGAAGACGTCTTTCCCCCCGTCTCGGAAACAACACCCGAAGATAAGAAGACCGCCACGTGTATTCAAATGCTTTCATTTCTATGTTCAAAGTTTGTTAACCCTGGAAAAAACCCTTCAATTTCCAACCTTTTTACCTCCTCTGGTTTTTCCACTCTCCCCCCCCCCCCCCACGCCTTGCACTTCTACCCATTCCAACCAGCTCCTTGAGCACTTTCCACCCCATTTCTCCTCTCTCAGTTGTATGTACCTTGAAAATGATGTAGTAACATGGAAACTCGATTCGAATTAAATTTTATTTTTGTGGAAAATTGCAAGTCAGTGTTTCGTTACTCTTAAACTGTCTGAAATCATTTTAATCGCAAGAAATTTGTAACGTGATACAGCATAATTTTTTTCCAGAAAACATTGAAACTTGATAACAAAAGAAACAAAAGCTGGGAACTAGTATTTTTTAAGGATACGGGGAAGTTATCACCGCGGCTAGGTAAAGGTTGCGGAAAAAATTGAGGCAGAGTGAAAATCATGTGTGGCTAATCGGCAACCCGGATAAGCGGCAGCCGGATAATCCGTAGTCTGCTGTTTTATTGTTATCATTATTTTTATTATTTATTATTATTTATAAACATCCATTAATACATTCTCTCCAGTTATTGGCATTAAATTTTTATTATTTTTATCATTGTTATTTTTATTTTATTTTTAATCATATAAAACATCAATTCACTCGTTCTCTCCAGTGAGGGTCCGTCCGGGACGACGTCTTCCTCTCCAATCGACGGGAGATCTAAGTGGATGTGCCGTTTCTGCGGCTCGATGATGGCCAGCAAGGCGTCGTTGCGTCGCCACGTGAAGCAAGTGCACTTTGGAAGCAAGAACAAAGAGAAACATTGTAGCCTGTGCAACACCCTATTCCCCTCCTCCTGCCACTTGTACTTGCACCAGAGGACTGTGCATTCCAGCCTTTGGCGACACCACTGCGCCATCTGCGGGAAGGGATTCAAGACCAACAGCTCTCTCAAGAGGTACAGTATCTATTGCGTTCTTGGTTGTCCAACGACCAGGAAAATAGGAACCAGGGCAATTTCCTTCGTCAAAGTACAGTGAGTCCTCGTTCTACGTCACCCCGTTTAATGTCATTTCGCGATAACGTCACGAAAATTTTGAGACCGTCATTCGTATATCGCACCTTCGCTTCACAATAACGTCAAGACTTTTAAATTTCGCGCGAGAAAAAAATGCGAAGCGGCGGGCGTTGCAGGTTGTTCGCTTTGTCGGCGGTAATACAGTCAGTCTAAACGAAGTGTAAAACGGTGTGTTTATTGTTAATTGCGATTATGGTTTTAGCAAATTTTCTGCAAAATGAATTCTTGCGTAGGTGCGCAAGGTTTTACTTGACATAATGGTTTTCAGGAACCTAAAAAGTGATTTCAAGGAATTTTTCCGAGTAGAACTCTTTGAGTTTTTGTTGTCACTTTTTTCGCCGTGTTCACAATAATTTTGGTTCCTGTAACTGCGACGATGTTTCAGCGATGATGATGACCAGGCGACGCTCGCCCAGGCGACCACCATAGCGAAGCCGAAAAGCAAATACAGGAAGATGCAAAAATGGAGAATGATTTACGTCACTGCTGCTATTGTCGTCGATGAAGACAGGAACTCGTATTTATGCCATAGCTTGGCATTCCCATCGTAAAAAATGCCCCAGATATGATACGTTAAAATTTTTTCGCGTAGGAATTGTGAGGTCTAGGAGCCAATATTCACTTTTTACATTGTTTCTTATGGGATATTATGTTTCGATTAACGTCAATTCGTTTATCGTCACATTTTTCATGAACGGTAAGTGACGTTAAACGAGGACTCACTGTATAGAAAGGCATTCTCAAGAGCTACAGAATTTATTGCGTTCAGGGCAGTGGCGGCTGGTGGTAATTTATCTAGGGTGTGCATCAGAGCAGATATAGGATGATTTAATTATATTATGTTAACCCGTTAACGCCTAGCAGTACCAAATGGTACCAGCTGGTAGTGCAGTGCTAAACTTAACTTTTTTGTCATTTATCGTGATTTATTAGGGGTTTTGAAAGTTTTAAATTAATTAAAATATTTTCAATAACATTTTTCCGAAAAGTTTGCAATTTTAAAGCTGTAATTAAAGCATTTAGAGCTGTTTGAAAATAGGGAATTATCAACTAGCCCAAAAAAAAAACGGAATTTTTAGAGCAAGCATTTCGATTTTCTTTGCTTACGCCACATGCACTCTATGTACAAAAGTCTTATTATGTAATTATGATTGTTATAACATGTATATCTCAGATAAAGTATATTTTTTATCATCATCATTACGCTAACTTGGTTTGACAAGGTTCTAACTGACCATCAGCTGGTTTTGAGAAAAACCTTGTCAAAGTTTTAAACTGCTCTCTTTCTATTATTAATAGGAATTTATTTTTAATTTTTGGCACATACACAGTGATCCACTAGATACACTAGTAATTATTACTTTAAGAAAATATGTTATTTATTTTATTTTTTTACATGTTTATATGAGTAATAAAATGAGTAAAATGCAGTTAGAACCTTGTCACACCAAATATTAGTTTTTTCTCCTTGCAGTTGGAACTTTGTCACTGTTCTTAATCTGTTATTATTTCACATAGAGGTATAAAAACCGGTGCAACACAAAGAGAAACATTAACTTTTTTATCTTGAGTGAAAACACCAAATTTTGCAAAAATGTCAGTTAGTACCTTGTCAAACCAAGGTAGCGATTAGTCAACAATCCTAAGAATGGTTTGACGCAGCTCTCCATTTCTCTCTCCTATCCGCTTATCTCTTCATAGCTACATATTTATTCTCTTTTACATCCTTTATAACCTATCCGATATAACTCATTCGGGGCCGTCCCTTGCCCTTTTTCCCTTCCACTTGTCCTTCAACGATTGTCTTCATCAGACCGTCGTGCCTCAAAATGTGGCCAACTAAGTTGTCCCTTCTTCTGCTTAATGTTTTTAGGAGGCTTCTCTTTTCTCCTACTCTCCTTAGCACTTCATGGTTACTCACACGGTCAATCCATTTCCTCTTCATCATTCTTCGGTAGCACCACATTTCGAATGCTTCCACTCTTGACTTCTCTGCTGCTGTCAACGTCCAAGCCTCGCTTCCATAGAGAAACATACTCCATATGTAGCATCTGATGAATTGTTTCCTTACTTCTATGCTGGTATTTTCAGCTGTAAGAAGATTCTTCTTTTTGTAGAAAGCCCTCTTCGCCTGCGCTATTCTACTGTGTATTTCTTTCTTGCTCCGTCCATCGCTGGTAATTCGGCTTCCCAGGTAAGAGAACTCGTTCACCTCTTCAAGCTTATGCTGTCCTAGGTTGATGTTTGTTTTAGGCTCCTCTCTTTTGCTGCAAACTAATATCTTAGTCTTCTTTTTGTTGATTTTCAGCTGATATCTGGCCATTGTCCTTTCCATGTTTGTCAACTTCTTCTTCAAATCCTTCTCTGTCTCGGCTATGACTGCTATGTCGTCAGCAAATCGCAGCATACTAATTTTTTCTCCGTGGATATTGACACCCAAAGCTTTCTGCTTGATTTCGTTGATGGCTTTCTCTATGTAAACATTAAAAATTAAGGGGGAAAGCGCACAACCTTGTCTCACCCCTTTTCTTATTCTCGCTTCTGTACCATTTGGTCCACATTTGATGACAGCTACTTGGTTTTCATACAAGCTATGAATAATTCTACGATCATTGCAGAGTACGCCGATTTCTTTCAAAATTCTAAGCATTGAATTCCATTCAACGTTATCAAAGGCCTTCTCTAAATCGACAAATCAATCATGTGAGCCTTATTTGATGTGAGCCTAGTATTTGGGATGTTATGATGCAAAACATTTTGGTGGTACCATATGGGTTAGGCGTTACTATTAGTGGCAAAAGAAAAATTTTGCACCTAATGACTCAGAATTTCATTGTCATTTAGATACACAATTACCACAAAAATCGCAGAAACTTTTTAATTCAGACATTACCGGGTTAACCTTTGGCAACATTTTCGAATGGTAAAAACCATGCATTTTGTCAATAACTTATGGATAAAAATGGTGTGTACACTATATACATTGTAAAAACCATCTCTTTCATACTGATTTCCAACAAATTTCTCTGGTGTGAAAGGCAATACAATACCAAGGATAGAAAGAACAGATTACTTTCATGGACGGACATTAACTCGGAGAAGAGCACAAACCGCTATTTGCACCAACACAATGACTCTCCGTTGAATATCATCCACAGATCGTCTTGATGCCGCAATACTTGTCTTCCCTCTCTGCATACAAACGTTATCTTTTCTCCCTTGGGTATTTGGCATATCTGTCCTGTTACATCTTTTGATTGGCCACTGCAAAATGCACTGTGGGGGGAAAGAGAATTACAATGCATTAATTGGTGCAATCATCACGGTGAAGACCAAATATTAAGAGGGTCATTTGACAAGTTTGAGTCTTTTAGAATTTCCAACATAGTTAATATAAAAAAAACAATACTCTCGTTATTTACCATCTATTAGTAATCAGCTGTGAAATTTTTAGTTGGTTCCACTGTTCGGTTTGCGTTTGACAACCATTGAAAGCAGACGACCTTGTGAATCTTCTATATTATTTCTACTGTATAGATACCTTTTTCTCAACTTATTGGCAACCAAACTTTACAAATGAGGTACCAAAATGCCACCACACATGATTACCACAAAAATCACACAAATTTTTTAATCCAGGCGTTACCGGGTTAATACTAGTCCATAAGCATCATATTTCGTCGTAATAGAATACATAGCAAGGTAAACATATCACTGGTATATTCTACCCTTAAAATTGCATGAGCCGAAATAATATTAGAATGCATGAAAATAATTATTCTAAACACACTGTTACAAGTGACGGTAGGTGATATTCATTCTCCTTTCCTTACACCCTATGAGGAAGTAGTGTAGAAAATGGCCATACAGATGACTCTGTAGACGCACTAGGATCCTGGGCGCAGGTAGTGTAGGTGGCGGCTACACCACTACACTACCTGCGAGTCACTCACCAAAAATATGCACGTGCGCACTCGCATCGTTTTGAGTCTGCTCCCATCACCCATTAGAACTGCACATACCCCCCCGCATACTTCGTCCTGCCAGAGCACCCTCAAGCGATCGCACAAACCAAATGTGCGACTGCTCTACAAGTGTGCGATCCCGTGGCATCATATGCTCTGCAGTCCAGCAACATCTTGTCCGGTAGTGTCCGAAAATATCCACAGGGAAGAATGACGCCTCGGTAGCTTAACTGGCTAAATGTGTAGCAGGTAGTGTAGCTCTCTCGGTAGCTTAACTGGTATTCTTCCCTGTGGATATTTTCGGACACTACCGGACAAGATGTTGCTGGACTGCAGAGCATATGATGCCACGGGATCGCACACTTGCAGAGCGGTGAATTCGAAAAGGAGATAGCTGTAATGTTCGGTGCTTCATGTTTCTTGCATGTGTAGACAGGATTTTGATCCTTCTCGTCGCAAAGGAATAGTTTTCTTTTATAATTCATTCATCTCTGGGTGTGCACTTGCTAACATGCGTATATGCACGCGCCTCCATTGGTTCAGGGTGTCCAACGATGGGGAAAGTAGGGAATGGGGTGGTTTTCTTCATCAAAGAAAAGAAAAGCAACCTCAAGAAGTACAATATTTGTTGCATTCAGGGTGTCCAATGACCAGGGGTATATATAGGGGGGAATAGGGTAGTTTCTTTAATACAGTAGATTCCGGTTAATTGGGACATATCGGGACTTGTGCACTTTGCCCCAATTAAGCGGCTGCCCCAATTAGGCGAACTATCCTGTATATGGGCTTAAAGAAACGTTGAAATGATAGAAAGAAGACTAAAGGATGTTTATAATGCAACATGAGTTTATTATACTATTAATTTGATTAATTAATCGGCGAGTTTAGTTAATTTATTATGATTTTTAAAAAATTAAAACACTTTAGCTGAAAATATTTTTCACAGCCTAGGGTGACGCTGAATGAATGTCTTTTACTAAGTCCTATTAAAGAAAATTCCTATCCTCTTGCGGATAGTATAACAACAAGAGCTTTCAAAATAGGGCAATAATAGGAACATTTGTGAAAAATAAGAGTGAATCAAAGGAGGAAAATATAAAAAATAGCATTCAGAAAACAAAAAAATTTAATTTCGTCGCGAGTTTTGTTACAAGGAGAAACTCTTTAAGACCTTTTCATACTTGATAATGTCATTTGTAACGACAAAACGCATTGTGTAAGAATAAAACTATAAGTGGAAATATTGCAATGTCTTATTTTAATAATATAGTTCACTCCCGATTATCCGGGCTAATGTTGGGGAGAGAAGGCACGAATAATCGAAAAACACGGATAATACAAACTTTCACTTAAATGCCTTATAATGTTCATAATTTACGTAAAAAACAATATATTATTATTTATGCAGTTATTCTGTTATTTAAGAGTGCTTCCCAGACTAATTGAGAGCTTTCTTCGCCAGTTCGCGCTCTTTTTAGCGGCGATAACAGGGTTGTATTAGTACTATTAATGCTCCATGTAAGGTCTGGTTTCGAAAACCACACATCCGTGGCTGTAAGATCACGGATACGGAAAAGTGCTTTTGCACGAATGCTTCAAAACCACTGCTCGACGTCGGAAACTACACTGTCAAGCACCACGGCACGCAGTCGCGTTTCACACAAGTTGCCAGGGTTGCAACTGCTGCGCGACGTGTATCCGTGATCAAGGAGCACGGTCGCGCACTGAGGCTTGGAAAACAGGAACACGGAGCTCCCGTGAATGCTGCTAGCGCGTGACCGCTTCCGTTTTACGAAGGGGATTCTAACGGAAGTAATAAGGCCGATGTATCCTAGCATTAATGCCGTAATTCCGATGATTTTGCGTCCGATTTTTAGAATAAATATCGCGGCAAAAATTGAGCGAGAGTGAAAAATCATGCACGGATAATCCGCAACCCGGATAACCCGCGGCCGGATAACCGGAAGTCTACTGTATTACGAACTTCCACCTCATCGTGCCTAACATCATTCAAGATAATCGCTTAGCTACTCGCTACCTTGGTTTGACAAGGTTCTAACCGACATATTTGCAAAATTTGGTGTTTTGACTCAAGATAACTAAGTTTATGATTCTCTATGTGTTGCACCGGTTTTTATTCCTCTTTGTAAAATAATAACAGATTTAGAACAGTGACAAAGTTCCAACTGCAAGGAGAAAAAACTACTAACATTTGGTGTGACAAGGTTCTAACTGCATTTAACTTATTTTATTACTCCTATAAACATGTAAAAAAAAATAAAATAAATAACATATTTTCTTAAAGTAATAATTACTAGTGTATCTAGTGGATCACTAGTGTATGTGCCAAAAATCAAAAATGAATTCCTATTAATAATAGAAATAGAGCAGTTTAAAACTTTGACAAGGTTTTTCTCAAAACCAGCTGATGGTCAGTTAGAACCTTGTCAAACCAAGGTAGCGTACTTAGTAGCTTCAAGTCTACTCACCCATCCGCCCATACTGGTTTTTGTCAGTCTATCTCTCCCTTGTGAAGTGTAAATAAACATTGTGCAAAGTTATCTGGGGACTCGGTGTGTCACCATTCCACTAGTTGTGTTATAGATACCTCGTTTTTTTTGCATTGAAGTAATTACCATTGTGAAGTGAAGTGATGTATGTTACTTTATTAGAAATCTAAATAGAATATAGAAGTAGAAATAGAAGTCTAAATCTTGAAAATTTGTTTTGGACTCCGAAAATGGAAAACGTAAGAAGAGATTCAAGAGGATACTTGGAACATATCGAAGCCCTGATGATGATTTAAAAAATAAATCGAAACGTTGGCTGAAACTTATTTTGTCAATGACCTAAACTCCAAGAAATACTATATTATATATTATTATTATCAGCGATTAACCGTCTTACTTTCATCCCATACCTCTCTTTCTAAAGCCCTGATGCATCCAAATGCATTTCTCAATGCGAGGGGTACATGCATTGTCACTTGACAAGTGTTGTGAGAGCTGACGATGCTTTGGATATCCATGCAAAGTTTAATGCAAAAATACTTTATCTTGGCACAATAAATAGAAAGTAGACTACAATTTCTTGAACAATTTCTTTTAGAGGATTTCAACTGTAGAATATAAAACTCCTCTTGTAATAATCTTTAAATGCATTATTAATCGTCGTATTTATATCGATATATCAATCGATATGGTTTCTTTCCAAGGACGAATGTGTACGGTGGTTGCCGGTTGCCGTGATTTATGTTGAATAAAGTTTCGCCAATTTTTATGATGTGTAGTATTTCTAACTGTGCCGAGTGAACGGCATTTAAATAATCAAGAATTGCCTTGAGAAAAATTACCCTGGACCGGGAATCGAACCACGGGCCTTCAGGTTTCCAGGCCACTTTGCAGACCACTACGCTATCCATGTTCTTTAATTCTAATTTCAATTATACTGAGGCTCATGGCACTAGATGTTAGGCCCTCGCGGTCCATCGAGGATGGCAACGCAAGGGAGAAAGGACTTCCAAGAAGCCACAACCGGTTGAGTGCATCAAACCTGCGCTAAAGCACGACCACCGAGAGATAAAGCTGCGCAAAGTGGTACGTGTAATATTCCAAACCCTGCCGCGTGAACGGCGGTGAAATATACAAGAATTGCCATGAGAAAAAATTACCCTGGACCGGGAATCGAACCACGGGCCTTCAGGTTTTAAGGCCACTGTGCAGACCACTACGCTATCCATGTTCTTTAATTCTAATTTCAATTATACTGAGGCTCATGGCACTAGAAGTTAGGCCCTCGTGGTCCATCAAGGATGGCAACGCGAGGGAGAAAGGACTTCCAAGAAGCAACAACCGGATGAGAGCCTCAAACCTGCGCTAAAGCCGTGCAAAGTGGTATGTGTAGTATTTCTAACATATTTAGTATAACGTATGTGTAGTATTTCATACGTATTCCAAAAAATACATTTTCCTCAAAGGTGGAGAATTGCAAAGGTTTGACCGGTATTCAAGGAAGGTGAATGCAACAACATAGCCAACTACCGTCCAATGAGCATTATTTTTTCTCATGGCAATTGTTGTATATTTCACCGTCGTTCGCACGGCAGGGTTAGAAATATTACGCGTACCGCTTTGCACGGCTTTAGTGCATGTTTTAGGCTCTCAACCGGTTGTGGCTTCCTGGAAGTCCTTTCTCCCTCGGGTTGCCATTCTTGATGGACCGCGAGGGCCTAACACCTAGTAGCATGAGCATCGGTATAATTGCCATGGGAATTAAAGAACCTGGATAGCGTAGTGGTCTGCAAAGTGGCCTGGAAATCTGAAGGCCCGTGGTTCGATTCCCGGTCCAGGGGAATTTTTTCTCATGGCAATTGTTGTAAATTTTTATGATGTTTTAAAACGACAAAATTATATACTCTGAGCTATCATCATATTCTCTGAGTAAGCTGTGAGAAAGAAGAAATTAATTAGCTTTGCTTGCCCTCTTGAAACATATGCTTGACAAATCAAGGGATGATGATGCCGTTTTTATATAATAGGGTAGTTTCCTTCATCAAAGAAAACGAAAGGCATTGATTGCGATTCGTTACCCACCATTAGTGGATTCATTATATACAAATTATTTGTTGTTAGAAATACCGGTTTAGACGAATGGCAATGGTCAATTTTTATCCTCATTCGAAAAAGACCAGATTGGCGCCCATGCGATTTCACTCCACCTGACGTCACAGGGACCTAGTTTCTATACGAGTAGATAGGAGTTATATATGGTCTGAGATTATTACCAATACATGCATGAGGCACAGAGCTCAGGGAAACAAGTCTTAATAATCACTTATTAAAACTGGCTAAGGTTGGAAAGTTTCCTTCGTTTGATAAGGTATTAATAATCCTTATTTAAGCCAAGTGCTACCAGCTAGCAGGGTACTCTGCTTCCTGCTAGCATCCTGCGTCATATCAGCACTCAGAGCCTCACCCCAAGGTCACCTCACTTGCGGCAGCGGGAACCAGAATGATGTCACTTGGAAGTTTTCCCGGCATTCATACTTAGCCTTTTTCAGTGCATAATTTGCCATTTTTGCATTTTTTTCCCCTTCTGGAATTTCTGGGATCCTTTTAACCTTTTCCCTGCTAAAGACGTCTATATACGTGAGGATGTTTCCTGGCCCGGGAGACAAAAGCCGTATATTTATGTGTGAGATTTTCCTATTCAGGAGAACGAAAGCCGTATATATATGTTTTCTAGCTCTCCCCCTTTTAGGATTGTCGCAGGTTTACCTCCTCTATGTCTCGGGACCCAACCCTGCGGGGTTTAGGATTTACCCTCAAATAAATATTTGTTCATTTCTCAAGAAAAATAAACTAAGAATTGAATTCTTTGTCTTTTGAACAGCATTTACAATTTTTAAACGAAATACTACGATAAATATTAACTTATATGTCGAGTTCTGTATAAACATCAACATGGAGATTGTTGCTGCATTAAATGCGTTAATATTGACCTTAGAACTTCGCTTAAAATTTGACAGTGCTCATAAAAAAATGAGGAATTCAATTCAAAGTCTGTAATTTACGTGCAAGCAACAATTATCCATATGCTAAATACATATAAGCAATACATAAGTTAGCGGGGAACCAATGCCGCAGGTATGGGCGTAAACCCGGAAAGGAGGGAGCACTACTACTCTCGGAGTCCGAGATAATGCAGAGTTCCAGCGAGGAGGGGTCGAAAAAGGTTCTGCTCGACTTTTCTTAACGAATGTCCTCCAAAAATGCTCCGTACCACGAGAAAGAAGTCTCTTGGGGCTCAGTACAGCAGTCATGCTAAGACGAAAACTCCGCCGTCTCGAAAGGGTTAAAGTCCTTTATGGTTTGGGGGAAAAACGAATTCCCAATATCTATATGTTCGGCAAACCATCTATCTTAATTTATCGCTTCTGTCGGACCTGGAAATATAGTGTGGCTATAACATTATGTTCTCCGTATCGCTCTTAAAGGTATCCATTCTCAATTGTTCAAGCAATCTAAGCCTAGCGTGCAGCCTGCGAGTCTCCAACGGCTCCCAGCCTAATACGCCTACGCCTAAAAGGCCTACGGTTATCTACATATACATAATACCCCGCAAGCCGCCTAAAAGGAGTGTGGCAGGGAGTGTTAGGACACCAGCTCTTTATGAATAAAAAATTAGGTGCCCTAAGGAAATTATAAATAGCATATATAGAAATTCTTTATGGTTCGGGGGGAAAATTGAATTTCCATATCTATCCGTTTGGCAAAATATTTCTCTTAATTTATCGCTTCTATCGGACGTAGAAATATAGTGTGGCTCTAATATTATGTTCTCCGTGTCGCTCTTAACCCTCAACCAGTGACGTGCGGTCTGAGAGACCGCTGCGTTTATAAAATTATGAATATTTTCAAAATTAAGATTTAAAAATATCTATAATTCTCGTAAGCTTCATATTTTTGCACAGCAAGGACATCCCACTCTTAAAAATTAATGTTCCTTTTATTAAATTTTGTAAATTTGAATTTCAATTCGATTAGCGGTCTGTGAGACCGTACGTCACTAGCATAAGAAAGCATCAAGAAAGGAATAAGCGGGATAAATTTCATGGCAACTTACTACTTAGCCTTCCAACTTTAACATTTAAGGCCTTTTTTGAATCTGGCGAAATATTGATACATAAATATAATAATTATAACTCAAGTGTTTTGGGCATCAGTTTATTGATCCTGCTTCAAATCACAATTTTTTATGACAAATTGGTTCGTATTGGGAGTGAAAATTTTTTTATATAAGTTTTAGAAAAGTTAAGCATTCAAAGAAAAATTAAACAAAACAATAAAAATGGCGTAGCAATATTTTATGAATTTTTTATTTGTTGCGGTCTCCCAGACGGTCACTGGTAGTGTAACAAGAATTGCACGTCACTGGTTAAGGGTTAGAGGTATCCATTCTCAATTGTTCAAGCAATCTAAGCCTTAACACTTTCGCTGCGGCGGACGCACCGGTGCGTCCTGCGCAAACTATAACGCCGAGCGGAGGACGCACCAGTGCGTCCTGCTTCGACCCGTTTTCAAATGCACATAGAATCAGCCAAGAACGTCTTGGGCGCTCCAAATTACCTCTCGCTACTCTATTACATTCCGTACTATTCCGTATTGGCCGTCGTTTCTAGGAATCAACTGTCAATTTTTAGGTAACTACTTTTTCATCTTTTTTCCATTTTTTCGTGATTTTTATGATATATTAATTTTTCTGAACTTAATCGTCTCGGAAACGGAGATAAATGGGTCTCGTATGCATCAAAAACTCTTCTAAATATTATTTATGTCAAATAAAGTTTTATATTCAGTTTATTCGAATATGTGGAAATGTATCGATATACCTGAAGATAGCAAAAATATGTGAACAGATTGGTTTGAACAATTGTCATGGTTGCTTCTTATGAACATAATAGATATTACGTTTAGCGATGATAAATCCCTTGAAAACGTAACACGCGTAGTTGACCCAGGTTCGATGCCAGAATTTTCTACACATGTACCTTTATCGTGCATAACGCGGAAAAAGTTAGCTCTAAGAAGTTATTACCATAAGGCATATCGAGGGGCATTATGTAATCCCCTTTGATAATAATGAATTATAATCCATTGCACTCTTCTTTTATTCTTCCATATAGCAGATTGATTATGTAAACATGCCGTAATGTTGCCGAATTTTTCTTAAATATAATGAAAAATGTTGCTGAACATCACTTGTCCCACAAAACCCCGAATCACAATATTGTAGACAAGTGTCTCATTATATTACGGGTCAATTGCAAAGGTTATATACTTTGTTAAACTGACAGATAGGAATATAATTACCACACTCTGCGTATACATTACAAACGAAACTGAAATCGACCACCATATCAAGATTAAATATTTTACACAGGATCCATTAGCATTGACCTTGAGAATGAAATTCAATGCCGATATGACGGAAATGTAATACCGGGAATTCCAAGACGATCACAATAATGTGTGAAATAAAAGGGTAATATTTCGTCTCATTTCATGCGGATATCGTTTCGTCTGGCCTATAAAAACAGTGTCGTCGAGGCATGCCTTTCACTCTCATCCCTCCACGCCCTCTCGCCAAAATATCATATCAAGTAAGACGTTGCCACAGGAAAGTACTAGGTGCTTGGGGCCTTCGGAATACATTGATATGCTCGATTTTCGGAGATATCTATCCTCTGAAGTATCGTCGGAGGTGTCACCTGTTACCTGAATATCTTGATTTTTTCCCATTACATTTGATGGCTGAGGAGCCAGTAGCATCAACACCTGGTTCAGCGGGAACGTTATGAAAAAAGAGATGAATATCCTTAGAGAATTTTGAAGAAAAAGACTAATTAAGAGTTGATGGATATCCTCATGTAGTTTGATGAGGAGATGGACAGCAAGGAAGATAATGCATCCCAGGAAGGAATTCCAGAGGAGTCGTCCGAAGAGAGTCAGGAAGAAAACGCCCATGCACCATCATCAAAACTGTTCCGAAAGCACTCAAATAACTTCGATTTATGGTACAAAGCTGAACTCTAAGTAACAGATATCCTTTTTTCCCGGCACCTCAGGACAAAAATGTAATGTTCCCAGCAGGAATCCTTACGACTTACAACTCATTGCCAATGATGTTTTTTGAGTTGTAATAGAAACGTATATCAATGCTGAATATGTGGTTCGAAATAATACTTCTCCAAATGCGAATAACGTCTTGGAATAAGTCTTGAGTCGAAGATAATTGGAAACTTTTTTGACCTTCTATTTCCGATGGGTTTTATTTCTCTTAGTAAATTATAATATTATTGGAAAAAATCTGAAAAATATTATCTCCCTGTTTTTTCCACATACAGGTCTCGAGATAGCTTTTGCAAATATTTCTCGCTATGCACTTACAATTAGATAGAAATGTGGTTGAAGGCTAACACCTACCCAGTGATCTATTTTACAAAATACGGCCCTTGCATGATACATTCCAAGCAAGTATGAGTGAAGTGTACTTCTTGTTTGCAATACGGTTTGGTTTTGGATTGCTTGATATATTGTGGCACCGAGGGTAAAAAAGTGGGGGGAGCAGAGAACGCAGAGAAAGTGACTCATAAATTGTTGGCAAATTTTAAAAATAAGTGGCATGCTGTGTACAGGGATAATTTTACGACAGTGTGAGCCTTTTCCATTGTCTGCAAAAACATACTGTACAGAGAAAACATACTGTACAGTCATTCTGCTAATGAAAAGGAAAAATAACCCGGATATATTTTTAAAATTGCTTGCTACGATATAATGGGGGGTGCGTTTTGAAATGGAGGGATAAAAGAGATGTGAAGATGATTTCGTCTGAGTATGGACACGATTTTGCGGGCAGGCGGGAAAGGGTTTCAACTTAGTCCAGTATGGTGGACGCTTACAATAAACATATTGGAGGCAAAGACAAGACCGATAAATTGTTGTCATATTGTCTTTGCGAATCAAAAATTCTCCGTAGGTACCTATAGTTGAGAATATACTTTATTCAGATAATAATGATTCATTCTTTCGTTCTATACCAAAGATTTAGTGGGAAACGTGTAAATTTGTTAGAATACCGCGATGAATCAATAAACTCATTGCTAAATGTCCAACCTGAGGTAATGCCTTCAATGAGTTCCCCTAAACATGGTCACTCACCACATAATTTGGAAATGAAAAGAAAAGGAAGAAAGAAGTGCCGAGTATGTGCCAAAAATAGAGTGAGAAAATATGTTAGCACTTACGATCCAGATTGCCCGTAAAAAACGGTTTTATGCTTAAGGATATTTTCTTAGGTCTTATATTTATTGCTGACTTAAATAGCACTCTTCATTCTAGTGTTTTTTCAGTATGATTCTTGAAAGTTATCCCAAAACCACGAGTAAATTATGAGTCTGTAATTATTTACGAGAAAAATATTATTTAATTAATAATAAATAAAATTTTATAATTTTCGAATATTCCAAATTTTTAAATATATCTATTTATTTGCAAAATAAGTTGAAATATATGAACGTTAGATGAGAATTAAGGGAGATAAAAATATTTGTATAGCGGGTTGCATAACGATGTGACACGGGTTGCATAGCTTTGGCAATGCTGTGAGCGGCAGACGCACCGGTGCGTCCTTCGTTTTATTTGTTTAAAACAATCATTGGATTTTTATTATTATATTTTAAGGTATCCATAGAGACATATCTACTTGGTTATGCAGAAAAACCACTGCCGCTCACAGCGATATTTTTCATCAAAATGGCCAGCAGTGAAAGTGTTAATGTAATAAGAAATCTAATTCCTACTTTTCAATTATTGATTGAGTTTAAGTTTGAATCATTCCATGTACTTCTGATATTACTATTGTTGTGTATCGTGTACTTAAAGGGCATGATCTTGGTTTTTCAGGCACTTGTCGGTGCATGAAAAGCCTGCGCCGACACAACCAGCACCTGCTCCTGCGCAACAGAACCGGGGCCTGCTGATGTGGTTTGCGTGCATGTTGTGCGGACGTGCGTACCAGGACAAGGCGTTTCTCGAGGAGCACTTCAAGGAGCACAACAACTTCAACCTGTTCGAGTGCTCCATGTGTGGAAACAGGTGAGTGCGATTGCGTTGCGTTGCGCAAGAGTCAACGCATCAGTTTTCTTTGTGTCCAAGACCGGAAATTCCATTTGGTTCCATTTGATTCCGATTTTCTTAATCAATATTTTTTAAAATATTAACCCTTCTACTGCCTCGGGACCGGACTGTATATAGATGAACAAAAGGGGGGCCCATAACGCTTCCTTGCGGGATACGTCTTGAGTTATAAATTTATTTACTTATTTATTTAAGGGGTTGCTCACATACAGCATTTCTGCAAATTTATAGTGGCGCAGTAACAAACATGATATTTATGATGATACTCTTAACAATGCATTTTCTCTGAGAAAAAAATAAGGGGAATCACTTATTTAACGACTCTCATATTAGAAGAAAAATTTTAATCAAAAGTAAAATTTTTTTTTCCGGGAAAGTTATTAAAAAAACAATAAAGCGCTGTTTTAACCTTTTTACTGCCGTTGGGCCGATATATATCGGCCCTCGCTGGTTGAGCGAAAACTGCCTGGGGCCAAATTATCGGCCCGAATTATTTCCCTTTTTTACATGATTGTGGCCTTTTCAACGGTTGTAATTTATGCAAACCCCCATAATCTATCTGTGGTCATAAGACGTAAATATATCTTAAGAATTGGGAAAAAAATGTAGACGTACGAAATAAAATTAAGTACATGCGGTCCTCGACTTTCGTACAATTCGCACTTTCGTGCGTTCAAAATTGACACCTTTTACTTGACTTTCGTACGCTGAATTCGGACTTTTGGACGTTGGTCTGTAATTTTTTTTAAATTCCTGCGATGTTGATTGCGCATCCCAACATTCAATTGTTTCAAATGGCAGTATATGCAAACAATACGAACGTTTACAATGAAGGGAATTGTTTTTAGTTGACTCTAATCTAGGTGATTTATTTGGGATAGGGACTGCCTGCTCTAGGCTCCTTTATCAAAAGAAGAAGAAAGCCTTAATTGAAAATATTTTTCAAAAGAAGTTGACTAGACATCATCAAATAGCTTTCAATAAAACTAGTAAGATCTTCTTTCTAATTGTGTTTTTTCGTTTGAGTGCTGTTTAATTCATGTACACCTTCAGCAACGATATTGCACGAAATATCACCTGAATTCCGTTTGTCTTTTGTCTTTTTTTAAAAACATGCGAAATATACGCGATCACGAATGTCACCTGCCAAATGTCGAATTTTGGTGTAAAAATTAAAAGGTATCCAGAGTGCGGGTTCAACAAATACATTTTGTTATGCTTCTTGATATGTCTTTTTATTTATAGTGGACGTAATAAGTGGAATGTCAACTTGAACGCCAAGAGGAAGTTTCACTCGATTGCCAACGGAGTTCTTGTTTTTTAAACTTTTATTTTCATTTTCTGCGCATTTTCGAAAGAAATTAGATGATTTGAGGAGTTTTATTAACATATTATTAAAATTAAGTCAATTGAAATGAATTCCGTGAAAAAAAAGGTTTCAGTACGTATATTCCGCTCTTCTGGAACGTAACCCCTAATTATAGTATGGAAGTCAATGGTTCGACTTTCGTACATTCGATTTTCGTACAAGTTTTCGGGAACGCATTGTGTACGAAAGTCGGGGACCGCCTGTAGTTGAAAAATTTTTAAATCTGAAATGTTGCTAATTCCAGAAAAAAGCCTTGGCAGTCTTCGCACATCCCACCTGAAATGGGCTGGCAATAATAGGGTTAATATCACCACTCGGGCTATCTAACAAGAGTCCCCATTGGTACGACCGAACTTCGTTACAACAATTATGGGTCATTCCATGTCAGTTCATCCAGGCATGACACCCACCGACTCGGATTTTGATGAAACTTGCCAATTTTCATCCTTCCATGCAGGAATGAAACAGTGAAAAATATTTCTTGGCTATCTCTAATAGTTTTTTTTTCACGGCCATTTGAAGTTTGGGTGAAACTGCAATTTTTCAATGGATGTGGTCTCCAGAGGCAACTGTACCTCCAGAGGGAAATAATTTGTCTCAGCCATAGTTTTCATCCGATTCTTATGAAAATTTGCCGGTTTACTATAGAAGTCATGAGGATTCCAAAACCTAATTGAAAAATATACTAAGGAATATTGGAAATTCTCTAAACCCATATGTTTCATAAGATTTTAGGAAATTTTGCGTCAAAAACATGGTTCTATAAAACATCAAATTTTGACCTGAGGCAATATCTGATTCAAGCTAAATTAATTTTTCTGATATCCCTTAAGGTATGCGGAAGAATGAATAAATTCATTCTTCCGCATACACAATAAATGACAAGAATGGAAATCGGATCCAAAGTTATGCTAGTCCCCAACAAAAAGTAAGGACAGAGTTATGTGTGTAAAAGGGTTAATGCTGTTGTATGAAATTTTCTTGGGTTTTTCTTTGGGTAAGAATATCTAAGGAGAGCTCCCTTTAAACCTTGTAAACTTTAAAACAGTGAATATGCTGTGAATTTCGTCTGCCGTGAAAAAACCTGGAAAAAGCCGTGAAATTCGTCATAAAACCTTAAAAATCTCTCAATCTTGATTTTGGAACTACGATTGAAAGAGCCAAAGAAAAATCGATATGTCGATCATGTTTCGAGGTCAGTTATACGGAGACACTGTCCCACTGAACCGTGAAAACCTTAAAATCCTGATTAAGTTGTGAATTTCGTCTACCGTGAAAAATCCTGGAAGAGGCTGTGAATTCCGTGTCATAAACCTCAGAAATCTCTCAAACTTGATTGTAGATCTACAATAGACAGATGAAGAGTAAAATCGATGTTTCGATCATGTTTCAAGTCCCTGCATTTATCTGCACACGTGTATTCGAAGCGCTATTATTGGTCCGTGTGCCATGACGACGCATTGATCTTAACCCATTATTCCCCAGACTGTATGTAGGGCTTTTAACTTCGGTTGTTTCACATTTTTCTTTTTATTTTGGCTTAAATAAGATGAATTTTTGGAAAGATATTATATTAATCATATTATATGATTTTCACAATGCTGCGTGTACGCAACTCTGGGATAACTCCCGTAAATAAATAAAAAAAGTTATTCTTCAATAATTAGGTTAATTCTTTCATTTTTTATCTTGATTAGTACCTTCGACATCTTCGCCGGGTGTTATCAGTATTCCTTCGGAGGAATTTCCCCATTCTGCCTTTTAACGGAGATGCTGGGGTATCTCATATTTCCTAGGGTGTCTCGTATCGGACATGCTGGGAGTATGTCATTTTTAATAGGGAGTCTCGTATGTGCGCATCGATTTTTATGCCAAACGCCATCAGTCATGAGAATACAATTACATGATTGAAAATGTTGGTGAAAATGTCAAAATTAGAACTAGAGATACTTAAAAGAAGTCAGTAAATTGAATAAAAAATTGTTCTGAGGTAGAAACTTGTTCTGAGAATTAGGATTCAATAACGTTGCATTAACGCAACGCTGGGGATTAATGGGTTAAGCCTGTACCTAAGCCATAAGACTGGTAACCAGAGTGTTCATTAACACTTGCGAAAATTCAGACACTTCTTAACTTCCCTGGCACCATACTCACTCTATTTCCCCACTCACTAACTTAAGCCGGAGCTGAATTTTGCTTACGATAGGAGACGTCACGAGAGGTATTATTTTTGATGTCATATTAGATGTCACGATATGTGACGTCAGGAGAGATAGCACTTTCATTGCTGAGTTTCCATTCACAGCATCTGTCGCGTTTCTTAAATTTTTAATTAACGTGCGACCGGTAATAGGGCAGTTTCCTTCATCAAAGAAAACGAACTGCATCGATTGCGATTCGTTACCCACCATTAGTGTATTCATAATATGCAAATTATTTGGTTTTAGAAATACCGGTTTAGACGAATGGCAATGGTCAATTTTATCCTCATTTTAAAAAGGCCAGATTGGCACCCATGCGATGCCACTCCACGTGACGTCACAGGGACCTAGTTTCTACACGAGAGGATAGGAGTTTTACATCGTCTGAGGTTACCAATGCATGCATGAGGCACAGAGCTTAGGGAAACATGTCTTAATAATCACCTATTAAAACTGACTAAGGTCGGAAAGTTTTCTTGGTTTGATAAGGTATTAATAATCACTATAGAATTAAGAATACACTAAGGGTGGGTAACGAATCGCAATCAATGCCTTCCGATTTCTTTGATGAAGGAAACTACCATATTACCACGTCTCCAACTACTTTTTTGAATCGTTTTGATAAGACGCTCACCGCAGAGATTATTAGTGGGAGAATGCTGACTTCTTTCAACTTCCAAACATTTGTTGTTACCGTCTTTAAGCCCCTGTAAGCCACGCCCTGATGTATCCCACACACTCCCATTGTTGGGCGGGCTCCTGAGGGAAAAAAAAACTTCCTAACACTTTTTGAGTGCGGTATAATGTAGTAACTCGTGATTCATGGCTAAATCGATAAATTTACGTTTCCAGGATAAATATGGTTAAATAAATTTTAGAATTGTAATTCCTGCAAAGGTTTCCGAGTTTCAATACTAAAATCTGGAGAAATGAACAATAAAAATTTGAGAGAAAATTTAACGCAGCTTACGTAAGGTGCGGTCACCCATTTTTTCACATTTCCGGAAAAAATGTGGGTGGCTTCTACAGGTAATTACGGTAATATTTATTACAGTTAAACCTCTATGTAGCGAACCTCTTTACATCATAAACCTCCATACTTCATACCACCCCTATGGTCCCGTCAGATTTACATGTAAATTTATAGGCAAACCTCTTTGTAGTGAACCTCTTTATCTCGTAAAACCTCCACTTATCATACCAAGGAGACACCCCCGAGATGGCCTAACTAACCTCTGCAAATCGTACCGAGACAACTAGAGACCATTAATACAGCCGTGATCATGTACATGGAATGACATTTTCAGCAATAAATGTTTCACAGTTATTTTTTTCATTCACACCTTTAATATGTTTTCACGTTAACCATTAGTTGTGGCCATTTTGTTCTATATGAGAGCATACCATAACAGTAAATAAGAAAAATAATATTCAACGGTCCCAATCATTTTAAGTGTCTGTTGAATTAAGAGAGATCACATCGTTTTCTCTCGAATCATCGTAAAAAATTATACGATGCTTTCTGTAATTATTTAATAATAAATATATGTTCACTAGTGCAAGCATATTTGTTTAAACACATAAATATAATGGTTTAAAAGACAGCAGTGCCTTTCATTTCCGAAGGATGCGAAAAATGGTGCCTATCACTGAAACCTCTCTATAGTGAACCTCCATACATCAAATTGCCCAAATTTTGGTCCCCTCCATTACGATGTAAAGAGGTTTTACTGCATTTTAACTTTTGACAAGGACAGTTGTTGGTTGTCATTTCCTGGAATAACAACCAATGTGATTTATAATTATCATCTCTTTCTCAGGTTCGTCAATTACGACCAGCTCTGCGAACACACCAAGGCTTGCGTCAAAGCTGTCGAGCATTGCAGTGAGGCGGCAGTGCTGGCAATGGATTCAGGATCGTCTTCATGCGCAACCGCCAACAATTCATGACTCCGTGATTGCGGGTCGAGTTCCTTTTAGACTGTTGCCAGGCAACAACAAGCGCAAAATCAGGGAAACCTCATCGTGTGCGTGAACGATCATCGTTCCTGCACAATAAACTGATTACTGAACCCAAAGTATTCCTCCATTTTGTGAATGTCAATCGGTGAAAATGTCACTTTTTAAAACTGTGTTTTATTTCTCTTTTGTATGAAAAATATACATCGATTTATTTTGCAAGGAATCAACCAACATTGCCGTTTTGAATGTGTACGTAAGGAAAGCATTGAGATAATGATGTATTTATAAAAATGGCATGTTCCAAATAAATTCCATTGGTGTTTGATAAACTCGGATTTTATCAAAATTTACGCAGGTGAAGGTGTATTCATCTCAAGGAAAATATCACTGCACCTATTCGTAAAAGTGAAATTGTACATTATATGTGCGTGTTTATTTTTCGTCATATTTTTTTTTTTTTAACGATTGAATCATGTAATTCCTTGTATTTGACCACCGAATCGTGGTGCAGCCACGATTAATTTCTCATTTGCAAGAGATATCTTTGATCAACAAAATAATTTGAATAAAGTACATTATGTATGTTATCTCTGTGTTCCTTTATTTAGCTATGTGTCGACTTGAAAGTCTTGGGTTTGCATTGCAAGATGTGTTATTTAAGTATTTCTTGTCTTTTGTGTCGATTTCATTATTGTATTAACACGTTGCGTAGGGATGGCGAGAATTCTCGTCATTTTTTTCCCGAACGTTCCGGACGGATGACGAAGATTCTCGTCATTTAGACATGTCAACCTAAACAATTTTAAAGCATACTATACGTATTGGTTAGTACGTTTTCAGTTGTTGTCCGTTATTCATAATGAATTGATGCATCATAATGATTGATTGTGTAAAGTTATATTCTAAACATTAGCTTTTTAACCGTGTTTAAACCAAAAGCATTGCGCTACCTTGGTTTGACAAGGTTCTAACTGACCTTCAGCTGGTTTTGAGAAAAACCTTGTCAAAGTTTTAAACTGCTCTATTTCTATTATTAATAGGAATTTATTTTCGATTTTTGGCACATACACTAGCGATCCACTAGATACACTAGTAATTATTACTTTAAGAAAATATGTTATTTATTTTATTTTTTTACATGTTTATATGAGTAATAAAATAAGTAAAATGCAGTTAGAATCTTGTCACACCAAATATTAGTTTTTTCTCCTTGCAGTTGGAACTTTGTCACTGTTCTAAATCTGTTATTATTTTACATAGAGGAATAAAAACCGGTGAACACATAGAGAAACATAAACTTAGTTATCTTGAGTGAAAACACCAAATTTTGCAAAAATGTCGGTTAGAACCTTGTCTAACCAAGGTAGCGATTACGCCCTAATAGGCACATATTTCCTATCTCGGCGTTCCTAGGAATTTAAATACCCCGGAATGCAACGTGTTAATAGTTCGCCATGAACAATTTAGCAGCTATCCGATGATAATATTCTAATAATATAATAATAATGATAATATAATATTCTGCATGCTGTTTGAATCAAAAGAATCATCTTTTCCAACATGGGTGGTGAGAATTTCTTAACTTACTGTAAAACATGTCAGCATTTACTCATCTCTCCAATTATAACGCAGCAGACTTCCGATTATCCGGCTGTGGTTAATCCGTGTTGTGGATTATCCGTGCATTATATGTCACTCTTGCTCAATTTTTTCCGCGATCTTTATAAAAGAAATAAAATCGGATGCGAAATCATCAGAATTACTGCGTTAATCCTTTCACTGCAGTGAACGTACCTTGTACGTGCGCACGGCAGACTGCTGTGAACGTAATTTTCTTCCTCCTTTAATAATTGGGTTACATCTTTTATTTTTTATCTTGATTTGTACACTCGACATCTTCGCCAGGAGTAAATCAGTATTCCTTTGGAGGAAATTTCCCATTCTGCCTTTCAACGGACATGCTGGGGTATTTCATTCTTCCTAGGGTGTCTCGTATGTGCGCATCGATTTTTATGAGAAATGCCATCAGTCATAAAAATACAATTTTATGAATGAAAATTTTGGTGGAAATGACAAAATTAGACTTAGAGATACTTAAAAAAAGTCAGTAAATCGAAGAAAATATTATTCTGAGGTAGAAACTTGTTCTGAGAATTAGAATGCAATAACGTTGCGTTAACGCAACACTGGGGAATTATGGGTTAAGGCGACAAGCATATCGCAACGTATTATTGATTTAACCCTTTGACTGCTGTGAACGTACCTAGTATGTCCGCAAGGTAGACTGCTGTGAACGTACTTTTTCTTCCTCCCTGCATTGTCAGCACTTTTGCGGAAGCACTCGGAAAGGTTGCTTATCCGGGACCCGGAACCCTCGACGAGCTCATCCACTCAGGACCGTCTCCTCGACCCTAGATTGGCGCCCTTGCGATGCCACTCCACATGACGTCACAGGGACCTAGATGCTATACGAGTAGATAAGAGTTTTAAATCGTCTGAGATTAACAATTCATGAATGAGGCACAGAGCTCAGGGAAACATCTCTTAATGATTACCTATTAAAACTGGCTAAGGTCGGAAAGTTTCATTCGTTTGATAAGGTATTAATAATCCTTATTTAAGTCAAGCTCTAACTGATAGCAGGGTACTCTGCTACCTGCTAGCATCCTGCGTCGTATCAGCGCTCAAAGCCTCGCCCCAAGGTCACCTCACTTGCAGCAGCGGGAACCAGAACGACGTCACGTGGAGTCTTTCCCGGCATTCATACTTACCCGTCGCATTTTTGCGAGCTTGAAAATTTTCACTTTTCATTTAATCGCGAAAAATAGATATCGTCATTTAAAAATCTAAAAGCGTGAAATTCGTACTCCAGGAGTAATAATCTTTCGATTTAGGCAATAAAAAAATAATTGGAAATTACCCTATTGAGAATGGATAATTTTAACCCTCTCACTGCTGTGAATGTACTTTTTCTTCCTCCCTTTCCATGCACATTCGCAAAAGCACTTTGAAGGGTCCCTAATCCAGGACCCTTTCCTCGACAAGCTCACCCACGCAGGACCGTCTCATCGACCCTACCAGTGGGGGGCCTCCCTCCCAAAAAGTGACCGCTCTGACCGAAATTTGAAAATGGATCAATCAATCCGATCATCAAAAAATGTTTGCTTTCATCTCACTCCTGCCAATCAAGCAATCGGTACGTCTTTGAACCGTGTTTCTGCGATGAAAAATAACGATTTAGTTAACTTTGCTGAATTGGCCATTTTCCGGTGGTCCGCAGCCACGTTTTTAGTAAATAAACAAAATCGCTATTTTTCATCGCAGAAATACAGTTCAAAGACGTACTTGATTGGCAGGAGTGCGATGCAAACAATCATTTTTTGATGATCGGATTGAATGGTTGATTTTCAAATTGCAGTCAGAGTGGTCACTTTTCGACCCCCGTTG
This sequence comes from Ischnura elegans, assembly GCF_921293095.1. NCBI lineage: Eukaryota > Metazoa > Arthropoda > Insecta > Odonata > Coenagrionidae > Ischnura > Ischnura elegans. Next base: position 9,890,390 of record NW_025791659.1, read on the forward strand.
GTAGGGTTGAAGACGGAGAGGGAATGTTGAAAACAGTGTTATAGAGGGTAGAAGTTTGGGAGGAACGACGAAGTGCTGGACATGGTGGGTGAGGAGATGCAACTTATAGATGAGGTAGGTAGGAGACAGAAGGTATGGATGGAGCGAGTACTTAGCGGGGAGGGCATAATGCATATAGTGTTATAGAGGGTAAAATGTTGGGAGGAACGACGAAGTGCTGGACATGGTGGGTGAGGAGAGGCAGCTTATAGATGAGATACGGAGGAGACATAAGATATGGATGGAGCGAGTACTTAGCGGGGAGGGCATAATGCATATAGTGTTATAGAGGGTAGAATGTTGGGAGGAACGACGAAGTGCTGGACATGGTGGGGGAGGAGATGCAACTTATAGATGAGATAGGTAGGAGACGGAAGGTATGGATGGAGCGAGTACTTAGCGGGGAGGGCATAATGCATATAGTGTTATAAAGGGTAGAATGTTGGGAGTCAAGTGCTGGATATGGTGGGGAAGGAGAGGCAGCTTTTAGGCGAGATACGGATGAGACAAGATATAGATTAAGCGTCCTTACCCTCTTGACAACGGAGTCCCCCAGGGGTCCGTCTTGAGCGTGACGCTTTTCGCTATTGCGATCAACGACGTAGCTGAGTACATCCAGATGCCGATAATGCCTACTCTGTTCGTAGATGACCTGGCGATTTTCTGCAGGTCATCAAGAGTGGCTAATGTATCGAGATTGATCCAGCTCACGTTTAACAAATTAGACTAATGGACCCATAGGAGCGGTTTTCGATTTTCATCTGAGAAAACCAAATGCGTTCATTTCCACCGTGTCAGAGGCGTCCACATACCTCCTACACTTCGTATTAGCGGAAGAAATCTCCCATTTGTCGAGTCAATCCGTTTTCTGGGGCTAACATTGGATCAAAGACTCAACTGGAGAGATCACATCAATAATCTGAAGGCAAGTTGTTTTTAAGTCTATAAATATTTTAAAGTTTTTGAGTCACATATCGTGGGGAGCCGACCTACCAGGGTTGATTGATTTAAATCATGATTTAAATCGCGATTTAAATCACTTGATTTTTATTTAAAAAAATCAGGTGATTTAAATCATAATGTGATCTATATGTTTGATTTTTAAAGAGTCAAGAAAAGGAAGCTGTAAGTGCATAATTTTGATTTTTATTTCTTGATTAATACAATGAATCGACAGTTATCAGCACAATGGTAGCTCTTAAATAGAAATGATACTGTAGGAATGCATGTAACATGAAAATTTAAAAAAATGGCTTTGGTTAGAATACTAGTGTATCCGTTGAAAAAAAAATTGTTTTCTGATTTAACTTCTAAGCGTAGGCACCATACAAAGTTGCAATTCCAGAATTTTTCTAAACTTCATATGCTTTAGAACCGCAGAATGTAGCACATTTGATACTTCCATTGGCAATTTTATGTTATGCTGGTGTAATTTTTAATTTGATACCATTGGCATTTCCATAGTTCTCTCCCCTAATTGACTAAATGTTGTATTAAGTTTAGAGTATGTTGCCTCTTATTGTTTCTGCAAACGGTCATTCTCCAATATATGCTGCCCAAATAGTTAGTTTTGCAAATAACTGAATTTTTGATGAATGGAGAATCATAAAAATCTCATTTAAATCAATAAAATCCGATTTAAATAAAAAAAATCAACAAAAACGATTTTTTTGAAAAAAATCATGGTTTTTATCAACCCTGCGACGTACCACCCTACTCCTACTATATCGCACATTGGTGCGGTCTAAAATAGACTACGGCTCCTTTGTTTATGATTCTGTCCGCCCATCGTATTTACGAGCATTAAATTCTTTGCACAATGCCGCGCTACGACTCTGCACTGGGGCCTTTCGAACCAGCCCAGCTCCAAGCATCCATTCTGACGCAGGAGAACCTCCCTTGTGCTATCGTAGGACTTGGCTGCTTTGCAGTTATGCATCCAAAATTTTATCTATGACGAGTCACCCATGCGACGACATACTTTTTAAACCTCGGCTTTCAAATGTTTTTAATCGAAGGTCTAGGGCAACGAGACCTGTAAGTATTCGTTTTAACGATTTTATTCTCGGATGTGATTCTAATCTACCCGACGTACGCCCTGTTGCGTAATCTACTTACGCACCTTGGTTGACTCCCGCTCCTACGGTTAATACGTGTTTACTCTCTCGACCAAAATCCTCCACTACTCCCTTGGAATACCAACGTGAGTATTTTAAGTTTCGGTGGAACCACCCCAATTTAATCCCCATTTACACGGACGGATCGAAATGTAACTCTGCCTGTGCATGTGCAGCGTTCTCTCCTCTCCATGGAGCCATTAAGACGAAGCTACATCCGCTGTGCAGCATTTACACAGTGGAAATTTTCGCAATTAAAATGGCTTTGGAAGCCTTGAGTGACGAAAATGGCTCGTTTGTCATATGCACCGACTCCTGTAGCTCTTTACAATCCATTTCCGGCTTCTCACCCATGCCTCATCCAGTTGTTCAACACATTCATTCCACGCTGCTGACTCTCATGAGCAAGGGAATAAGTGTTTGTTTTCTTTTTGGTTCCGGGACATGCGGGGATACATGGAAATGAAAAAGCAGATTTGTTGGCCAAGGAAGCTCTTACTAACGAAGAGATTACATCAACGCTAGTTCCGTACGAAGACCTAAGAGTGTCACTAAAAATGTTGTTCTTGAACAGTGGAGGGAGTCGTGGAGGACTTTGAATGACAATAAACTGCGAAGCATCAAACACAACGTCAGCTTGGCCTTCCTCTACCAGGATCATTCGAAGGGAGAAAGTAGTTATCACTCGTTTGAGGATAGGGCACTGCCCTCTGACTCATGCCTTTCTTTTTACCGAAGAGAAGCAAGCTCCTCAATGTGATGAGTGTAGGTGCCCTTTAAGTATCCGACATATCTTGACAGAGTGCGACAAATAGGTACCGTGACCCGCGGACACGGTTCAATCTAGATGGGGACCTAGAATCTATTCTAGGAGACCGCCCCACCAATATAAGTAGTACAAGTAGTTTGTTTCTCAAGGAAATAGGTCTTTTTAATAAAATTTAAAAGTTCCCCTCTATTTTATGTAAACAAATTGCGTAGTAAAGATCCATTTATAATGCGTCTTGAATCACATGAACGAGTAGTGGTGCAAAATGACCCTGCCGTCGACGCAACCTTTCGCTCAATTCTACTACTACTTGTGGAGTGGACAGGGATGTACAAATAAGTGCTGGACATGGTGGGTGAGGAGAGGCAGCTTATAGATGAGATACGAAGGAGACAGAAGTAATGTATGGAAGGAGTACTTAGCGGGGAGGGGATGTTGTAAACAGTGATATAGAGGGTAGAATGTTGGGAGGAACGACTAAGTGCTGGACATGGTGGGTGAGGAGGGGCAGCTGTTAGACGAGATACGGAAGAGACAAGCTATGGATGGAGCAAGTACTTGTGGAGTAGGCAGAGATGTACAAATAAGTGCTGGACATGGTGGGTGAAGAGAGGCAGCTTATAGATGAGATACGGAGGAGAAAGAAAGTATGGATAGAGCTAGTACTTGCAATTAGCAGAGAGGGGATGTTGAAAACAGTGTTATAGAGGGTAGAATGATAGGAGGAACGACGAAGTGCTGGATATGGTGGGTGAGGAGAGGCAGCTTCTAATGTACGGAGATACGGAGGAGACGTAAGGTACGTATGCAGCGAGTACTGATCGGGGAGGGGATGCTGAAAACAGTGTTAGATAAGGGTAGGATGATAGATAAACGAGGGAGAGGGAGGAAAAGAATAGGATTTTAGATAGCAAGAAATCTTTCGTGCCTTAAATTTAATGAACCCTTATTCACTCACAGCCCCGAACGAAGTATAAATAATAAATTGACAAATATTTTGGCGTAGATCCATATTTAAAAAGTGAGTTAAAAATAAGAGAAAGAGAAATCGAAATATGATTGGCAGCGAATTTTATTTAGCTTCACGCATGCGGGGGAAATGAAAGCCGGGGAGTGAATTGCTGTCCAGTTCGAGGGCATCACGGAGGCATTCGACTCGTAGTGGAGGCATTCGACTTGGTCTTCAGCCTAGCGAAGGCTGGCGCTGGCCTCGTTGCTGCTTCGCAAGGTGATAAGCCAGTCGACCAGAGCTCAAGTAAGATCGCTCGTTCATAGAAAACAAAAGACAGTCAAACAAGACTGCATTATTCGTCCCTCGCGTCGAGGCAGTTAAGCGCCGCTATCAGAGGTCGCTGTGTTTGTGAGCAATGCTAGTTTTCCACACGAGGTTCACTTCGAACGAGTCTACCGAAAGCGAAGGATGTCTTATTCTCAAATTGTTTGTGTCGCGACGCGACGTGTGTTCCAGGCAATCGCCAGCGGATTTTCTGGGCGCCTCGTGGTCGTTGGAGCTCCTCAGGACATCGTGGCATGCCTTACTGCGTCAGGACCTCATGTCCCAGCCGAGGTGAGAGAGCTTGTTACTTACTAATTTTTTTTTGTTGAACATGGTCCATGGAGCGCCGACAATTGCACTAATCCTTCATTTCGACATATTCATTAGTAGCTTCGAAGAAGGTACAAAAAAATAATTTGACTAATCTGCTAACTGTAAGTACTCGCTCCATCCATATCTTCTGTCTCCTCTGTATCTCATCTAGAAGCTGCCTCTCCTAACCCACCATGTCCAGCACTTCGTCGTTCCTCCCAACATTCCACCCTCAATAACACTGTTTTCAACATCACCTCCCCGCTCAATACTCGCTCCGTCCAAATCTTATCTCCTCCGTGTCTCATCTATAAGCTGCCTCTCCGCACCCACCATGTCCAGCACTTCGTCGCTCCTCCCAAAATTCTACCCTCTAAAACACTGTTTTCAACATCCCATTCCCGCTATGTACTCGTTCCATCCATACCTTCTCTCTCCTCTGTATCTCATCTATAAGCTGCATCTCCTCACCCACCATGTCCAGCAATTCTTCGTTCCTCCCAACATTCTACACTCTATAACACTGTTTTCAACATCCCATTCCCGCTATGTACTCGCTCCATCCATATCTTCTGTCTCCTCCCTATCTCGTCTATGAGCTGCCTCTCCTAACCCACCATTTCCAGCACTTCTTCCCTCGTCCTCTTCTCCGTCCTCTTAACCTTACCTACCCATTCTCCCTCGTTTATCTATCATTCTACTCTAATCTAACACTGTTTTCAGAATCCCCTCCCCGCTCAGTACTCGCTGCATACGTACCTTACGTCTCCTCCGCATCTCATATTAGAAGCTGCCTATCCTCCCCACCATGTCCAGCACTTCGTCCTTCCTCTTAACATTCTACCCTCTATAATACTGTATTCATCATCCCCTCCCCGCTAAGTACTCCTCCCATCCATACCTTCTGTCTCCTCCGTATCTTATCTAAAAGTTCCCCTCTTCACCCACCATATCCAGCACTTCTTCGTTCATCTCAAACTTCTACCCTCTATAACACTGTTTTCAATATCCCCTCTCTGCTAATTGTAAGAACTCGCTCCATCCATACCTTCCGTCTCTTCCGTATCTCGTCTAAAAGCTGCCTCTCCTTACCCACCATGTCCAGCACTTCGTCGTTCCTCCCAACATTCCACCCTCAATAACACTGTTTTCAACATCACCTCCCCGCTCAATACTCGCTCCGTCCATACCTCCTGTCTTTCGTCTTCGCATTTTGTAATTGTCGCCTTTTCCTAATATTCTTTAACGAGACCCATTTTACTATTAGTTTGGCCGGTTATTTCCCGAATATGTTTATTCCACGATAGATAATAATTGAGTCTGACTCCTACATATTTCAATGATTCAACTGCCATTAATTATTGCACAGAGCTTAGGGATAAAATCTCTCAATAATCACCTATTAAAATTGCCTAAGGTCGGAAATTTTCCTTCGTTTGATAGGGTATTAATAATCCATATTTAAGCCAAGCGCTACCAGCTAGCAGGGTACTCTGCTACCTGCTAGCGTCCTGCGTCGTATCAGCGCTCAAAGCCTCGCCCCAAGGTCACCTCAGTTGCGGCAGCGGGGACCAGAACGACGTCACACGGAGTTTTCCCGGCATTCACACTTTGCCGTCGCGTTTTCGCGCGCTTGAAAATTTTCACTTTTCTTTTAATCGCGAAAAATAGATATCGTAATTTAAAAATCTAAAAGCGTGAAATACGTACTCCAGGAGTGATTTTAGGAAACAATAGCAATATTTAGTAAGTGAGATATGCCGTCGCATGTTCTCTGATAAATTCTGTGCATTTTGGTACCTCATTTGTAGAGTTTGGTTGCGTATAAGTTGAGAAGAAGGTCTATACAGTAGAAATAATATAGAGGAAAGATATCTCTTAGAGCGAAACGGAGAACATAATAATAGAACAGGAATATATTTTCAACTGTAACGATAAAAATAAGACAAATATTTTACCGAACGGATATGTATATTAATTCGTTTTTCCCCCAAACGATAAAGGACTTTAATAAATGCTAGGCATGACTTCGTTTGAGCTTTTGCATTTTATATGCGAATGCCTGGTGTCCTAACTCCCTCTGCCACACACCTATTTAAACGGCTTTCCGGGTAGTATGTAGTAATCGTAGATGCACACTTATTCATTCCCTATTCTAATCGATGCCGTGTTTTATAAAAGGTAGAATTTCTCTGCATAGTTTCCACAATAACGAGTCCGCCGTCGTTAGGAGTGGGAACAATCGGCGTTCTCTCCATAGCAACCGGTAAACAATGGGGAACATTTCGCCCTCGCGCTGAGAAATGGGGGATTTTGCGAATGAGGAATGTCCGGTATGAGAAACTGTGCCCCCGCGGATGAGAAATTAGTCAGTCGGATGGTCGGACCGGGGCGAACTTCCTCAAGGAGTTTCCAAATAACCCCGCTATGACCCTGGATTTCCTTGAAAGGGTCCATGCACCTGCGCTCATCCCTGAACACGCGGAAAAGGGTTACGTTCCAGGGGTTAAGTGTACCCTTATACCTCATGCGTAGAAGGGGCCTTTACACGAGGGAAACCCATTGAGTTTCAACCATTAGACATATTCTCAAGATGGTATATGCGTACACATAATAGAATAGGGTCCTAGTTTCCTTCACCAACGGAAAATAAAGCTATCGATTGCGATTCGATACCCACAAAGTCCAAAAATTCAGATGTAAATAAAAGGGAACTAACGGATATTTTCACGTAAAAAAAATAGAGTGAAAACCGGGGAAAATATGTAGTAAATTCGCACGGATAGTCAGTCATTAAATTCAACATAAATTGAAACATATTGATAAATTTGCAAGTAAAAAGAGTAAAATTTCCCGTTGAGCGCGTATGCATTTAAGCACACGCGAACTTTTGCGATGTGTGGCCAAAGACAACAAAAGGAGTAATTGAAACTAAATCCCATTGAGAAGCAGAAGAGACTTAAATTAAAATGGCCCTCACAAATTCACTTATACAATTATTCAAACGTAAACGTAATTTTTAATTTCGAGCAAATTAAAAAAATTGCCAAAATTGTTCATAGCCATCTGGTTAATTGTTCTAGAACTACACCAAAAACGTATACTATTACATATAAAATTGCATACCACTGTATAAATGGTCAGCTGGATTCCGACCATTGTCGATTGGCACGCCCTTGGATCTTCCGCTGACCTCGACGCTTGTGTTCATCACCATCAGTCCTTCAATCCCAAAATTGGTCAGCTGAACCCCCCCATTCTTTCCTATGCCTTCCCAATTCTCTTTTGCCCAAATGCTTCCACAACGTCCCTTTTTAATTCGTTCACTTATTCGTCCCATGGTCCTTCTAGCTTCCCTTCCTTTGTGTTCCCTACGCACTCATCAAGGGTGATGGCCTTCCCAAAGCTGGGTGGATGCTCTCTTCCGCACGGTGCTTAATACAGTGTTTTTATCTCATTAATTACCTCCCACATCTGCCCCTGATCCTAAATTACCAATTGAAACTTCAACATCCTTTTTCAGTATCGATTACTTGAGCTGTTCTTTCATTCATATTTCCAAGACGAAACTTCCTCAAGAAAAAAATACTTTTACTTTATGCTCCTTAAGTGCTAACCATTACCTATTTATCTAAACGAATGTTACTTTAAGATTATCTGCCTTCGAAGACATTAGCAGCTTTCCGAGCATATGTACAATTATTCAAACAGTACACGTAAGGTTTCCTCCCACTCATTTAAAATTCTCCGTTTCATCTACCATTTATTTATACTCGAAATAACGTCTACGATAATGCACTCCTTATGCAAGCAATGCAGATATCATGAGGTGCACACGTCATCAACATGGCGTCGCCCGAGAAATACGTTTTTGGCGCGGAATTCAAGTTGAAACTTCAAACTCTTCTAGGGGCGAAATTATTCAGCGCTTAATGGTAAAATTTGGTGAGAGGCTTTCTTACACCCATTGCTTTATAAATCAAGCATAATATTTGGTAGTGTAATACCTTATATTAAACTAATTTACTTTAATTTTGCTATTTGGACTGCTTCAAAAGTTCATCTTTAATACACATGTCAATTAAGCAACAATAACGGAAGTAAATCCTTCATAACAAAGTTTAAAGAAAGTTGTCTGCTGTACGTGACAAAATTTTTTGTAAGTTATAGGCGGCTTACTTGAAATTTTGTATTTGGTAAGACAAAGGCAAGATTCGACCTGACACTATAATTCACGGGATGGTCGTATAAACTCTATCGCAGTAACCCCTTCATTGAATGGAGAATATTGGAAATTCGGCCAGAAAATGAAGATGTTGGAATGAATGGTAATTCATGTAATCGCAAAAATATAATCTCTTCATTAAAGGTAATATATATATATTTTTTTATGCACTTGCACCGGGGGCGGTTGCATGGAGTAAGGGAGGAGAGTGGGGGGAGTGTGTGTCGGAGGAGGGGGCGGGTGGATTTTAAAATATTACCTAAGTTAGGTGCTCTTCTGTAGGCAATGGAGGGGCAGGATGGAAGAAGAGCAGCTGTGGTTTTGTTTTTGCTGATGATGGGGTACAGATCTTTTAATATTTTTTTAATTTTTTGAGTGCCAGGGAAGAATGTAGTGGTGAGATTGAGTTTTCTGGTTTGTTCTTTTTTGGTGCGTGGGGTGTACTGTTCGGAGGGAGAGAGTATTTTCTTTTTAAGCAGGGATTCTGGATACTCTCGTTTGAGGAGAGCATGGTGGAGGTTCTGTGTGGCTCTTTGAAGAGATGGTGAATTGTTGCAGATGCGATGGGCGCGGACTGAGAGGGAGTAGGGGATTGCGTGTTTGGTGTGAGGTGGATGGCAACTGGTGTAGTGTAGGTATTGTTCATGGTTGGTGGGTTTTTTGTGGATGGAGGTGCTGAAGGTATTGTTTTCAAGGTGGATGTTTCCTTCCTTGACATAAATAATAAGGGGTCGTGAAGTATTAAGTTTGAATTAAAGGTAATGAGCAACTCACTTTTATTTTCTCATTTTGGTTCGCAACTGAGTCTTTCGAACTTATAAGGATAAAAATATACGTATCACATTGGGGGATTGTGAAAGTTAGTATGCAAAATTAACATAACTGACTCACAACCGCGTTTCTGACGCAAAATTGCCGCGAATAATTGAGTCCTATTGTATTCCTAATCCTATGTTGAGTGTTAAAAGTCACGACTAGTTCCCATTAGGGACTAAATGAACAGCGGAAAACGCCAACAGGACTTCGAATGTCCCTTGCCCTTCTTCCCTTCCACCTGTCCTACGATTGTATTCATCAGGCCATCTTGCCTCGTTATGTGGTCAACTTAGGAGACGTCGCCAAAGTGATGTTCAGGATCTGAATACGGATGTTATTTTCTGAAACTATATAGGTAAGACAGAAAAAGCATCTCGGCTTTTTTCCACATAGGCCCGGGTTCGAGAGATATTCGCTTGTAAAGACTTCGCGCAGCATGACATCCCTTGAGTAATCGCCGTGGTAAGGCACAATTCGGAGTTTCGTTTAATATCCATAAATTTATATTAAATTTAAAAAATCGCGAAGTAACTAAATAAAACGAGTGGGGATAAAATGTAATAGTGATTTCAAAAATTAGAAGAGAGAAAAACACGGCCGTAGTTAAGAGGTTAGCGATTACTCAAGGGATGTCATGCTGCGCGAAGTGTTTACAAGCGAATATCTCTCGAACCCGGGTCTATGTGGAAGAAAGCCGTGACACTTTTTCTACCTTACCTATATAGTTTCATTTAATAACATCCGCATGCAGATCCCGAACATCAGTTTGGCGATGTCTCCTTGTAAGTTGTCACGTCTCCTACTTCCCATCTTCTACTTCAACCAGGATTTTAGAAGGCTTCCTTTTCTCCCACTCTTCTCAGTAGAGGTACACCTTTTTTTTCCAGCCTGTATATCAACTCACCAACCTGTCTGTTTGTCTGTTTGTCTGGTACAAATCTTGTAACTCAAATTGACTCACTTCCTGTGAAGCAAAAACGCTGAAATTTTGCACACTTCTTCATTTCCGATGACAATACATGAAAATATAACTTTTTCTCTCCAACCCCCCTTTAACCACCCCCCAGTCAACCTGTAGCCCCCCAAAACATGTTTTTGATCTAAGAAGTTCCAAATGGTCGATTTTCGTGTTTTGCGACCACAGTAAAAGTTATCCACTTTAGACATATCCACATAGTAGGCATTTAAAAGCATAGGGGTGGCATTTTGAAACATAGGGGGCTTACCATTCACTGAAAATTTAATAAATATAGTGACTTTTTTAATACGTCACTTTTGGTTTTTCGGGGTCACTGAGTTTTTTTGCTTTGTGTCATATATAAACGTTGCTCATCCCCTGTAATCTAAATATTAAGGCTGGTTTAAAAAAAAAAATTTTATAAGAGCTTATTCGATAATAAGTCGAAAACAAGTCACAGATCTAAGACGGCGAAATGGCTGTTCCTCAGTCTTATGTACCGGTAAAACGGGGTGAATAGAAACAATTTTCAACTTTGGTTTGAAATTTTGCATATTTCTGGTTGTTCCATTCAACAATTTTTTGTCCAAACACAGGTCTCTGTTAGACCTATTTGTTTATAGTATTTAATTTTTTAAATTTTATTTGATTTTAAAGAAAAAAATTAAAACATGGTGTTTCTTTTCACCCCGCAAATGGGGGTGAATAGAAAGTACTTCAATTTCATGTTTTTTTTCTATTGAAACGAATCGGGGGTGAATGGAAACAGTTAAATATGGTATTTTTAATTTGTAATGGACAAATACAAATTTATTTCTGAACATAATGATTTAATTCAGTACATAAACAAAAGAAGTTACGTAACTGTAAGTAAACAAATTGAATAGGTAGACAATTGCCGTATTCCGACAATGCCGCTAGGTTCAATTATGATAAATAAATTGTGAGATCAGACCGGTCGTCTTTGAAAAATTTTTCTTGCGGGGTGAATAAAACACTAAAAATGATTTGTTTCTATTCACCCCATAAATTCTGAAAACCTAACCTAAAAAATATGTATAATTTTTAAAATAATATTGTTAAAGTTAAAGCTTAAAATAAGCCTTAATCTTTTATATGAATAATTAAACTATGTTTTTTACAGCTATTTACTTTTAAAAACACTACGTATTCTGACTTACCTGGAAAGTTCATAGTGGATAAAATAAAACAAGAATCACGTGGTAAAATTCAACATGACAAACAAACAGGAACCAGTGCTGCCAACCAAACAAACCTTTATTTCACTTTCAGCCAAAAGTGGTACCAATCTAAAAAAAATAATAGTTGCCGCTATTTACCCATAGTTATGTAGGAAATAGATTATACATAAAAAAAAGTAGCTTCGTTTCTATTCACCCCAATGTTTCTTTTCTCCCCGTTCTACGGTACCGTCTGTAAAAATGAAAGATACTGAGTATGATGTCTACCCTGCAAGCAAAGAAAGCAATTGTAATTCAACAAAAAACATTAAAGAGAAAATTAAAAAAAAAAATTAAAAAAATTGAAATTAAAAAAAAATTAAAAAAACATTAAAAAAAATCATTCGCCTTGACCAGGATCCTGATCAAGTCCAATGATTTTTTTCTCCGTGAGTTTTTCGCACAAAACTTTTGCATTACAGGTGACTCGCGTGAAAGTTATCACCTATTCCAGGTATACTTTTTGAAATGTAATTTTATTCCACTCATATTCAATACAATACATCAAGAAAAATAAAAAAAACCCTGTAATAATTGTGGAATATATAGGTACCCCTTTGTGGAAAGGTTTTGGGGCTACCATCATACACTATTTAGAACATGACTGGTGCTAGCAAACATTAAAAAATACATTTATTTCGTTTAATTGAGTGATTTGTTTTTGCTTGACAATTGCATTCGATTGTGAATTCATAGTTATTTACACATGGATAACTTTTCTTAACACACACACACACTTTCATAACACGCTTTCTCTCATAACGCGTAAGAATTGCATACAATGTACCTTTATTTGAGCCCTTTTATGACACCTTTCTTAGCAGAAACTCTAATTTCTCATATTGCATAATCCATTTTTTAACTGAGGATATAAAACCCCATCTATTCTCCTTATACGCCAAATTTTTTGGCAGCATACTATATAATTTTGGCCCCAAGTATTGATGTGACTGTCTATATATTTCTGTCGTCGGCCTAAGTATATCAGTTTCTCCAAGATCTGATGTCATAAGCTTGTGGTCTGACCTTTTCACCGCTAGGTTATAGAAAACTGTAAGGACTTTTTAAATGAATAGATGCCTTAGTGGGAGGATATCTAATTTAAATACTTAAAACTATTAAAGAGATCGTTTATTTATAGGTTGGATGATATGCTTTGATAAAATCCTTTGCCTCGTCACAGTTAAGTCTTGGAAAAGTTAGCAGTGCCGGAACGAACTCTCCTTAACTTTTTTTAGGAGTGAAATAAGTGAAGTGAAACTGTGTTTGTTTTTTTATTATTATTTTCATTTTATTACAATGTTTTTGTTACTAATGTATACATTGATACCTCCACTGAAAAAAAGGTCAACAATCGCCCAACAAATAAAACCCGCTCACCTGGTAGCCCAACAATACGAATGTGCTCAGCTGGCAGTGTCCGGAGCATAAACGCTAACCTCCATTATCCAAGCTTCGGAGGTGAGTGTTTATACTCCGGACACTGCCAGCTGAGCGGATTCGTATTGTTGGGCTATCTAGATGTGCGGATTTGATTCGGTGGGCGATTGTTGACTGTTTTTACTAGCAAAGGAGGCGTTCATGAACAGGAAGGAGCTTCTGAGAGGATCGTTGTGTAAGAGTTTAAAGAAAAGGTCAGTGAAGAGTTTGATCTGGAGTGTAGCGCTCTACGGTGCGGAAACGTGGACATTGAGGAAAGAAGACGAGAGAAGATTGGAGGCATTCGAGATGAGGGTATGGAGAAGAATGGAAAGGGTGAAACGTTCTCGCCTGCCAAACAAGAGGTCGCGGGTTCGAGTCCCGCCTTGGTAGGTTTCCCCCATAGAGTTATTAAAGGACTATATACTCTATTTGAACTACATACTCTAAGGTTTCCCCTGCCCAGGGCATGGTTGTTCGTGTGCGTTTAATTATTAAATTTGTTGAATACCCCTATGTAAAATGGCCAGCATGAGCTGTATTCGGTGGTTTGGGAATAAAAAAAAAAAAAATAAATTAAAATATTTCATTCGAGGACTTCCTTTCTTATTCGTGCCATTCAGTTGTCCCACGACGATTGTCTTCATCAGACCATCATGTCTCAAGATATGGCCTGTAAGGTTGTACCATCTTCTTGTTAAGGTTTTCATGAGGCTTATCTTCTCTCCTACTCTTCTCTCCTACTCTTCTTAGGACTTCCTCTTCACTAACTTAGTCCATTTGATCATCATCTTCTTTTACCATCACCACTGGTCAACAATGCTTTGATTGGTTTGACCTTTCAGCTCTCCACTAAATTCTCCTCATCTTTCCGCACCTGCGTATTTCTTCTCTTTCACATTCTTCTTTACCTGTACCATTTATATATCATTTGAGGACTTCCTTTTCCGCATTGCAATCTACTCGTCCCTCAAGCATTGTCTTCAACAGGCCCTCATGTCTCAAGATATATTACCGATTAGATTATTCTGTCTTCTAATCAATACTTTAATGAGGCTTCTTTTCTTTCAAACTCTTCTTAGGACTTCCTCGTTACTAACTCGTTCAATCCATTTGATCTTCATCATCCTTCTGTAGCACCACATTTCGAAGGCCTCTATCCTTGCTTTCTCCGCTGCTGTCATTGTCCATTCCTCTCTTCCGTATGGAATAGTGTAAATAAATATAGTAATTTAAATAATAATGAGCGTGAATATTCACTAAAATCTTCCTCAAAACCTTTCCCGTTAAGAGTACAGAGAGTACGTCTTCGTATTAAGGTTTTCATGAGGCTTCTCTTCTCTCCTACTCTTCTTAGGACTTCCTCGTTACTAACTCGGTCGATCCATTTGATTTTCATCATTCTTCTGTAGCACCACATTTCAAAGGCCTCTATCCTTTCTTTCTCCGCTGCTGTCATTGTCCATGCCTCACTTCCGTATAGGAGCATACTCCAAATGTAGGTACTTATAAATCTACCACCTATCAATTATTTAAGTCCTTTATTTTCCGTGGAAAAAGCGATTTTTCAATACCTAATCGTTCGGCAAAATATAAAGATAAAGATAAAGATATTTATTCCACTGCCCCAAAATATTACTACATGTACATACATAACCAGTGAAATAGACACCCCTTAAGACATGTCTTGAATAGGGGTTGCCATTACATAAAATATGGCAATGCTCGGCAGTACATTCTTGTAACCTTTAAACAAAACAAAAGAGGCTCTTCTATGAGTCTTTCATAGACACATTTGTCCATGTGTGCATAAACAATCTTTAAAGCATACAAAATACAATTAGAATAAAGTAATAAGAAAATTAACATGAAATAAATTTATAATAAATTTGGTAACAAAATAGGTTTAAGCAACTAAACGAACAGATTATTTAATTGTCTGAAATAAAAATTCAATATTTTTATTACTAAACAACCAGTCTCTCAGTTTTTTTACAAATTCATATTTGCTATTACAACCTTGTAATTTTTGCCAAAGATTCACATACAATTTTGGTGCTAAATAATTAAAGAAATTTTTATAAGTTTCAAGTTTTGGTGTAGGAATATAAGTAATTTCGTGGAATCTTAAAGTTTTTGTGCAGGGACAAGGTTTATTTTTATGTCCACCACGATTGTAAAAAATTCTTAATGTTTTATATACAAACAAATGTCTAACTGGGAGAATTTTTAACCTTACATACAGTGGGAAGGATGATTCATTCCTGGAGGTTCTTAAGATCACCCTTAGGATTTTATTTTGAATAATTTTAATTGGTTTAACATTAGAGTGATAAGTGCCTCCCCAACAAGATATTCCATATTGAATTCTTGAATTTACCAGAGCAAAATACACCGTCCTCAAAATGGAAACTGGGCATTTATACGTGAGAAGATAAAATTTTCTCAAGGAAATAATCAGCTCAGATTTCAATTTGTTAATGTGCATTTTCCAGTTACAATGGTTATCTAATATTAAACCGAGGTACTTTATATGATTTACATGATCAATTTTTATGCAATTGTTACAAGCTCTACCAGCTCTACCTTTTGAAGTCAAGCAATGAGAACATCTATAGAAAACGTCATCCGATGGCACCAGTGTACTTTTCAAGCCAAACAACATAAACTTTGACTTTACACTCAGAACAAAATTATTACACAAGAACCAATAATTAATTCTATTCAAATCATTTTGCATTTGTAATATAACATCTGAAACATTAAATGACGAATAACATAATGCCGTATCATCGGCAAAAGAAGTAAGTTTTCCATGAAATGCCCCGTTGCAAAAATTATTGACATATATTAAAAACAAAATTGGTCCCAAGACGGAACCTTGAGGGACACCACATGTGAGGGACACCTCCTCACTAGTACAATCGTTAATTATTACCCTTTGTGACCTTCCCAACAGGTAACTCCTGAACCAATCGTTTGCAACGCCTCTAATTCCAGCCTCCGACAGTCTTGATAGCAATATCTCGTGATTAACAGAGTCAAAGGCTTTTGTTATATCAATGAATAAACCACCAGTCTTATTTTTTCTGTTTAAGCTCTCATATAGATCAGAGCAGAATTCCAATAGGGCGTCCTCAGTAGATTTGCTTTTCAGAAAACCGAATTGCGCTTCACTGAAATAATTATTTTTTTGTAAAAAACTTAATAATCTAGATTTAATTATTTTTTCCAGAATTTTAGAAAAAACCGGAAGAAGAGAAATAGGACGATACTGCTTAATATCCTTTCGATCTCCATTTTTAAAAATTGGTACAATAAGTGCGCATTTTAGTTTCTCAGGAAACACGCCCTGCTGCAGGCTTAAATTAACAATATAAGTTAAGATGGGTGCCACGTTTTCGTTAATAGCCTTAACAGTATTGGTGGAAATGTTATCTAACCCCTTAGACTTATTGGAATTTAAATTTTTGATTATATTCTGCACCTCTTCAATAGAAGTCGGAGCAAAGAAGATAGAGTGCTGAGAGCAGTTTTTAGGAAACCAACTATTATAATCAGGAGGAAGAGTATAATTTACTGCATTGATACGGGCCGTATTTTGCTCTATGATCTGATTGAAAAATTTGCTAAACTCATTAGCAATACCTTGCGAATCCGTTATTAGTTCACCTTTTTCCAAGGATTTGATATTTTCAACATTATTTCTCAACGATTTTGCACCTATAATATCATCCACGACTCTCCATTGCTTGGCTATATTGTTACGATTGGCTTCAAAAGATCGCAAGAAATAATTTTCTTTCCTTTTGCGAATATCAGCATCTAATCTCTTTTTATAGGATTTGTAGTAATGGACCAATTTATCATTATACTGTTGTTTCTTCATTTTTTTATATAAGAAATTTCTTTTCGAAATACGTGCACAAAGATCATTAGTTATCCACGGTTTGATTTCCTTATGATTCTTTTTTAGTTTAAATTTTACAGTGGAAGTATTAATATGAAAAGTGAGTTGATGAAGAAATATCTCGTAAGCTAATGAAGCATCGTTTTGACGGTATACGGCCGACCAATCTGTGTCTTGCAGTAGACTATTGAGAGTGTTAAAGTCGATTTTAGATGAGATTGTTTCGTGTTTACTCGAAAAAAGTTTAAGGTTTATTTCCATGGAACAAATTGTCAAGTGATGGTCAGTAAGTCCCAGATCAAACGCGTCGCAGTGCATAGGGAAATTATCTCTTGATCGAGCAAAAATATGATCAATACAAGATTCACTAGCAGAAGTTATTCTAGTTGGAGTATTTATCATTTGTTCCATCCCATGACTAGCCATTAAAATTAAATAATCATATGCCAATCCTGCCTGCTGTAAAATACATAAGTTCATGTCACCGATGATTAATAAATTCTTTTCCGTCGACCTATCTAATAAGATCTTCAGCTCTTCTAAAAATATTGTGACACGCTGGGCAAGCAGTCTATAAACGGCAACTAAGGTCAATTTCGTTTTTGGATCAATATCAATAGTAAGAGAAGCAACATCAGCACTCGTGAAATGAGTCCATTTATTAGAACAATGAGAAATATTTTCCATGATATAGATTATCACTCCACCAGCTCTGTAGGAATTATTGCAAGAAGCAACAGATATATATCCCGGGAGGTGGAAGGCATTTACTTCACAGTCACCTACCCAAATTTCGGAGAGTATTATCACGTGTGGTTTGACATCCAAATTTTGAAGTTCGATTGTAAAACTATCGAAATTAGCCCGAAGACTTCTTATATTTTGATGCACTACAATGAATTCATTATCATGTTTTACTAAAAAATCATTGAATGCATAGCCAACGCTGGAATCAAGCATATTTAACATAAAAAGAGGATTTACTACTGAATGTAACATGTGTGCCCTTGAACATCCTGTGCTTTAAGATTAAATCAAAGAATAACAGACGGCGGGCAAGAAGCGGGCATACAAAATTATAACCCATCAAAGTATAAATCAAACCTTGACAATAGTAAGACAATGAGCATAAAAAACAGAAATCTGAGTTCTGGCTAACGAAAACTGATTTCGCAACAATATAATTACAATAAATCATCAGAAGAATTAATACGTAACACAGGATCATTATCATTTTTGCGCAGTAAAATTTTTCCATTGCGTATCCATAGGTATTTATAGCCATTTGTCTTTTTGTACTCACGCGCTGTCGCAAAGAGCTTCTTCCTTCCTGGAGATAAGCTGTCATTAATGTAAACAGGTGCGTCGAGCTTCAAACCCATATGGCGGGTTGAAAAATTCCTCTTCAACCTTCTCTTCCTCATTAGTTCTTCTTTGTCAAATTTGCGAACAAATTTGACCACAATGCCCGGCACTCTATTTGGGTCACCTCTATTCCCCATCCGATGACATGAGTCAATAAGCTCACTTGATATAGGGAAGTCAAGGGCAACCCCAACTTTTTGTACTACGTCAAGGACATTTTCATTTGTCTCTTGAGGTATTCCAAAAATTTCAATGACGTTAGCACGAGCACATATCTCTCTTAATTTATCATTTCTAACTTACCTGGAAATGAAATGAGGATCTAATGTTATATTTTTGGAGTCGCTGTGAAAGATTAGCCCCAGTAGGTGAATAAGACTTTTTTATTGGGAGGAAAGCCAACGTAATCTTATTCTAGCGACCTGAAACAGGTATTTTCAAGGCTGGGAAAAATACAGGCCGAGGAGTATTTGAAATTCAAAATACCGCTCCAAACGTTTTTGAAATGCTAGGTACAAAATACACTTCAAGGTTTTCATGAGGCTTCTCTTTTCTCCTACTCTTCTTAGGACATCCTCATTACTAACTCGGTCGATCCATTTGTATCCATCTTTCTTCTGTAGCACCAATTTCGAAGGCCTCCATCCTTGCTTTCTCCGCTGCTGTCATTGTCCATGCCTCACTTCCGTATAGAAGCATACTCCAGAAGTAAAAAGAAATGTAAGAATGAGTAAAAACGAAGCAGCGGTGATAAAATCAGGACCCAGCTGTGCAGAAAACAGAAAAGGTGGGGGTAGAGCTCACCCCAGACTCACAGGCGTATTAATATCACGCGCTCAGGGTACATTTCTATAAGTGCTTAAAGGTACTGGTCCCAGAATAGAGCTCTGAGGAACTCCTTCATGAAAATCCTTTTCCTTGTACCATCTTGATATAAATCCTCTCGTAGCCTAGGTAGACATTCTACTGGATAGCTAAGGAGTTCGGGAAGAGGAATTGTATGGCTATAACGCGCCGGGGTCACATAATTAATTACTGCCTCACCTGACCCTCAAAACCCTTAAGGACGTCAAAGGAGAATACCCTCTCAACAACGAGGGCTTGACCCTAGCCAGCGACCCTTACCAACACCTCAGGGGTAAAGTTTCCTTGCGGGAGCTGAAATCCCTTTCGGTCCCTTAAGAACACTGGGCCCAGAACAGAACCCTGAGGGACTCCTTCATGAAAATCCTTTTCCTTATACCCCCCACAAACACTTATCCCACTGAAAGGGGAAGGGTACAAGGCGATCAATAGATGCCAAACCCTTTTACATGCTCCTGTACCCTTACGAGGGAATAATGCACATTTTTCTCGAGTGAGAGCGCCATGTGTTAAGACTCCTCCGAACTGCTCGCCGAACTTCCTCCATGCTTGTTCTAATGGGGCCGGAGCGTTCACGGGTGGGAAGCCATTGTTTGACGGTCGAATGCCCCATAGACTTGAAGTACGGCAGCCAGTTTTGGGAAAAGTATTGAAAAATACCTAATTGGGTTTAAAATACATTAAATCTTTTTATTTGTTTATTTTTTGAAGTGAAAACTTCTTTGGCGGCGTTAAGCACTTTTGCGGGATGGGGAAAAAGCATAGAATTCGCTTGACCGTCACCGACCCGACACCGCGATCGCTACAGCGAGATATACATATGCATAGTGTGTATAGTGTATACAATGGTATAGGTTGCGTCACCGCTATACTTTAAAATACTGAATACTGGCATCTGTCTGCTTCTAGTTCTATACTGTACATGTGTACTTTTTCTATACACAGCGTATTATTTTGTAGACTGTTAATAGAGATTAATATATACACTTTGTTAATATATTCTTAATATATAGACTGTTAAAGTCTTTTTGTTTAAAAAATATTAAAATTGAAAAAAAAATCCATAGTGTATATTGTATAAGTTCATTAAATATAAAGAGCTCGTGCATGAACGTGCAGAAGAGTGTACACGCTATAAAAATACAGGTCATTACAATTTAAGGCAGTTTCTTTTATGTGCATAGTGAACAGTTATAGGTTTAAAGCATATTAAATAAAAGAAATAAAAGCATATTATATTTTGATATATAAATGATGTTACTTTCTATTCATACACATCGTATTTTTAATTTAATGATAAACAGTTTGCTGAAATATATAATTTCAATTTTTGTTGAAAAATGAGTATTACTGGAAAAATTAGTTCTTTTAATTAATTACATTAAATTTATATAAAAATAAATGGATAATAATTATTTCAGTTTTCACTTCTGTCGGCCAGTCCCACGACTGCCCCTTTTTTATTTTATTTTTAAACCACCGGACACAGCTCTTATTGGCCATTTTATACCAGGGTATTCAACAAATGTAACAATTCTCAACGTACACTAACAACCATGCACTGGACAGGGGAAACCTACCCAGGCGGGACTCGAACCCGCGACCTCTTGTTTGGCAGTCAAAGACGTTACCCCGCCGCCACCGAGGCCGGCAAATTTGTGAAATTTGTGATAATTGCAATTATAAATTACTCTTTAAAAAAGTTATCAGTAGGATCACAATAACGATAGCAATTATCCATGTTGATTCATAAAAGAACAATCATGCCTCCTAATGTGTCCAACCAAGGTACTCCGTTTCCTCCATCATGATTTTAGAAGACTTCTCATCCCACTTTCTCTGCACTTCCTTGTTACTTACAAGGTATAACCATTTTATCTTCATCATTCTTCGGTAGCACCACATTTCCAATGCTTCCACTCTTTGACTTCTCTGCTGCTGTCAACGTCCAAGCCTCGCTTCCAAAGAGAAGCATATTCCATTCGTAGCATCTGATGAATTGTTTCCTTACTTCTCGGAATTTCTAGTCCCTGGATTTATGCATGGAATAGTCATGAATGTTTGCTCCAACCTGTAATTTCAAAATACTTTATTTAAAATTCATGCGATGTTTCGATTTGGGCAATAAATGAGTTATAGGAAACCACTCTATTACCTTAAAACGTACACCTGTTACACCTAATTACGGTAGTTTGAGAGCCTCGGTAAAAGCTACTAGAATTTGATGAAACTTTGGTCACTTGCTCTTTGAAAGTCGCACTTTCAGTGATACAAATAGTAAGGGATTCTTATGTCTCGTTTTTGAGATACTTGACCGTAAAATTTGGATGATTTTACATGGGCTCTTACGAAGAAACACTTTTTTTTTCAAGCTAGAGATGTCGTTTGTGACAAGACGGTGTTGATACGGCACTCATTAGAAGAAAAATTATAGCTCGCTCATAGCCTCGCACCAAGGTGGCCTCACACGGCGGCAGCTGGAACCAGAATGACGTCACACGGGCTTTTCATAGCATTCATACTTGACCGTCGCGGTTTCGCGCGCTTGAAAATTTTCACCTTTCATTTAATCGCGAAAAATAGATAACGTCATTTAAAAATCTAAAAGGGTGAAATACGTACTCCAGGAGAAATAATATTTCGAATTAGGCCGTAAAAAAATAATAGGAAACCACCCTATTCGGTTTCCTAGGTAAAAAAACTTTAACGTCTTCAAGCTTTTGTTCTCCTAGTTTGATGTCTGTCCTAGCCTCCTTTATTTTGCTGCATGCTTACTAGTGCTTCCCTCTATGGGGTGATAATTTGCCTCTTTCAATTTACCATCGCAATGAAGCCAATAATTTGAGGTCTGCATACCTATCAGCGGCTAGAAATACCGGGACGAACTTGTAGTTTTGCGCTCGTCGGAATTCTCTTGTTCGTAATCCCTTTTCGCGAAGTACGCAAACCCTTCGAGATATTCAGTTCGAGTATTCCACGATGTCGGCGCTCGTGAGGGTTCTTTTGTTTTACATGCGTGAGTGCTCTCGTGTGTGTGTTTTTTCATAAATTCCGAATTCGAATTTTCCGAGTAGGTACTACTCGATTGGATTTCGCGAAACCGTTCGAGAGGCTTGTCGCAAAGTTTTCCTTCCGTACGCTTCGAGTGCTTGGAGGAAGTTCACCGTTCAACGTTCATAGATGGGGTAGCGGTGCATGAAATATATTTTTTTTAAATTCCCCATTGCGTAGCTATTACCGTTATTTCAATTGTTTTTTTTACTACTTTGAAGGTACGTCAAAGGGTATTCGTCGATCTTTTTGAGGCAATCATCATCATCATTAGTCAACAACCCTAAGATTGGTTATACGCAGCTCTCCATTTCTCTCTCCTATCCGCTAATCTCTTCATAGCTACAGATTTATTCTCTTTTACATCCTTCATAACCTGTCCGATATAACTCATTCGGGGCCGTCCCATGCCCTTTTTCCCTTCCACTAGTCCTTCAACGATTGTCTTCATCAGACCATCGTGCCTCAAAATGTGTCCAACTAAATTTTCCCTTCTTCTGCTTAATGTTTTTAGGAGGCTTCTCTTTTCTCCCACTCTCCTTAGCACTTCCTGGTTACTCACACGGCCAATCCATTTTATCTTCATCATTCTTCGGTAGCACCACATTTCGAATGCTTCCACACTTTGACTTCTCTGCTGCTGTCAACGTCCAAGCCTCGCTTCCATAGAGAAACATACTCCATATGTAGCATCTGATGAATTGTTTCCTTACTTCTATGCTGGTATTTTCAGCTGTAAGAAGATTCTTCTTTTTATAGAAAGCCCTCTTCGCCTGCGCTACTCTACTGTGTATTTCTTTCTTGCTCTGTCTATCGCTGGTAATTCGGCTTCCCAGGGAAGAAAACTCGTTCACCTCTTCAAGCTAATAATAGTTTTCATGTCCATAAATGTTAGGTTCGTTTTGAATAAAACATTTGTTTATTTTTATCAAATCCAAAAGAAGCCTCGAAGACTTTTTATATCGGATTTATCATCATAGGGTTGGGTAATAAAGTGGTACAAAGAAACACTAACCCATTAATCCCCAGCGTTGCGTTAACGCAACGTTATTGAATCCTAATTCTCAGGACAATTTTCTACTTCAGAATAATTTTTTCTTCGATTACCTGACTTCTTTTAAGTATCTCTAGTTCTAATTTTCACCAACATTTTCTCCAACATTTTCATTCATGTAATTGTATTTTTATGACTGATGGCTTTTGGCACAAAATAATCGTTGCGCACATACGAGAAACCCTAGGAAAAATGACGTACCCCCACCATGTCCGTTTAAAGGCAGATTGGGGAATTTCCTCCCAAGGAATACTGACAACTCCCGGCGAAGATGTCGAGTGTACAAATCAAGATAAAAAATAAAAGATGTAATATAATTTTTTTAAATTGCTTTTTTATATTTATTTACTGGAGTTTTCCCAGCGTTGCGTATACGCAGCATTATGAAAATCATATAATATGATGAAAATATTTTATTTCCAAACATTCATCGTAATTTGGCCAAAATTAATCGGAAAATGCGAAACAATCGAAGTTAAAAGCCCTGAATACAGTCTGGGGAATAATGGGTTAAATGCAGTACACATAATACCATTTAATAGTAGGGATGTGCGAGTAGCACTTTTTGACCTCGAGTCGAGTTGAAAACTGCTCGCGAGTATCGAGTCGATGATTGTAATCCTTGAACTAAACAATGCAGTAGAGCATGCTCCAATGCATTATCAATTTTTTCAATCCCCTTGCAAATTTTCTATTTTGATCGCTTATCTTGCTTAAGAAAGGAAAAGATAACGGGGAACGTTGACGGTAGTCACAATAGGATAGTTTCCGACATTAAAGAAAACGAAAGGCATTGATTGCGATTCCTTACACACCATTAATGTATTCATAATACACAAATTATTTGGTTTTAAAAATCCCAGTTTAGACGAATGGCAATGGTCAATTTTAACCACATTTGAAAAAGGTGAGATTGGCGTCCATGCGATGCGTTTCTATACGAGAAAATAAGAGTTTTACATCATCTGAGATTACCAATGCATGCATGAGGCACAGAGCTCAGGGAGACATCTCTTAATAATCACCTATTAAAACTGCGTATGGTCGGAAAGTTTTCTTCGTTTGATAAGGTATTAGTAATCCTTATTTAAGCCAAGCGCTACCTGCTAGCAGGGTACTCTGCTACCTGCTAGCAGCCTGCATCGTAGTGGCGCACATATCCTCGCAGTCTGGGGAATAATGGGTCAAAGGATCTCAGACATCACTTACTTTATCTCTAAACATTGCCGCTTTTAGCTTCACTTTAACCCATAACCAAGCAAACAGTGTATTTGTAAGACTTATAAATATAACATTCAAGTATACGTGTATTCCACCTAGGTGTATGAGGGGGTGAGCCGGAGTTGGAGCCCCTTATTCGCCAATTGGCGGATTGGCGGTGGTTTCCAAAACTATTTTCCCCGCGCGTTATGGTTACTAAATTTTTATCAACAAATCGGATTTATTATCGAAGTTACCATTTCATAAAATGTTCGAACATGACTTTGATGGAAGTGGATTACAAAATGAATTTGGATGAATGTTTTTTAAGAGAGGTTAAATATTCTAGCGGATATTTCGCTTTATTGCCTGTTTACGGAAAAAAGTGTGTGTTAAATTGGTGTATGAATGAAGGTTTGATGCAGAAGGAAAAGTACAAGGGAATTATGAAAAAAATTACCACAGACGGGGATCGAACACAGACCTTCAGCATGGATTTCCACCACCGTAGCCACTGGAACACGTTTAAAATTACTTGTCGTTCGTTTTGAAGGGACTAAATTTCACTTGTATATGTTCACCTGCGTTTTATTAACTATTATATGTAAAGTTGAGCTTGATATTAATTAATTGAGCTTCAGTTTGAGTAATAAACGATTACATCCAACGCGTAGCTTATCTCTTGCGGGCTAACCCTTAGCGAAAAAACTGTTAAAAAAACTGTTGAAAATTTCAACAGTTAATTGGGACAACTGTTGAATCCATCAGTACCTGTTAATATCCAACAGTAACTGTTAAAATCCAACAGGAATTGTTGAAATCCAACAATAACTGTAGAAGATCCAACAGTAACTGTAGAAAATTCAACAGTAACTGATGAAACCCAACAGTAACTGTAGAAGATCCAACGTAACTGTTAAAATCCAACAGTAACTGTTGAAATCCAACAGTAACTGTAGAAGATCCAACAGTAACTGTAGAAAATTCAACAGTAACTGATGAAACCCAACAGTAACTGTAGAAGATCCAACAGTAACTGTAGAAAATCCAACAGTAACTGTAGAAAATTCAACAGTAACTTATGAAACCCAACAGGAATTGTTGAAATCCAACAGTAACTGTAGAAGATCCAACAGTAACTGTTAAAATCCAACAGTAACTGATAAAACCCAACAGGAATTGTTGAAATCCAACAGTAACTGTACAAGATCCAACAGTAACTGTGGAAAATCCAAAAGTTACTGTAGAAAATTCAACAGTAACTGATGAAACCCAACAGGAATTGTTGAAATCCAACAGTAACTGTAGAAGATCCAACAGTAACTGTTAAAATCCAACAGTAACTGATGAAACCCAACAGGAATTGTTGAAATCCAACAGTAACTGTACAAGATCCAACAGTAACTGTAGAAAATCCAACAGTAACTGTAGAAAATTCAACAGTAACTGATGAAACCCAACAGGAATTGTTGAAATCCAACATTAACTGTAGAAGATCCAACAGTAACTGTTAAAATCCAACAGTAACTGATGAAACCCAACAGGAATTGTTGAAATCCAACAGTAACTGTACAAGATCCAACAGTAACTGTGGAAAATCCAACGGTTACTGTAGAAAATTCAACAGTTACTGATGAAACCCAACAGTAACTGTTGAAATCCAACAGTAACTGTAGAAAATTCAACAGTAACTGTAGAAAATTCAACAGTAACTGATGGAATCCAACAGCAACTGTAGAAAATTCAACAGTAACTGATGAAACCCAACAGTAACTGTTGAGATCCAACAGTAACTGTAGAAAATTCAACAGTAACTGTAGAAAATTCAACAATAACTGATGGAATCCAACAGTAACTGTAGAAAATTCAACAGTGACTGATGAAACCCAACAGTAACTGTTGAAATCCAACAGTAACTCTAGAAGATCCAACAGTAACAGTTAAAATCCAACAGTAACTGTTAAAATCCAACAGTAACTGTAGAAGATCCAACAGTAACTGCAGAAAATTCATCAGTAACTGATGAAACCCAACAGTAACTGTAGAAGATCCAACAGTAACTGTAGAAAATCCAACAGTAACTGTAGAAAATTCAACAGTAACTGATGAAACCCAACAGGAATTGTTGAAATCCAACAGTAACTGTAGAAGATCCAACAGTAACTGTTAAAATCCAACAGTAACTGATGAAACCCAACAGGAATTGTTGAAATCCAACAGTAACTGTACAAGATCCAACAGTAACTGTGGAAAATCCAACAGTAACTGATGAAACCCAACAGTAACTGTTGAAATCCAACAGTAACTGTAGAAAATTCAACAGTAACTGTAGAAAATTCAACAGTAACTGATGGAATCCAACAGTAACTGTAGAAAATTCAACAGTAACTGTAGAAAATTCAACAGTAACTGTTAAAATCCCACAGTAACTGTAGAAAATTCAACAGTGACTGATGAAACCCAACAGTAACTGTTGAAATCCAACAGTAACTCAAGAAGAACCAACAGTAACAGTTAAAATCCAACAGTAACTGTTAAAATCCAACAGTTTTTTCGCTAAGGGAATACATATGTTGAATTGTATCCTAGCGACTCGAGCGCCGCTATTTATAGCGACCTGTGGGAATCAATGGAACCACAGGAGAGGAGAATCCTGTGTAGAGCATTTATGCTGTTAGGTTAATTGATTTCTGATCACCGTTGCTGTCATCAATTTTTAACCCTTAACTACTTTCGCTGTTTTTGAGACATCATAAACTGCACAGAGAAAAATGTTTAGTTGGTACGCCTAAACGTTCGTCCCTCAGGACCAAATACTTTAATCGGTATGGGGCTGACTGAACTTTTCAGTGAATTCAACAGAAAAGTCCAGTCACACCAGTTTAGATGCTCCCTCTAAAGAGTTTCCTGCGGGTGACAAACTGATGCAGTTGTTGCATGGGAACAATCTAAATAATATGACTAAATGAAACTTCATCATAATGTCTGAATTGGGTCAGTGCTATTAGTCAAACACGACCAGATCCATAATCTCAACTGCCTTCTGTGTTGGAGTTTGGGTGAAACCAAGGATATTGATAGAGGGTCATAGTCACCTTGATAATAAAAGAATTGGCGCTGTCTTTACAGAATTTGATTAGTGTGACTAAATTGTTTAACTAGCCTGTTTGCCATGTTTTGTTAGCCATTGGCGTGGGGACATTAAGGTGGTCCCTATTTTAAAAGTTTTCGGATTTCTTTTGGGACACCCCCAAGTTTTGTTTCATTTGGTGAGAAAATAAATCGTGTGAACTATTTTTGCAATCGGATGCCGGGAAAACGTGTCGCATCGCTCTTAAAGTTTAGAAATTTCAGTATTTTTGGGTGTTTTTTTCTGACATAACTTAACACTTTGAGTGCCGGCTGCTAAATTTAAGGCCCTACTAAACAATCCGGCCATTTTTACTATATTCGTGCATTTTTTAAAACATTAGCATCAAAAATATATTTATATCGATGTACATTTCAATAAAAATGAACTTTTTTCTTCTTTATTAATGAGTTCAATAACATTTAATGCTAATTTTTAAATATATAATTTAACAATGAAAATCTACTGTTTTTGAAAAATAAAAAAGTTGCAACATATGATTTACCGCCATAACATGCATAATAATTTTTTTAATACGCTCAATTTGAACTATTTAAAGGATGGAAAACATAAAAAATCATTGTTCCAAGCAAATCATTCAAAATCCATGATGACAAAAAGGGTCACTGCACCCTCAACGAACGGTTCTTTCCTCCAAAGAATTTTCACACAAAGTAGGCTGAGATAAGGGTGCCGGTAGCTACAGAGGACTTTTCGTCCTCAAGACATAAATTGAACTCTTTTTCCATCAAGCAGTTGATTTTTGAAATAACAAAAGCACTAAGCAGTAAACTGGAAAAGTACCACGGGCGAAATATTACGGCTTCACGCATACAAAGCCAATTAAATCGAAAGACGTAATATTACGTAAATGGCAATCCTCAGAATGGTGGACGTAATATTACGTATTTCAGTTTGGGATGATGGATATCCGTCGAGAAAAGTGATGGGAAACCAAACAAACAAATGAATGAAGCCAGCACTTATTAACTCAATTAAAATCAGTTCCGGAAGAGAAGGGGTTAGACTTATTAATTTTATAATTTCTTTCGAGATGTGGAGATGTTTTTTTCTGAGTTGGGAAATCATAATTAACTCCTAATTTTTTATTGAACGGTGGAATGAAGAAAAAATATTTTTTCAATAATTATCTTTCTCCCTCCCTCCTTAACGCTGTGAAATTCTTCAAACATTTTTTTAAAGGAAAGAAGTGTAAATAATGCCGGACTAGGGCAGCCGTATAAATTCAGAGAAAACTTGATGCGAACCCCTAAGTCTTTTTCCTACAACCCCTTCAAGAATATCTTTTCCTTCCCGCTTGTGGCTCGCATTTAAGGAAACCTCTTTTTTTCTTTCTCTTTTTTGTTCCCAACTGTTGAGCTAAACAAACTAAAGATGGGAGTTTTTTATTTAAATTAGAGCCCGGTAATTAAAATGTAATCTAATTAACTCCATCCGGAAGTATAAAAAAATGAGGTTGTGACTTGGAGGCTAACATTTTTTTCTCAATTCGTTTTTATAATTCAGAAGAAAAATTGGGCATATCTGTTTCCCTGGATTTTATTATCAGAAAAAGGGTGTATAATACTCATTGCCATATAAAGGTAATGAACTACGTAAAGAATACTTGTAAATTTCACTGATAATGATCTATGCCATAGTAGTAATCGTCATCATTAGTCAACAATCCTAAGATTGGTTTGACGCAGCTCTCCATTCATCTGTCCTAAGTTATAGCCTTTTCATAGCAACGTATTTCTTCTCTTCTACATCCTTTATTACTCATTGTCCTGTGTAACTCATTCGGGGCCGTCCCTTGCCCTTCTTCCCTTCACCTGTCCTTCCACGATTGTCTTCATCAGGCCATCATGCCTCATAATATGTGGCCAACTAAATTTTCCCTTCTTCTGAATAAGGTTTTTAGAAGACTTCTCTTTTCTCCCAGTCTCCTTAGCACTTCCTCGATACTTACACGATCAATCCATTTTATGTTTTTATATCGGTGGCACCAAATTTTGAATTCTTCCTTGTCTTGACTTCAACGTCCAAGCCTCGCTTCCAAAGAGAAGCATGCTTCATATCTGTTGAATCCATATCTCCATCTGATGAATTGTTTCCTAACTTCTAATCCTAGTCATTTAATCGGAAAATCCGATCATTCCGTTTGAATTAATATTGAAAATGATACATTTATGCCAAAATTGGTAATCTAAAAGTATGTCATGCACGTGATGCATTTTGAGGAATTATAAATTTTACACTGTTTTAGTTCGTTTCAGTAGGTAAATATCTAGCCATTCTATATTTTAAACTTTTTAAAATGTAGTATGGGGACTTATTAATTTTATTTTTTTAGTGGTTTAAATATGCATAAATATCATACCTCTATTTCGTAAACAAAAATTTTAATGCTGCTTTGAGAGGCTATATTTGGAGTAATGAGTGATTTTTGGTCACTGTGGGGTAAACCGACGTTGGAACACGTGACTGTTACTGGTTTCCATGGTTTCCGAGAGTTATTTAGTTCTAATGGGTTATTGATATTTGTTTTACGAATAGTTATCATAACTCAGAGTATAAATTGGGCATATCTGTTTCCCTGTATTTTATTCTATCGTAGGATTAATTATTATTAATTATTTTAATATTAATTTATTATTATTCTTATTATATTGTCAAATTCGATAACCGTAAGTATTTGTTACACTTGAGAGACTTGAGACTTACCTTAGAGTAACCGTTATTTTATGGTAATCGCTACATTGGAGTAACCGTTAGCATGGGCGTATCCAGCGGGGCTTAAGGGGGGCAGCTTCCCCCCCTAGAATCAAAAGTAAATTTAGTTCAAAGCGACCAGAGAAAGACAAAAAGTTCGTGAAGATTTTTTTCATGGATTTGTCTAAGCAAGGAAGGATATGGGCGGAAGAAAAATTATTCGGTAAATACAGTACGTTGAAAAAAGTAATATTTTGACCCTGCATACCTGAACAGCTTTGCTGACCGTCAATTTCTCGTTCACTTTAGATGTCAGAACTAGAGGGCAGCATAAGTTTTAACAATCGTTGTTTGAATGCACGATAGTCCAACGATTGCTGGAGCAATCGTAATCTGAACGAGACATTAGATTTGAGCATTCGTTGCACTTGAGTAATCGTTACATTCAAGTAATTGTATCATTTTAGTAACCACAATATTTGAGTAATCGTTTGATTTGAGTATTTGTTTCACTTGAGTGATCGTTAAACTTGAGTAATCGTTAAACTTGAGTAATCGTTAAACTTGAGTAATCGTTAAACTTGAGTAATCGTTAAACTTGAATAATCTTTACATTTAAGTAAACGTTACACTTGAGCTACCGTTACACTTAAGTAATCGTTACACTTGATTAACCGTTACACATAAGTGATCGTAACACTTGAGTTTTCGGTACACTTGAGTATCCGTTACTTTAAGGTAATCGTTACTTTTTGGTAATATTTACATTTCAGTGATCAAAAAGTTAGGTTTTAGTTATCAAAAGTGGAAATAATAATTCAACGCTAGTCAATCAAAAGACAGTTCCAACTACATTACCCTTATCCACAGGAGTGAGTGTATGGCCAAACATATTTGTTTATGAATGAATTTATTCAATAGAACATTAAAATTATTATTATTCTATGCAATGACGTTAAATAATAATTAAAATTCTGGTTTTCTTGTAACAACTCCCCGTTAAAAAAATATTGTTGGTAATTGCATTATGTACCGGAGCAAAATCAAATTAAATTGTAATTGTATTGATTACCTCCTTGCACCTTATTATTGTTGATATATACATCAGTATACTCTTTCATTATATCGATGTCAGTAACAACGACAACAGTTAAAGCGTTGACAAGGAGAAGATAGCACATGCACTTGCCAATCACATGGACATGGTTGGAAGTCAATTGGTGCAATATATCAGTTACTGTAATTGACGAAGTTTATACCCTAATATAAGCTTCACGCTGTTGGCAAACCACTTTCTTTTGTCTCCTCTAGAATTCACACTTTGTGACTTAATACCTTTCCCATGCCAGCGGCAGCAATGGTTTCCCATTTTTTTAATTGCATAAATAGAAAATTTATTACTCCTGGAGTATGTATTTAACGCTTTTATATTTTTAAATGACAATATCTTTTTTTCGTTAATTAAATGAAAAGTGAAAATTTTCAAGCACGCGAAAACGCAACGGCTAAGTATGAATGCCGGGAAAACTCCCGTGTGACGCCTTTCTGGTTCCTGCTGCCGCTGTGTGAGGCGATCTTGGTGCGAGGCTATATGCGCCGCTACCATGCAGGCTCCTAGTAGGTAGGGATTGGCTTAAATAAGGATTATTAATTCTGCATCAAACGAAGATTAATCACAAGAAAATTAAGTTTATGCGGTTTTGTAAAGCATCACGAGCGAGGAATGTGAGACTCAAGGTAAAGGTAGGTGGTGAAAAACTTGAGCAGGTTGAGCAATTCAACTATTTAGGCAGTACGTCAGAGGAAAACGGATACAGAAGTAAGGACATCAGAAAAGAATTGCATTAGCGAAGGAGGCGTTCACGAATAGGAAGGAGCTTCTGAGAGGATCGTTATGTAAGAGTTTAAAGAAAAGGTTAGTGAAGAGTTTGATTTGGAGTGTAGCTCTCTACGGTGCGGAAACGTGGACACTGAGGAAAGAAGACGAGAGAAGATTGGAGGCTTTCGAGATGTGGGTATGGAGAAGAATGGAGAGGGTGAAATGGACGGAGAGGAAAAGGAACGACGAATTGCTGGATATGGTTGGCGAGGAGAGGCAGCTCCTAGATGACATACGGAGGAGACAGAAGGTATGGATGGAGTTAGTGCTCAGCGGTGAGGGGATGCTGAAAATGGTGTTGGAGGGTAGAATGTTAGGGAAACGAGGGAGGGAAAGGAAAAGAATAGGATTTTTAGATAGATTGAAAGAGAGTAGGCCTTACAGTGAATTAAAGAAGGCAGTGCTGGAAGGAAAGGGAGGCTTCCAGATCACTTCTTGAGTACTCCATGGAAACCTACCTTAATCGGTAGAATACCATTATAAAAATCTAACGAAGAAAACTTTCCGACCATAGCCAGTTTTAATAGGTGATTATTAAGACATGTTTCCCTGAGCTCTGCGCCTCATGCATGCATTGGTAATCTCAGACGATGTAAAACTCCTATCTACTCGTATAGAAACTAAGTCCCTGCGACGTCACGTGGAGTGGCTTCGCATGGGCGCCAATCTGGCCTTTTTCAAATGAGGATAAAATTGACCATTGCCATTCGTATAAACTGGGATTTCTAAAACCAAATAATTTCTAAGTTATGAATACACTAATGGTTGGTAACGAATCGCAATCAATGCCTTTCGTTTTCTTTGATGAAGGAAACCACCCTATTACTCTCCCTAGTATAAATTTAGATCGATGCAGAACAAGGAACTGACTTCGGACCCTTTTATTCGAGGCTTAAAATCGTCCCTGAAGCGAAAGTAATCGAATTAAAGGAGGTCTTGTTTGAATGAGTGATTTTTCGATTGATTTTTTTTAATTTCCTTTCTCGTCGTCCTTTCTGAATGTCTATACGTTCTTATACGCGCACTTAATACAATTCCACCCTTTTTTAAGAGAGAAAAGCCAGGGGAATTAAGAAAAAAAATATAAAAAAATCCAAACTTTTTTTTTTTAAATTCCTTCCATTTGTTTTCTAAACATACTGAGGAGTGCGTGATTTTTTTTATTTTCAAGTGCGGTGTTTTTTTTTTCAAATCGTCTCAAGGAATGCAGCAACCAGCGCCGCCGCGGATTGCGGTGGGGGAAAGTTTGAATTGACGAAAAGTCGAAGAACGAATTGCGCGAACCGCGCTTCATTTCGCGCGGGTGGACACGAACAAAAGAATCGCGCCGCGCGCTCGGCTGCCCTCCGCTGCTTGGGAGAAATATATTCAATGTATTATTAAGGCGGAAGGGAGAGGAATTTAGTTTTTGTTTTTTTTACGCATATGTTCTTCAGGATAGGGGTGCGGATTGAATTGATTTTTTCAAGGAGAATTAAGGGTATTATATTCACGTCCCTAAGGGATGTTTTTTTTTAATTTTCTTCCTTTTTTCTGTCTTATTAATGGGTGATTTAGTGACGTAGTATTCAACGTAATGACAACTGCGAACCTTTCGCGTGGAATGCATATAATTTTGGAACATCAGCAACATTGGACGAGTGCCGGTTAATATCGATTTTTTAAGCAATCGATCTTTTATTGAATTTAAAAACTCGACTATTGAACAAAAATGGAAGTTTCAACGAAAATGCCGCTTGATAAAAAAAGTCGATGGTTTTTTGTTACAATTAATACAATTCCTACAAAAACACGTAAGAGGTCAGGTCCTCCGAGAATTATTCCCCTTTCAGTAGACAGCTCGCCATACTTTTTGAGTTTTGCCTCGTTCACATTACGATAGTTCCAGCGATCGTTGGAACTATCCTGCATTTATGCAACGATTGTTGAAACCAGTGCTGCCCTCTAGTGCTGACATCTAAAGTGAACGGGGAATTGACGGTTAGCAAAGCTGTTGAGGTATGCAGAGTTAAGATGTTACTGTGTTCAACGTGTATTTACCGAATAATTTTTCTTCCGCCCATATTCTTCCCTCCTTGGACAAATCCATGAAAAAAATAGATCATAGAGAGCTTCACGAACTTTTCGTCTTTCTATTGTCGCTTCCTCTTCAGGTCTATCAGCGCCTTACCATCGTAAAGTGGCATCGTTCGGAACTACGTGAACTATTGTCAGGACATGCATTCACTCTTCTAGTTCTGACAACTATCGCTAGGACTATCGCTCGGACAATCGTAATGTTAACGGGGCATTAGTGGTGGTTAAGTTTCGATTAATATCGATTTTTGGAGCCATCGATTTTTAATCGAATTAAAAAAACTCGGCTCAACAAAAGTTGAAGTTTCAACCAAAATATCGCTAAATAAAAAAATCGATGGTTCTTGGTTACAATCAATACAGTTTCTACAAAAACACTTTAGAGGTCAGCTCTTCCAGGAATTATTTTCCTTTCAGTAGACTGCCCGCCATGTTTTTCGATTCACGAAAACTTCGATCCTATCGTACATCGTGGTAGTCGACGCTTACCACATGGTAACAAATTATCCTCGTTGGCGATATTTCAATTTATCTATAGTTCAAATGTCGCTGATTGAGGCTTCCTATTATTAGGCTGGGAGACCTATATAATAATATATTTATTCAACGGGTTAATAGAAAAACCCTTTATATTGGTGTACATTAATTACAAATATTTCAAGTAAAAAGGTACAGTTAAAAGTTATCATGTAAATATAAGAAAAAAAACAGGAACAGTCAAGTAACATTGCTTCTCACAAATTTTTTAAAAGTGGTTGAAGAAGAAGAAAAAATGTCAATGTCCCTTGAGATTTCGTTAGTATCTCTCATTGCACGGTATAGAGGGATATAGAAAGAATAATTGTTTAGTAAAAAATGAAAATTAAGCAAATTACACTGTCTGGTGTTCACCACCTGACGCTATACGATATATATATGTATACGATATGTGTATATGATACGCTAGTCATTGACTTAAACCAGATAATATGAGTTCATGTAACGTATTTCAACCCACGTAAAATTAAAGTTATTGTCCGTCTGACTCAGCCATATTATACGTTATACCTGGCCGAATATATATCATCAGTTGGAAGTTAAAATATTACCAAACTCCGAAAGTTTGCATAGAAGTCTCCTGTTAGTAGCCTCACTTGGACCGGTGGCTTCAGTAAAGTTATCACGGCGAAGTGCGGAATCTTACCATCGTTTAACTTTTAATATTTTTTAGTAGGGATGGACGGATTCAGGATTTTTTCTCGGATCCGGATTCCTGACGCTGACGCTGAGATTCCCCCGATGATTGTTCAATCTCTTGGGAAGAGTTACACTATGTGCCAGTCGTATTTTGCCTTTTTTTATTTTTCCACGGCTGAAATTCTGCTAGTAGTAGGACAAAGTCACCTCACTTGCGGCTACGGGAACCAGAACGACGTCACACGGGAGTTTTCCCGGCATTCATAGAACTTACCCGTCGCATTTTCGCGCGCTTGAAAATTTTCACATTTTATTTAAGCGCGAAAAATAGATATCGACATTTAAAAATCTAAAAGCGTGAAATACGTACTCCAGGAGTAATAATCTTTCGATTTAGGCAATAAAAAGTGTAATAGGAAACCACCCTATTGTACCTTATTTCCCCTGAAACTCGGATAAATTTGACTGGGTTTTTGAAATCTTTTCATGGCAAAAGTTTATAGCTTTTCACTTACTGCCCCATAATAACTTACTGGTTAATTGAATACAAATGCATATCTCTTATATTCCTTGTTTGTGTGTTCCCCTCATCATGTTAATTATTGCTACTCCTAAAACTTATTCCTCGTTAATTCTGTGATTTATCGCTGAAACATTGCGTATCATATGATTTCCTTTGTATAATGTTGTTGTTGTAGTGCAGTGATGACATGATTTCTTTGAAAAATGGAACTATTTTGTCATATTTTCCTGTAAGTTTATCGCTCATATTGAGTAAGTTGAGTTGATTTCATGATCTTCTATATTATTTCTACTGTATAGATACCTTTTTCTCAACTTATACGCAACCAAACTCTACAAATGAGGTACCAGAATGCACAGTAATCATCGGAGAACATACGACGGCATATCTTACTTCCGAAATATTGCTATTATTTCCTAAAATTGGTTTTTAAATAATAAAAAAACAAAAAAAAACCGTAGATATTCCTGACGTTAACGGCACACAAACTGATACATTTGTTCATTTGCAACAATATATCGCATTCTTTAAATAACTTTTATCAAGTCTCCTCTTGATACGTAAGTATGAGTCATCATGTGCGTTTAACAGAGGATAGTGTAATTGCTTCCAATGCTGTGTTTAAAGAGGTCCACTGACCTCGATTTGTACATGAACGTTCCGATTAAATTTGTACATATGACCCTGCCTTTTTTTTCCACATTTTAAAATTAGAAACGCGCTTATCACTCTGTGGACCTGCAATGAAAAGAGCCGGGGAAGCCCGCTGGGAGCGGGCGCATCACGCTCGTTTTATGCTTACTTAATTCTATGATTTAATCTACTCTATGAATTTGTATGAGTATATTGTATTTGTTCTTAGAGGACAAGAGTCCTAGAGCAATAAATATCTTTTCTAAATCTAAAAATCTAAATCTACAGTATGCTCCCGGGAATGAAAATATTGAAATTTTACTGATTTTCACTTTCTTTTAGTTTTGATTGTCATCCCTGGAAAAAAAGGATCGCATTGCACTCATCACCGCGCCGCGGACATTTTTGGAAACAGATTAAAAAACGACCGAAGTGACTACAGAAATTAGCCTTCCATCGGCTGGAGTAGGGTGTTTTCATATTTTTTTTATTGCCTAAATCGAAAGAATATTACTCCTGGAGAATATATTTCACGCTTTTAGATTTTGAAATGATGGTATCTTTTTTTCGCGATTAAATGAAAAGCGAAAAATTTCAAGCGCGCGAAAACGCGACGGGTAAGTATGAATGCCGGGAAAACTCCCGTGTGACGTCGTTCTGGTTCCCGCTGCCGCAAGTGAGGTGACTTTGGGGCGAGGCTCTGAGCGCTGATACGACGCAGGATGCTAGCAGGTTGCAGAGTACCCTGCTAGCTGTTAGCGCATGGCTTAAATAAGGATTATTCATACCTTATCAAACGAAGAAAACTTTCCGACCTTTGACAGTTTTAATAGGTGATTATTAAGACATGTTTCCCTGAGCTCTGTGACTCATGCATGCATTGGTAATCTCAGACGATGTAAAACTCCTATCAAACTCGTATAGAAACTAGGTCCCAGTGACGTCACGTAGAGTGGCATCGCATGGGCGCCAATCTGGCCTTTTTCAAATGAGGATAAAATTGACCCTTGCCATTCGTCTAAACTGGGATTTCTAAAACCAAATAATTTATGTATTATGAATACACTGATGTTGGGTAACGAATCGCAATCAATGCCTTTCGTTTTTTTGCTCCTAATTGCAGTCCACTTGATTCCCACGTTCATTCACCTGCCCGCATGATCGCCATCTTGGATTCTTGTAAACTTTTGAAGACGTCGAAGCCCACTCCATCCTCATCGCTTGACGCCTGCTCCCCTTCAGCTGTTTTCCTTTTGTCTCATCTCCTCCTACGTGACCAATCAAGTTGATTGCTCGAGTCGGTCGCCACGAGAAAATGTTTCGGAGTCGAAGTTCGTTCTAAGTGTCGACAACCACTTAGCTCGACGCGTAATACGTCTCCCAGGAAACGATGAAAGACGATGAACAGGGAAGTTTATCGCTGGCATCAGGTGCTTATGATAGGGCTTCCCTTTTAGATAGTTTTTAACGGGTATATCCAAATTTAATTTCATATACCTTATCATCATTATAAGTCAACAATCCGAAGATTGGTGTGACGCAGCTCTCCATTCCCCTCTGCTATCTGTTAACCTTTTTATAGCGACGTATTTCTTGTATTTTACATCCTTTATTACTCATTCTCCAATGTAACTCATTCGGGGCCGTCCCTTGCCCTTCTTCCATTTAACCTGTCCTTCAATGATTGCCTTCATAAGGCCATTGT
This sequence comes from Ischnura elegans, assembly GCF_921293095.1. Lineage (NCBI taxonomy): Eukaryota > Metazoa > Arthropoda > Insecta > Odonata > Coenagrionidae > Ischnura > Ischnura elegans. The sequence goes on from NW_025791659.1 coordinate 9,928,843, forward strand.
ACCTCAAAATGTGGCCAACTAAATTGTCCCGTCTCCATCTAAAGGTTTTTGGAAGGCTTCTCTTTTCTTCCACTCTTCTCAGCACTTTCTTGTTACTTACTAGGTTGAATCATGTTTTGTAACACAAAGTTACATGTATTTGTAACTTTTCGTAAAACATGTTAGATGTGGCCTTTTTATGTAACGTGGTACTCCGTGTAAACGCAGCTTAAGATTGGTTTTTCCCAGCTCTCCAATCCTTTCTCTTATCTGCTAATCTTCTCACACTTCCATTATTGCTTCTCTTTTACATCCTTAAGGAGAAAAGAAGACGAGAGGAGATTGGAGGCATTCGAGATGTGGGCATGGAGAAGGTGAAATGGACGGAGAGGAAAAGGAACGACGAAGTGCTGGATATGGTTGGCGAGGAGAGGCAGCTTTTAGATGAGATACGGAGGAGACAGAAGGTATGGATGGAGTTAGTGCTTAGCGGGGAGGGGTGTCGAAAAAAGTGTTAGAGGGTAGAATGTTAGGGAAACGAGGGAGGGGAAGGAAAAGAATAGGATTTTTAGATAGATTGAAAGAGAGTAGGCCTTACAGTGAATTAAAGAAGGCAGTGCTGGAAGTAAAGGGAGGCTTCGAGATCACTTCTTGAACACTCCATGGAAACCTACCTTAATCGGTAGAATACTATAATAATAATAACCCTTTGTCCTATGTAGCTCATTCGGTGCCTTCCCTTGCCCTTTTTCCCTTCCACCTGTCCTCCTACGATTGTCTTCATTAGGCCATCTTGCCTCATAATTTGGCCAACTAAGTTGTCGCATTCAGGGGCACAGCGAAGAGTTAAGGCTGGGGGGGGGGGTTTAGGTGCAAGTAATACTGGTGTGTGTGGGGGTATGGAATACCCACTAGGATAAGCCGTAGGTCAGAGATTAATAAATCACGGAATTTTAAGATTAATGGTTCAAAATGGTGAGTTTTATGGCTTTCTGAGTGATATTTTATTAATCCTTACACTATTCTATTAGTGATATAATTCCATTTTAGTAAAATGGATTAAACTTAAAAATTTCTCTGAGCTCTGGGGGGGTTTTATCCCCCATAACCCACCCTCGCTGCGCCACTGGTCCCTTCTTCTGCTTAAGGTTTTTGGAAGACTTTTATTTTCTCCCTCTATTCTTAGAACTTCCTCGTTAATTACACTGTCAATCCATTTTATCTTCTTCATTATTGGAGCAAGATAGTATTAGATCAGAATAAGAATTTTGCCGAGAATAGTAGGAAACTTATCAGAAATGGGCTTCAGGAGGCCACTTGAGAAGTTCGTTAGAGAATAAATCTGTTCTGCTGTTGTAAATAAATCTGAAAAAGCCATGGATCTTGGATTTTATTATATATCTATAGTTAATAATGAAATAAAATTGGTGGCCGTTCGTGAATCAAATGCCGGAAGGGGTACACTCCACCGGGGGGTCAAAAGTTTTGAATATTTTGTGTATTTTAGTGAGTTTTTAAGGCAATCTAGAGACCACTAATACACAAAACAATCACCAGCACTAAAACACTATCAATCACTAACTCTATTAACTCAACTACAACTAGGTCTATTAACAATAAAACAATTTACACATAACAAGTCAACTGGTCACCATAACAAGGTATTCTGCACCAAGATTATACTGCCGCCGGCCGGCGCGGCGATGTCAACTCAATAGATACGTCGCTCCGCGCATGCTCGGGCGGCGTCCCAAGACACCCATAAGGCGCAAGCTTAGACGCGTTATAGCACCAGCAGCTTCCACCACTACCACTCTTCATATAAACTGCATGTTAATAGATTGGGGCGTTCTGGCCAGCGCCCCGCGGCTACAAATGCGAACTTCTCGCGCTATTTTTGCGTGTTTTTCCTACATTTTCAATGTATGCAATTGAAAAAACACGTTGGTAAATAGATGTATAATTACAATTAAATGGGTATTTCATGTTTTTTTCCTTTTTCAAATCTTTGGGAGGGGCGGCGTCCCAGAGTCCTTGTGGGGAAGCCGTCACTGAATAAAATCTTTAAAAATCATACAGATGGAAGAGAAAAAAAGCGTTAATTAACATGGTGTAATAGTTTTGTAAATAACGGAATTCATGAAACCACTCCAAGAGGAAAAATTTGGCAATTAGGCAATCATAATAAATCGTGGGTGGTCATTTTTCGCTAAATTTGTTCAACTTCGACCTCAAATATATTGTTAACATTAGGACACAGAATGGAATAAATCGGGCAAGTTGTGTACAGCCCTTTTCCCTTCCATCTGTCCTTCAATGACAGTCTTCATCAGGCCATAATGTCTCATAATGTGGCCTGACTAAGTTATACCGTCTCCTTCTTAAGGTTTTTAAAAGACTTTTCTTCTCTCCCACTCCTCTTAGCACTTCCTCGTTGCATATTCGGTCTATCCTTGGGGAAAGGGGTGATGGTGAAAGTATTGAAAAATATGTAATCGGGTTTAATTACAATAGCTCTGTCAAATTTGTAATAATAGCAATTATAAATTACTCTTTTTAAAATTAATCATTGGGATCACAATTACGGTAGAAATTATCCATGTTAAGATATAAAACAATAAATATGCCTCATAATATGTCAAACCAAACTCCGTTTCCTCGATAATGATTTAAGAAGACTTCTCTTATCTCCCACCCTTCTAAGCACTTCCTATTTACTTACACGGTCGATCCATTTTATCATCATCATTTATTTATGTACACCACATTTCGAATGCTTCCACTCTTGATTTCTCTGCCGCTGTCAACGTCCAAGCCTCGCTTCCACAGGGAAACATGCTCCATTAGTAGCATCTGATGAATTGTTTCCTTACTTCTATGCTTGCATTCTCAAATTCGTTAAAACAACAACAAACGGCAACAATGACTTGATTCGTTAGTTGAAGGGTTCGTCAATAACAGTTTTGAATATTTTAAAAGATTTTACGGTGTACATATAGCGCAATGGCTGACTCCGACTTCGTGAAGGCGCATTTTTGGGAACGTTCTGATAGTAGATTCATTCATGGTCGATGGTTTCTTCTGCGGTAATAAGATTTCGTCGGCACGGAGTCAAGAAGCCGTAAAATTTCAATGTAACATTTTTCAAATCAACTATCTCGTTTGCTATTAATCTACTCTACTATCGCCGTAATAAAAGTAGACAGCTGAAATTTAAGCATTTGTGTAAAATTTATCCGAAGCTCCATAGGGCCGTGTCATATATCGTTTTATTAGTTGTTTATTCCACCACAACAATAAACCATTACGTAAATGTAAAACGTAAACGTTTAGCTTCTACGGTCGAAAGAGTGAAGAAGAAGAAAGGAAAAACTATTAAAACAGCGAAACGGTCGTCTTCTTCATCTCGTCACGGGCAAAATATTGGATTCTTACATTTTGTTTTTTTGTATAGATAGAACATTATCTTCGCATAGTGTAGAGGTCCTTAAAATTAACTCTTACCCATTCCCTGATTTTAAAATGGCCGAAAGTCAGATTTCAATTTCCGAAGTTTAGAAGAGTACCTGAATATTGAAGTTACGTGTGCTATATGTAAAAAATATTTATTAACCTCTCACGCGAGGAAATGTTTATGTTGTTCCTCTAACTCAAAATAAACAAAAAATACGAAAATCGTCGTTATGGTAGAATGCATGGCGGCAGGGCGTTAATCGTCTTTTTGATTTATTTTAAGTAAGACGAACAACATAAAAATTTCCTCACTTGGAATGTTAACAAATATTTTTTACATATAGCACACGTAATTTAAATATTCAGGTACCCTTGGGTGATATTTAAAGACTTTTTTCTTTCTTAACTTCGTAAAAATACATCAATATAAAAAAAAAAATATGATGAGATTCTTTCCCGGCGTATTAATTGAGTGAAGTCCTCTCGGGATTTCCACCGGTTGATTTGATTTATAGGCACCAACGTTTCAATGAACGCCTCGTTCATCGTCCTCAGGGTGAATAATAAATTTTTACTGATTAAAGAATGTTTATAAGTAACTATAAACAAATTGCAACAATTTAGTTACCCCTGATCGGCCGGAAAAATCTGAATTTTTATGAAACGGTGGGGTTCTATGATTTTTAATTTTCTTTAAAATGGGATTCCACGCATTGCTAATTTTGTATCCAGTGTCCCTATTGAAATTATTTTTATTAAGCCTAATTTCAATGGCCTCCTTAGCGAGCCTGTCCCAGAAGTTGTTGGAACGGCAGATTAATTTGGCGCTATCCCATTTAATTTGGTGATCCCTATTAATGCTATGTTCAGCCACAGCAGACTTATCAGGCTGTCCAAGTCTGAAATGCCTCCGATGCTCCTTAATCCTGGTGGCTATCGTTCTATTTCATATGTTCTAAAAACTTCATTAAAGCCTCAGACCCATGAGGCCAAATTAGGAAGGTATCATCCACATACCACCACCAGGAAACGTAGAACGATAGCCACCAGGATTAAGAAAGCACATTTAGGGCAATCATAAGCCTCGTTTACATAAACAAAAACTGCCAAGAAACAATCCACACGACGCTCAAATAAAAGCGGGGCGAAAATATATTTTAAAAATGAAGTTAGAGAATGCGAATGAGCGTTACTTTTGCTCTTGATCTCTCGTTTATATTGCATATGAGCACCTGAGGATTAGGTTATTTATAAATGTAAACATTTCCTTACAAGTAAAGATCATAATTTTTTTTTTACGTATAGAATGCGTAACTATAATATTCATGCTCTGTTCTAAACCTCGGAAATTGAAATCAATCTTTTGGCCATTTTTAAAATCAAAGGAATGGGTAAAAGTTAATTAAAAAAAGCTGTTTGTAATGCAAAGATGTCGTTCTTCCTGCAAAAATACAGCGAATGCACTAATCCAATATTTTTTCCCGTGACGAGACGAATATGGCGACCGTTGAGCCGTTTTTTCAGTTTTTGTTCTTATTCACTTATTCAGTTTCTGTTCTTATTCACAGTTATTTAGACTGCAGAAGCTAAACTTCTATGTTTAAACAATGTTTAATGATTCAGTTGAATAAACAAAGAGTAGAACGATATATGTCACGACCCTATGGAGCTTCTAAAGACTTTCATACGAATGCTTAAAATTCAGACGCACCTAAACCCCCCCAGCCTTAACTATTCGCTGTGCCCCTGAATGCGACAACTTAGTTGGCCAAATTATGAGGCAAGATGGCCTGATGAAGACAATCGTAGGTGGACAGGTGGAAGGGAAAAAGTACAAGGGAAGGCACCGAATGAGTTACATAGGACAAAGGATTATAAGGGATAGAAAAGAGAAGAAATAATGGAAGTGTGAAAAAATTAGCAGATAAGAGAAAGGATTGGAGAGCTAGGTAAAACCAATCTTAAGCTGCGTTTACACTGAGTACCACGTTATGTAAAAAGGCTGAATATAACATGTTTTACGAAAAAGTTACAAATACATGTAACTTTGTGTTATAAAACATAAATTCAACCTAGTAAGTAACGAGGAAGTGCTGAGAAGAGTGGAAGAAAAGAGAAGCCTTCCAAAAACCTTTAGAAGGAGACGGGACAATTTAGTTGGGCTTTTTATAGCGACGTATTTCTTATATTTTACATCCTTTATTACTCATTGTCCTATGCAACTTTTTTGCGGTGAAAGTAGAGCTTCGTTTGTTCCTCATTTAGATTCTGTCATTTACTCATTGCTTTTAATGTGCACTGGGTACAACATTGGAATATGTGAAGCTAAGGTTTTGTAGAAATACAAAGGAACATATTTGAAACAAATTTACTTAAGGCCTGGAAGGAAGATTTTCGGTGATTCAGCAGTTAGATAGGTTCAACTGAAAAGAATTTGAGCGTTTTCACTGTTGGGACTAATGTGATCAAAATTCTGAATTATTGGAACTGAATTTATGGGAACACCAAGCGCTAAAAGTTAGGCAAATCGACTTTACGCGCAAAAAACGGGTACTTTTTTGAGAAACTAATAAGTACAGGAAGTACCATGAAACCGAAGATTTTTTAAAGGAAATCCAACGTAGAAAGAAATTCTCTATCGTTTGCTTTTTGTTTCATTGAAATTGATTGCTTCGTTTAGACGATGGAGCTTTTCAAACACGATGGCTTGCTTTTTTTACAGACAGTAGAAAATTAATTGTTAAAAAATGAGGGAATTAAAAAAAATACTTAGTAAAGAGTACTCTCAACTACATAAAATGGGATATACGCTAAGCATTTGCAACATAATGAGCTACTACCTACAAAATAAACGTGAACCATTTAAATTTGGCCTACAGATGCGAATTAAAATGTACCCCAAATTTATGTAGGTACAACTAAAACGATAAGGTTGCATAATTTGCAAATGGTGAGAACATTCTTTCCTCCGATATCCAAAACCTCAACATCACTTGCAGATTTCCACGAAGAAGCGCTTCCCTTATTTACCAGCAGACATTGTTATTTTGAACAATAAGTTCCAAACACGAGCATAAGAAATACAATAGCATAAGAAAGAGTAAGTTCAGTAGGCATCGTTGAAAAATTTTCATCTACTATCAGAGAGAAAAAATAATTATTTTTTTCTACCTTTAATGAAAACTTTACCACTGGTAATATTCTAGTCCTCGCAATCACGTGTTCAATTAAATATGCCATCGTGTAGATATTTTTACAAAAATTATTCGCAAAGCAATTGAATAACAAGCATTCAAGCAATTAATTCAAGAACCTTCTCATAAAATCGGTCATGCGCATGTTGTAACAAGACGTTAAGGATACTCCGTGATGCATGCGAAACAAAACAATCGACAATCAACGCCCGCCCTCAAGTAACAAACATGGACCTCGTGCGTATACGCACGCAAGACAAAGTTAGCGACGAAAGTGCTTCCGTTTTCCTCTTGAGCTCTTTTGATATCGATAGAATGCTACGAGAACCAAAAAACTGCGATGTATCGAAACAATAGGGTGGCTCGGAATGAATGATCGAATCGTTAAGTCCAATCTAGAGGTCGTTGATGCGTTAACTTCGAGTTAATATGTGTGCTAGCATATTTATATATACACATTTCCTTCTGTGGCTACGAGAAGACTTGAAATTAAATTGAGTTATTTTACGGTGGGAATTATTTACTCGTTGTTGCGTACACAGAGGGGGTTGAATGATGTAGAGGGGAACGATATGTGCACAATCGAGACCTCTGGCGGAACTCCGCTGAAGCGTAAACAAAAGACACTCGTGAAGCGGTTAGGGGAGGGGAGTAAGATAGCCTTTTATTTCGTTTCGAATAAAATTGTAATGAAGAGATCGCAATTCAAATATAAAGAACTAAATGAACCAACTCGGATGCATGAATAATTTTTTATGAGTAATTTTAACCCTTACGTACTTGCGCGGTTTTTTGAGACGTTAGTAATGGCCTGGCGACATACCAAAACCACAAATTATTTATTTAATTTCTTTATAACTACTCATATTTTGTCAAAACTACCTTGCATCTTTGAAAGTATAAATTGTTTTCAACGGTTGTAGATTATTATATTTCGATATTTTCAATATTTAATATTTTTTTCATATTTTTAGGAAAAACCTTTCATTTTTTTGTTGAAACATAAAATCATATTAAATTTCACTTCATTCAGTTCTTGGGAACTCACAATACAATTATCATAAAAAAATGTAAAATAAAGTAATATTCATCACTTCACTTTAAAACGGTAATTACTTCAATACAAAAAAACGAGGTATCTATAACACAACTAGTGGAATGGGGACACAGCGAGTCCCCAGATAACTTTGCACTATGTTTAAACTTCACAAGGGTGAGATAGACTGACAAAAACCAGTTTGGAAGGAGTAGACTTGAAGATACTAACTAGCTAAGCGATTATCTTGTATGATTATAGGCACGATGTGGTGAAAGTTCGTAATATTATTAAAATGATGCATTGCAATATTTCCACTTATAGTTTTATTGTTACACAACGCGTTTCGTCGTTACAAACGACATTATCAAGTGTGAAAAGGTCTTAAAGAGTTTCTCCTTATAAGAAAATGTAAGCATCAAGCACCAAGATATAAAGATATGACCTATATGGCTGTTCCGTCTTCTTATCAAGGTTTTCATATGGCTTCTCTTCCCTCCTACTCTTCTTAAGATTTCCTCATAACTAACTTAGTTGATCCATTTGATCATCATCATCTTCTATCATCATCACCGGTCTACAATGCTAAGATCGGTTTGACCTTTCAGCTCTCCACTTAATAGGGTAGTTTCCTTCAACAAAGAAAACGAAAGGCATTGATTGCGATTCGTTACCCACCATTAGTGTATTCATAATACACAAATTATTTGGTTTTTGAAATACCGGTTTAGACGAATGGCAAGGGCCAAATTTTATCCTCATTTGAAAAAGGCCAGATTGGCACCCACGCGACGCCACTCCACGTGACGTCACAGGGACCTAGTTTCTACACGAGAGGATAGGAGTTACACATCGTCTGAGGTTACCAATGCATGCATGAGGCACAGTGCTCAGGGAAACATGACTTAATAATCACCTATTAAAACTGGCTAAGGTCGGAAAGTTTTCTTCGTTTGATATGGTATTAATAAACCTTTTTTAAGCCAAGCGCTACCAGCCAGCAAGGTACTCAGCTACCCGCTAGCATCCTGCGTCCTATCAGCGCTCAGAGCCTCGATCAAGGTCACCTCACCAGGCGGAGGGGGAACCAGAAATGCGTCGCACGGACTTTTTCCCATCATTCCTACTTACGCGTCGCGTTTTCGCGCGCTTGAAAAATTTCACTTTTCATTTAATCGCGAAAAATAGATGTTGTCATTTAAAAATCTAAAAGCGTGAAATACGTACTCCAGGAGTAATAATCTTTCGATTTAGGCAATAAATAAATAATAGGAAACCACCCTATTATACAATCAGCCAATCTTTTCTCACCTACATATTTCTTCTCTTTCACATCCTTCTTTCCCTGTTCCATGTATATCATTTGAGGATTTCCTTTTCCGCATTGCAATATACTTGTCCCACACCAATTGTCTTCAACAGGCTCTCATGTCTCAAGTTATATTGCCGACTAGATTATTTTGTCTTCTAATCAATACTATCGTGAGGCTTTTCTTCTCTCCTACCCTTCTTAGGAATTCCTAATTATGCTAACTCGGTCGATCCATTTGATCTTCATCATTCTTCTGCAGCACCACATTTCGAAGGCCTCTATCCTTGCTTTCTCCGCTGCGGTCATTGTCCATACTTAACTTCCACGAAGAGTCACACTCCAAATGTAAGTTCTGATAAACATATCACCTATTAATTATTTAAGTCCTATATTGTCCGTGGGAAAAGCTAATTTCTATGCCTAATCGTTTCGCTCTTGACATCTATGTACTTGTTCCTAGACGGTTGTCTTCATCAGGTCATCATGTCTCAAGAAATATTGCCTATAAAGCTCTCCTTTGCATTTTTCGTTCTACTATAGCACTACATCCCGAAGGCCTCTACCCTTAATTTCTCCGTTGCTATCATTGCACATGCCTCATTTACGTAGAGGGCGTACTACAAATTTAAGTTTTTATTCGAGATATTCCTTTTCCGTTCTTGCCATCCACTTGTCCCGCGACGATTGTCTTCATCAGGCCATCATGTCTCAAGATATACTGTTATAAGCCTATATATACTGCCTATAAGCCTGTTCCATCTCTAATTATACTGGCAATGAGGTTGTTCCGACTTCTTATTAAGGTTTTAATTAGGATTTTCTTCTCTCCTCCTCTTCTTAAGACTTCCTCATTACTAACTCGGTCGATCCATTTGATTTTCATCATTCTTCTGTAGCACATACATTTCGAAGGCCTCTTTCCTTGCTTTCTCCGCTGTTGTCATTGTCATAAGGGCTTTCAACATATCTGAGCAGTGCGTTGACATTAGTTCATGGCGGGCCATAAGGAGATAAGGAGATCCGTACTTTAGGATGATAGAGGGGAAAAGTGTTGTTCTATGTAAACGGTAGAGTCATATTAGTGCGATGATGACCATATGAGTACACCAAATTAAATTATATGACATTGATTAAGAAATTTTCAAAGTTTTTTTTACGTTTATTTACATTTTAGTACCTATTATTGTATAAAACACGTGAGTATTCGGTCTATGTTGCTTACCTCGGCAATTTCAGACATGATTGGTGCAGAATCGGCTGAAAAAACCGTCTAAATCACGACATTTAACGCCGAAATAGAGCAAAAAGAGGATGTGTGCTGCGGGTTGCCTAAACTCATCATAAATTGCCCTGGTGCAACCGCAGTATGTCAACCTACAGAAACAAAATTTTTTCTCTGTTCATTTGGTACCTCGGGCTACATTTTGACATATGTCGAACTTTGAATTTCGAAAAAAGTTGTTTTACGACCGCCCCTATAATGTCCATGCTTCACTTCCGTATAGGAGCACACTTCAAATGTAGGTTCTTATAAATTGTTTCTTTACTTCCATATTTAAGTTTCCTGCTGTAAGCAGGTCTCTCTTTTCGTGGATTGGACTCTTCGCTTAGGCTATTCCGCGGTAAATTTCTTTCTTACTTCTTCCATCATTAGTTATTCTGCTAACCAAAGTGTAAATTTTAAACACTAGAATCCAAGGGCTATTTCGTCTTCTGATTAATATTTTCACAGCTCTTCTTAGGACATCCTCATTACTAATTCTGTCTATCCATTTGATCTTCATCATTCTTCTGTAGCACCACATTTTGAAGGACTCTATCCTTGCTTTCTCCGCTGCGGTCATTGTCCGTGCCTCACTTCCGTTTAGGAGCAGACTCCAAATGTGAGTTCTGATAAAATGTTTCATTACTTCTTTGTTTAAACTTCCCGCTGTAAGAAGATATTTCTTTTGGTAGAATGTTCCCTTCTCCTCCCTTCAGATAAGGAGTAAATGATGTTAGGGTTTTAAAAGACCCTCTTATTTCCTCCTTTATGATTGACAAGGGGCGGAAAGAAGAGATGAGGGGGAGAAGAATATAATTAAGGGTTATCGAGGCGAGGAAAATTAGGGTACGTACCCTTTTAAGGGCATCAGGGGTTAGGGGGAATTTTCAAAAATGAGGGCGCGCAGAATATAGCGGGGAGATGTATAAGGCTTCTCCAATAACCAACAATCAACCAACTGTGACGTAAGTAAAGCTCGTATCGTGTTACTTTACCCTTAATCAGTGACGTGCAATTCTCGTTACACTACCAGTGACGTCAGGGAGACCGCAATAAAGCAAAAATTCATAATACGTTGCAAAGTCATTTTTATTGCTTAGTTTATTGTTTCGTAGACATCTCAACTATTATTAAACTTATATTAAATATTGTGCATTCCCAATACGAACCAACTTTTTCAGTAAAAATTGCCATTTGAAACAGGATAAAAAAACTAATTAAAAAAAAAGTTGTTAGTATTATGGTACTTTTTTGATTGAGTACTTAATTATCCACGTTATGCAACTAAAAATGATTCCTTACACATTATTAATTATTATTGTTTTTGAAAAATCACTAGGAGTTGTTTTTGACAACTTTTTGATTTATCTCCACCAGCAATACATTTATTTGATTTCCAATTTAGGTACGTGAGGTCTCACAGACCGCTACTAAAATTCAGTTGCATATTTTCAGAAATAAATAATAGGAACGTTAAATTTTGAGAGTGTATGTCCTTGCTATACAAAATTATGACTCTCACGAGGGTTATTATAGATGTTTTGAAAGAGCAATTTAGAAAATATTCATAATTTTTGAAACGCAGCGGTCTCTCAGACTGAACGTCACAGGTTAAGGGTTAAAAAAATCGGCCCCCTTTCGTTCATCTATAAGTAAAAAAACATAGCGGAAAATCGCGTTATTTACACCATTTATAACTCGAGACATGTCCCGCAAGGAAGCGTAATTGGCCCCCTTTTGTTCATCTATATACATCCACATACATATATGACCTCTCCTTCCGAATTATCACTAAAATACGTTTAGATGCTGACGACGCTGTCATCTATCGCCATATTAGTGACCACTCTGACATTGCAATAGGGTAGTTTCCTTTATCAAAGAAAACGAAAGGCATTGATTGCGATTCGTTACCCACCATTACTGTATTCATAATACACAAATTATTTGGTTTTAGAAATCCCAGTTTAGACGAATGTTATTGGTCAATTTTATCCTCATTTGAAAGAGGCCAGAATGGCTCCCATACGAATCCACTCCACGTGACGTCACAGGGACCTAGATTCTCTATGAGTAGATAGGAGTTTTACATCGTCTGAGATTACCAATGCATGCATGAGGCACAGAGCTCAGGGAAACATCTCTTAATAATCGCTAATAAAACTGCCTTCGTTTGGTAGAGAATTAATAATCCTTCTTTAAGCCAAGCCCTACCTACTAGGATCCTTCATCGTAGCGGCGCATATAGCCTCGCACCAAGATGGCCTCACACAGTGGAAGCAGGAACCAGAAAGGCGTCACACGAACTTTTCCCGGCATTCATACTTAGCCGTCGCGTTTTCGCGCGCTAGAAAATTTTCAGCTTTCAGTTAATCGCGAAAAATAGATATCGTCATTCAAAAATCTAAAAGCGTGAAATACGTACTCCAGGAGTAATAATCTTTCGATTTAGGCAATGAAAAAATAATAGGAAACCACCCTATTCTACGAGGGTCGTTCAATTAGTAATGCTTCTTATTATTTTCTCTCAGAACATATTTATTGTGGAGAGTCCGAATTTGGCGTAAATATGCATCAATATGTCTTGTCCATGCCCTATTTTTCTACGTAGTACCCATTAAGTTCTAAGGCCTTAGCACCAACATTTTGTGGGAGCATGTATTCGCTGGTGGTAAAAGATCTTGTCTTGCAGGCGTTGCCATGCCGAGCGTGGCTGATCGTTAAGCTCTGTTTCTGCATCTCCTGCTGGGGCTGTAACTTTCATTATCCATCGCCCAACTTCACTCCTACCAACTGCAGCGTTGCCATACACTGCACTCAAGCGTTTATGGATTTTAACCACGTTTTCTTTTTCTGTACACAAAAATTCAATATACCTACATCACGCTGCTTTTAACGTGAGTCCTATGTAGACGCCATTTTGACGCTGTACTACGGTTTTGCTATCCGCTAGAACGGTTCAGAACTTCATCAGCGCAGAGAAAAAACATCAATCGTGAAGTATGGACAAGGAAATTGATCTGTGTGTATCAACGGCTTTTTAAAAACATTAGGGGCATAACTCATTAAACGACCCTCGTATTATGATATGAAAGATATTTTAGCATGCGAATTATATAAGATCAGTGTTTTTTTAGTTTTTTTTTTTACTTATTTATCTTCATTGCTACCAACTGTAGCGTTGCCATACACTGCACAAAAACGTTCATGGATGATCACCATGGTTTCTTTTCCCGTACGCAAAGATTCAATAGCAGCACGCTGCTTTTAACGTGAGTCGCACGTAGACGCCATTTTGACGGTGCACTACGGTTTTTCTATCTGATAGAACGGTGTCAGTGAAATGTAGAGAAAAGGTAGAAAAATGTCCGCAGTGTTTACGCAGCATCTAATCATCCGTCACTGAGCCTTTATTCGTGGAACGTACGATTCGTCGCATGTCAACTTACCCAGTACACCACCGGAACGTTTGTGCTCTGAGGCAGTCTCAATGCCCAATATGTCGGCTATGTCCACAGTTGTTCCGACGAGAGTACACGACCATTCTAGACGAGTCGTGGGCGAAGCACACTTGGGAGAATGTGGGAAAAAATTCATACCTGGATCTCTTGCGCGCTGTCATAATGCAACGGATATGATTTTTGCCTCGGTATAAGGGGCATTTAGCTTTTAAAATAGGGTGGTTTCCTATTATTTTTTATTGCCTAAATCGAAAGATTATTACTCCTGGAGTACGTATTTCACGCTTTTAGATTTTTAAATGACGATATCTATTCTTCGCGATTAAATGAAAAGTGAAAATTTTCAAGCGCGCGAAAACGCGACGGCTAAGTAGGAATGATGGGAAAAGTCCGTGTGACGTATTTCTGGTTCTAGCCGTCGCATTCTGAGATGACCTTGGGGCGAGGTTCTGAGTGCTGAATCGACGCAGGATGCTAGCAGGTAGCAGTGTACCCTGCTAGCTGGTAGCGCTTGGATTAAATAAGGATTATTAATACCCTATCAAACGAAGAAAACTTTTCGACCTTAGTCAGTTTTAATAGGTGATTATTAAGACATGTTTCCCTTAGCTCTGTGCCTCATGCATGCATTGGTAATCTCAGACGATGTAAAACTCCTATCTACTCATATAGAAACTAGGTCCCTGTGACGTCACGTGGAGTGGAATCGCATAGGCGCCAATTTGGCCCTTTTCAAATGAGGATAAAATTGACCATTGCCATTCGCCTAAACCGGTATTTCTAAAACCAAATAATTTTTTATATTATGAATACACTAATGGTGGGCAACAAATCGCAATCAATGCCTTTCGTTTTCTTTGATGAAGGAAAATACCCTATTCCCGGCTGTATGAGAGCATTACGAGGGCAAAATTTTGGAAGACAAATAGTTCCTAAACTGGCCGCTGTCTGACGCCAGGGAGCTTTGCGTTAATTTTTTCCGCCACTGTAAACAAACGTTTTCTTTAACGAAATTCTCTAAAAAAATTAAAACATCTTAAGGCCGTTTTACAAGGGGCACGTACTTGCACAATCTGACGTGCGTACGAATGCGCAATCAAAATTGCGTCGTGTAAAGCGGTAAAATTGCTAAATAACATGCGAGAATGCGTGGACGTGAGATGGCGAAATAGCCCCTGTTCTAATTTCGTTCATGTATTCGCGTAATTCCACGCCATTTTAGAAATCAATGCTGCTCTAACCTGCGCAATGACTTGCCCCGTGTAAAACGGCCTTAAGGCGGTGAATTGCTAGAACACATGCGTGAATGCGTGGACGTGAGACGGCAAAATAGCCCCTGTTCTAATTTCGTCCTTGCGTTCGCGCAATTCCACGCCATTTTAGAAATTAATGCAGCTCTAACCTGCGCAATTTCGTGCCCCGTGTAAAACGGCCTTAAAGCGGTGAATTGCTATAACACATGCGAGAATGCGTGGACGTGAGATGGCAAAATAGCCCCTGTTCTAATTTCTTTCATGCATTGGCGTAATTCCACGCCATTTTAGAAATCAATGCTGTTCTACCATGCGCTATTCCGTGCCCCGTGTAAAACGGCATTTATAAGCATTTCCTTTTTATTGGTTAACGAGTGGTACTCTAACACCCTCTGCCATACGCCAACTGCGGCGATATGCGAGACGGTATGTTCGCGTTTATGTCCCAGATGAGGTAAGGGACGCGGTTAATTTTCGCTGAGTGCCTTCAACAGCTATTAAGGGTCGGGAGAAAGCAATCAATCAAAATTCTTATGGAACTTTTTCCCTCAAGACGTAATTCCCTTCTTACTTGCGTGGGATATTAGGGGAGAGACCCAATTGTACCCAAATACTTTTATACTTAGGGCAGGGCGGTATACCTAGGGCAATATGTGCCTAGGAACACTAGGAATCATAGGCAAGTGCTTCGACCTAGGGGCTCAAAGTAAGCTATTACGTGAAAGAAGCAATAGAGTGTAGCATAGGTGAATTTGAGTTCATTTGGATTATTTTTTACGGATAAGACGCTAGTTTGAAGTTTTTTACGCAAAAAAGTAAAGACTTTTGGTTGCAAATGGAAGTATTTACAACCAAATACATCCATTGCAATTCGCGTGACTGCGTACAAAGTCACTTGTTTCAGCAGTGCTTTGAAATTCGTCGTCGCAGACCAGCGGCAATACAAAGGTTTTTCACCCCGACAGTGGCTTATTGTTAGTAACCACGACCCTCGCCACATGTGCCACAATGTGGACTTGTCACGTCAACATCGTGTTCGGTAAAACCCATCCAGAAGTTCCCTCTGAGAAAATGGCTTGGTGGTGGAACTGGTGAACGCGCCTGACCGGCAATCGGAGATCCGGGTTCGAATCCCGGTTAAGTCAAATATTTTTTTATGGCGAACTTCATCCTTTGGTGTATTTAACTTTGCACCCGTGCGCGTGACTGCGTACAAAGTCACTTGTCCCTGCACTGCTTTGTGGAATAATGCTATATCCATGATGAAAACACAAATGGTAAAATCAACACTAATTTATTTAACACTAAACCGACCATAGAACCGTTGCCAATTAAAATAATGTGGATTTTTCCATTTGTGTTTTAATCATGGTTAGGAACATGTTACTATGCTTGCGATTTTTGTGGTCAGCCGTAATTAATGGTCTAATATTCTATAATTCGCTTTTTTGTTGAAATTCATAAAATAATTGGACCTTTAAGAATGCTCTTAATTTAGGAGGGTTTAACTTACGCATATCTTAACTGGAAAGGAGTTATATAATAAAAATGAGTTTTTACCTAAGCTAAGTTAATTTTCTTTATAAGACACTTTAATGTATTTTCAAATTTAATTAACAAATCATATTTATTTCCAATTTTACTTTTTTAATTACTGTCCACACGAATCTATCTTGTGTTCTTTGGTACCAGTGGCGTAACTATGGAGGGTGGGAGGGATTAGGGGGATCTATCCCCCCCAAAGTCTCAGAGAAATCAAAAAATTATTCAAAAATCTTGTCTAGATTTGATATATAATAACTGCATCTGCTAAAAGTTAAATTTGAAGTGCCAAAATGATGTGAAATGCATTGTCAGGCATGTTAATTTTCAAAACTTTTTCTTAAGTCCCCCTTTCCCTGGGGGGACTTAAGAAAAAGCCTTCACCCCCTCCAGAGCTACCTCATCCCTCCCAAAGCATATTCCTAGTTATTCCACTGCTTGGTGCAATAGGTAGTGCTCCAAGGTACATGAACCTGATGTACACCTAGGAACAACTTTAACCCACTAATCCCCAGCGTTGCGTAAACGCAACATTATTGAATCCTTATTCTCAGAACAAGTTTCTACTTCAGAATAATTTTTTCTTCGATTTACTGACTTTTTTTAAAAAGTATCTCCAGTTCAACTTTGTCATTTTCACCAACAATTTCATTCATATATTTGTATTCTTATGACTGATGGCGTTTGGCATAAAAATCGATGCGCACATACGAGACACCCGATGAAAAATGACATGACTCAGCATGTCCGTTGAAAGGCAGAATGGGGCATTTCCTCCGAAGGAATACTGATTAACTCCCGGCGAAGATGTCGAGTGTACAAATCAAGATGAAAAATAAAAGATGTAACCTAAGTTTTAAAAATTACTTTTTTTTGCATTTGTTTACCGGATTCTTCCCAGCGTTGCGTATACGGAGCATTATGAAAATCTTGTTATACAATGAAAATATTTTTATTAAAAAAATTAACCTCAATTAGGCCAAGAGGAATCGGAAAATGCGACAACAGTTAAAAGCCCCGAATACAGTCATAATCAAGTTATGCCAATTTGCGTATTTGCTACAATAATCGATTCGATTTTGCGATTATACCGACATCTGTACCGTAAAATCCGCAATGATATAGATTTAACTTCCATTCTATGGTTATCTACTACATAATTCCTGGTCAACTATGCCCTTGGATGTAAAATCCTATATGTTATAGCAAATCGATATATTTTAAGAAAAAGCAGATTATTCGAGAATAATGGGTTTAACTCTCAGAAGTTTTGATCAAATGCGTTAATAGTAAAGGTACAAATCTAAAACTTAAAACTTATGTCAAGCAACCCTGATGGATTGAATTTTTACCTTTAGACTGAATCTTCAGTAAATATATTAGATGCGCAAGTAATTTACAGCTGTTTATTGAACGAAAATACCACGTTATCGTGAAAAAATGGTATGGAATTTGGAGGAGGCGACCGACAGCTGAGGTCATTTGCGTCATGAGGGAAGGGGAAGGTAAGGAAGGATGGAGAGAAACCTGGCGTTGGCATTAGCCTGCTCTTAGCGAAAGGCGCCAAAGGGGACCACGGCTTAACGTCCCATCCGACGGACGGAGTGTTGCGCTTGAAATGTCCTCCACACAACACTCAAGCAGGGTGCGAAAAATCCACAGAGGAAAAATCATTCGCCTTGACCGGGATTCGAACCCGGATCCCTCGATTTCCGGCCGAGTGCCTTAGCCAGTTAAGCTACCGAGGCGTCATTCTTCCCACACCTTGTCCGGTAGTGTCCACAAATTTCCACAGGGAAGAATGACGCCTCGGTAGCTTAACTGGCTAAAGCACTCGGCCGGAAATCGAGGGATCCGGGTTCGAATCCTGGTCAAGGCGAATGATTTTTTCTCTGTGGATTTTTCGCACAATTGTGCATTGCGGGTGACTCCCGTAAAAGTTATCACCGTGGCCAGTCCCGGTATACTTAAATTACTCAAGCAGGGATCGGGCAGTCTCTGAAAATTCTCTGCCACTGCCGGCATTTGAACCCGGGCCCACCGGGTGGGAAGCCAACACTCTAGCCACCACACCAACCCGATCCCCAAAAAATGGTTATAAATGAATCATTCAAAGTATTTTCCATCGCTAGGTACAACTTTTCGCCATCAATGTGGCAGAGGCAAATACCGTAACGGTAAAAAGTGTTCATTTTTTTTAGGCTACCCACTAATCATGCCATTTTTTTGAGCGTATGAGCGTAACTGTAGATCAGCCGGACCATGTGCCATATAGAGTAAAAAGTAATAATATCGGACGGCGTAATATCTGGGGAATACATCGGGAGGGGGTCGGGAATTCCCATTTGAGTGTTTACAGGTAGGTTTTAACGGGTTTTGCAACGCGGTGTCGAGCGTTGTCATGCTGTAGACTCACAAGGAATCCAAGTTCCTTGCTTTTGCATAAATTCCGCCTCTGTTCTGCGATGACATTTTTAGTTTTTTTTATGCAGTTTCAAGGAAAAAATTCATTAAATAGATAAAGGAAACAATGTAAATTACAGTAGACTCCGGTTAATTGGGACATATCGGGACTTGTGAACTTTGCCCCAATTAAGCGGCTGCCCCAATTAGGCGAACTATCCTGTATATGGGTATAAACAAACGTTGAAATGATAGAAATAACACTAAAGAATGTTTATAATGCAACATAAGTTTATTAAACTATCAATTTGATTAATAAATCAGCGAGTTTATTTAATTTATTATAATTTTTAAGAATTATAACAATTTAGTTAAAAATATTTTTCACAGCCTCGGGCGATGCTGAATGAATGTCTTTTACTAACAAGGGGAGACCACGAAAGTTGCTCCGCCTTTTTCAATGCCGTATTTTTTATGGCCTTCGGAATGGTGAACACATCCCTGAACTAGTAGTGGTTCCGTTGAATGGGCCTTAGTTTGACTGTAATTAATTAATTTTTATGCGGTACTTTTCACAAGCCGCATATAGTTTTATGATATCGCAGCCTTCATCAGGAGGGTCAGGTGGGGTAGTGGTTAGCGTATAAGGCTACCCCCCGGTGGACCAGGGTTCAAGGCTCCGTGATGGCAATATATTTTCTTGTCTCCTTTGTGATCACACGGCGTCATCTTTTTCATTAATTTTAATTGCGACTATAAGACTATTAAGACTTTTTTTACTAATTTTTTTAATTACTAATAAGACTATTTTTTTATCACCATAATGACGTTTAGGTATTTAAGCAGTGTCATTTGCAATGCGGAGAAGTGAAGGCTCCACTTTCTACTCAAAAACATAACGAAAGATTAATGGGGGGCTAAAGCAGTGGCTTTTTTTGGAAGAAATGACATTTGTTGGTGCATATCTTGTTATTATATTGGAAGGGCTACGGAAGATTTTGGGAAGCGGTGAGCACAAGACACATTTGGTGTAATTGTTGCTTTTAACCCTCTAGCGGGCGCGACTGTTATTTATTCACAACCGGGCGAATTGCGTAGTTTTCCATGTTATGTGCATATACGATAATACTCGATTTTTGTAAAAATTAATCTTTATTTGTAGAAATTAGTAAAATCTTGTACATTTATAGGTGATACCGTTATAAAGGTACAGAGGTGGTATACGGCCGGTCGCCCGGCGTAATTTATACGCCTTGTGTGACGGGTTCCTCTTGCTGATCTAAAAAAATTAGCTACAATACCTCGAAATTTGAAAACTCGCAATATAGACAGTCAAAGTACATTGTAGGAATACACGACACCATTCTAGCCCAGAATGTACGTACGATGTTGAAATCCTTGGCTTTCGAATATTGACGTATTTTATACGCCACCACGTCCGGTCCAGGGTCATAAACTTTTATTTCATCCTATTAATTAATGGAAATTATATTTCGGAATGGTTCTTTTAGCACATAGGTACTGTGTAAGTAAACTCCCTTTGGAGTAAAGTGAATTACAAGTGTTCGAGAGATATGGCATTTTATATTCGTTTTGTGTTCTTATTAATTATGTCTGTACGCATGTTGTTGGTCGCCGCGAGCCTATAATGCCATGTGCTCTTGCAAGAGTGGTTACCATTTTTAATGTGGAAGCTGATCAGTATAAGCAATGAAGAAATTAACAATTTGGCGCACACCAACCCTTGCTAGTGTAGTCGTCGTATCTCCGTGTTTGAAATGACACTGCTTAAATACCTAAACGTCATTATGGTGATAAAAAAATAGTCTTATGTCTATGCTTGTCGCAATAAAAATTAATGAAAAAGTTGATGCCGTGTGATCACAATGGAGACAAGAAAACAAAAAGCCATCACGGAGGCTTGAACCCTGGAACCCCGGGTGGTAGCCTTATACGCTAACCACTACCCCACCTGACCCTCCTGGTGATAGGTGTGATATCATGAAACTATAAGCGGCTTGTGAAAAGTACCGCATGAAAATTAATTAATTACAGCCAAACTAAGGCCCATTCAACGGAACCACTACTAGTTCAGGGACGTGTTCATCATTCCGAAGGCCATAAAAAATACGGCATTGAAAAAGGCGGAGCAACTTTCGTGGTCTCCCCTTGTAAGTCCTATTAAAGAAAAGTACTATCCTCTTGCGGATAGTATAACAACAAGATATTTCAAAATAGGGCAAAAATAGGAACATTTGCGAAAAATAAGAGTGAATCAAAGGAGGAAAATATAATAAAATAGAACTCTGAAAACAAAAAATTTTAATTTCGTAGCGAGTATAGAGTCTATGTCGCCGACTCATGGCCCAATAAAGCGGCATGCTGTCCCAAATAAGCGGAGAATACTCTGGGATATTCCTCTATTGGGTTCTGTTCTTCAAGATCTGCCCCAAGTAACCGGGGGACCCATTGAACGGAATCTACTGTATTAAATTTTATATGCTGCAAAATTCTCACTTTTCATTGTATTTTTTCTTACCCAACGCTATCCAGCTGACCTTAAACGGTTACCAAGAAAATATGTGTATGGTTTAGATATAACGGTGCAAGTCATAGTTACACTTGGGACCGCTAGGAATCAGCACGTACTAGGAGCCCTAAGCACGTACCAACTTAACGAATAATTATCGAAAAAAAATAATTTTTTACTTCCACCAATATGTTTCTAAGCCATCCATTTAATCTCACAATGGTAAAATCGCGAAATTGTATTGTTCATGCTCTTTCAAAGCTCTCGTTTAGTTAAGATTAAATCATAATAGCCCCAGCCTTGGTTATCCAGATTTTTAAAAAACATTTTATTAAATACTTTGGATTTTTAAGGATATTAAAAAATTCAGGTTGGACGAAAATGTGGTTTTATATTTTTTAGAAACGATTAAACTTTGAGATTAATTTAATTAGAGCTGTTAGCGAGTATCAGGTGGAAGATTACGCAGTCTTACCCATTTCGAAAGTAAATGTGTCTTACAATAGGATGGTTTCCTATTATTTTTTATTTCCTAAATCGAAAGATTATTACTCCTGGAGTACGTATTTCACGCTTTTAGATTTTTAAGTGACGATTCCTATTTTTCGCGATTAAATGAATTGTGAAAATTTCAAGCGCGCAAAAACGTGACGGCTAAGTATGAATGCTGGGAAGAGCCCCCGTGACGTCATTCTGGTTTCGGCCTTTGTCCGTGTGAGGCCACCTTGGTGCGAGGCTATGAGTGCCGCTAAGATTCAGGCTGCTAGAGGGTAGCTGAGTACCCTGCTGGCTGGTAGCGCTTGGATTAAATAAGGATTATTAATACCCAATCAAACGAAGGAAACTTTCCGAACTTAGGTATTTTTAATAGGTGATTATTAAGAGATGTTTCCCTGAGCTCTGTGCCTCATGCATGCATTGGTAATCTCAGACGATGCATAACTCCTATCTTCTCGTGAGGAAACTAGGTCCCTGTGACGTCACGTGGAGTGGAATCGCATGGGCGCCAATCTGGCCCTTTTCAAATGAGGTTAAAATTGACCATTAACATTCGTCTAAACTGGGATTTCTAAAACCAAATAATTTGTATATTATGAATACACTAATGGTGGGTAACGAATCCCAATCAATGCCTTTCGTTTTCATTGATGAAGGAAACTACCCTATTGTGGCTTGGTCAAAAACTGCTGCGGGCGTACAGAGAGCGCTACGTTGTTATTAAGCGAATTAGGCTGGGGTCCGCTAGAGACTCTGGCGTTACATTTTCCTCCAACCTTAAGTATTTAATGTCCACAAAAATCCAAGAGTAACAATAATGTCTTTGTATATAAAAAAAAAATCATTTTCATGGTAACTGGAAAGTGCATGCAAAAAATATTTCCGTTGCCATAGTAACAAAGGAGTTGCAACCCCATGTTTGTCAACGAAAAAATGCTTAAAATAGTCTCCACCAGAGGAACTGCAAATTCCTCCTGAAACACATCGTATGTTCGTGCAATACTACTTTAATCATTATTTATAGTATCTAGATATTAATTGTTATTTGATCTACTACCTTTGACGTCAAAGCACCTGCACCGGACAGATATCGGTGCGAATGTAATATTTACGCCTTAATTTCTTTCCCTCGCTTATTCCTATTCCTTTGTTTTATGTTCCGAGGCGGGTAGTGTTCTCCCCCGTCGCAAGATGTCTCCATAAGTCCCCCAATTCTCTCAAGAGGCATAAGGTTTCCCGTACATATATATACACACATCTATTGTTCCCATTCCTTTCCCAACTGAAGTAACAGATTGTCCTCGCGCACGGGAACGCCGTTTCGGACGGCAATTGTCGACCATCATCACGTTCCCGCCATTAATCCTTCCCAGCATGCACTCCTCTCGTAGCCTTCACCCCAAGGCGTCGTTCTCTTGTTTTATCGTCGTTTTGTGGAGACAGGGATCGCGTTTTCTATCACGGGGGTTGGAAACTCGTGTACCCCAACTTTCGAAATGTGCTCTACATGCTGACGACATTCAAATTTCGATCGAAATCTCCTCATCATATCTATATATTAACCCTTAGCTACTGGCACGGGGTGATGTTGTATCCCTAGGCTGGTAAATTTGTTGTTTACTCCCAGAGTGATTTGGCAACATCGCTTAGTTACTTATAAGCATCAAGTCTACTCCCACCAAACTGGTTTTTGTCAATCTATCTCACCCTTGGATAGGGATGAGGATTAACCCTTAAAGGACCAAGCTTTTTCCGGTTACACCGTGGCCCAAGGGAGGGTCAAAAAATGTCCACTCATATTTTTTCGTTTTAACTAACCATGAAACAGAATAAATCTTCAACAATTGTGTTTTTACATTGTTAAAACATTTTAAAAGTTGTTTATCCAGCTGAAAGTCATAAAATCGCATTAAAAATATTGAAATTTTCTAATCTTTTTAAACTGATGATAAACGAAATTATGATAAAACTTCTTCACAGAGGTTCCGGATTTCCTGCTCGTATTTGAAAATAAAGTTTCTAAATCACCGATAACTGTGCATCTAAAATAACAATAAGGCATAGTATTTCAAATTTAAGTCAATTTTCAGTAACTGTACTCCAGGACAACAATTTTATAATTATTTAAAATAAACCTAAAATTTTCCACTCCGTTTTCAGTTACCTAATTTAAAAGTGCATGGTAAATCATAATACGTCTCCTAATTAAAAAGATTATGTTCTATGTTGTTCGTAGTATTTATTTATCAATAACCATTTCATTCCGATAAAGTTATAAAATTATTAACATAAGCAATCACTAATGAATTATCAACTCGAATCTTCTGATAAGGCAACATTATTGCCTGTATTGTGTACGTTAGTTTTTATGCCATGTTTACCGCAAATATAACTGTTACATATAGTACATCGAATCATAGTTTTTTATAATTTGTTTGGTTTTTCTCTTTTTGATGTGAGTGCGTTGCTGCACGCGTGGAAACTTCCTGTGCCAATTACTTTGACAGCAACATATGACGGCTGTATTTTTCTATCCGCGACCTCTTCCATCATCAATAAAATGTGGTTCTGTAAACCTATTGTCTTCTCCAACTAATACTGTATTGTGGCCGCACAGGTTCAAGGCCCAACAAATATGCCTAAATGATGTATCCTTTTAATTTTTTTGATATTTTACTGAGGAAAATGGGTATAAAAAGAGAGAATCCATTTAGGGCAGCAATGTCCATTAGTGCAAAGAAGACAGATTGGCCAACTTCTTGTACATCTTTTGGTGGAATACTTGCATAGCATCTGATCAATAACATCAACTCCTCCTTTGGTGTTGTAGTAGAGCAAATTTACGTCACATTTATTTTTGAAACAATTACTGAAATTTATATATCAGATATGAATAGATTTCATTATGCTGTATGGATAGAGAAACGCTATTTTTCTTAGGCTTCTCTTTGGTGATGAATGATAAGAGTCACCGGTGGACTCCCAGATCTCGGGGTCTGTAAATTCAAACAAACTTGAGAAAATCTTCTGGCTGGTTCCCTTAGATTGTTCAGGAGTACGTTTTCTGTTACTCTGCATAGTTCCAACCATAGTCAATCCATAAAGTTTTTCTGCTGGCTCCACAGAATTATATTATATACCCATTGACACATTTCCTTCGGAATTCTTGATTGGGACCACCAGGCGTTCACTATTTCGTTTGAACCTCTGCTTGTTGATGGTTCATTATTTTCTGAGGCAACAATTTCCATGTTGAGCACATACCTCTCTTAACAGTTGGTGAACATTCTTATAAGTATCCCATACTACCCTGGTTATTGTTTCATGAATACTATAAATCTACACCTTCCCCTAAAAAATGACAACATTTCATCAACTAACATATCGGGTTCACAAATATAATATTTGAGTGATATCGCATTGACCATTTAGAACACAGAAAAATAAGCGCAACTTTGTCTTTTCATCTTTGTCTTTCCCCGAGTAGACTTTTCATCAAATAAGGCAATAGTTCCTGAAATCCGTTTCAACTCTTCGCAGCATAGGAGGACCTTCCAAATCTATGTAACCACCAATCATGCAATTCTAACTTGCAATCACCGTTCGCACCGAACAGTATCAAAACTCCTACGAAGGATTTTAGTTCTACCGTATCATTTTTAGACTTCGAGCTCGTTCTGCTTCTTCATTTGTATGCCGTAAAATCATGTCAAGAATTTCAGGGTTGAAATTTTTTCAGATAACTTGCGCATATCCTTTTCCTTACCAGCAGGTAGTAAACATTGCTTTTTCCGCAATATATTTTGAATGGTTCGCCTAGTCACGCGCGGAGGATCATTCAGGTTTTTCATTTCCATTTTTGCAACGTACTCGATATCTTCCTAGCTGCCTTTTTTCCTACAAAAGTCACTTCCTTCAACTGCCTTACTTCATTATTTGAACTGATTTCACTAACATTGACTACATGGACTACTTCACTCAATTCTTCATTACTGACTTATTCTGTGTCACTTGTGATTTTCAATTCTCATTACACGTCACTCTCAGTCAAGTAGATAAGCAGATAAGAAAACTTTTCAAAGATATAAACCCTTTCACTCAAAAGCCACCGCATAGTAGCTCTAGATGTCAACATGAGGACCAAAATTTCACAGGAGCTTTGCCGACAGCATGCCATGCATCGTAAATGCTAACCGTATGATAGGTAATTTTGGGATTGTATCCTGATTCTATAAATTGCATTATATTGTATACAGATTGCATCTTGAATGGCGAGAGTTCAAATCACGCAACAGCTGAGGGTGAGGGTGAAGGTATTGAGTAAATTAGCCGGTGTTTCATAAATTTAAAAACACTAATATCACGGTGAGAAAATGGGCTAGTTCTTGTTGCCCTCATATATTCGCATCAATGGCATTCCAGTTTGACATGAAGGTAAAATACTTCGAATTCTTGTGAGTCTGATTAGATAGGTAACCAAAGTGTTTCCGGGGTATGCAAAAATTCATTTTTTTTAATAGATGCTTCATGAATGGCTGGATAGAGCTCTTTGCGCCCTTTCCTGTTCATGGATGAATAAAATAAATACAGTGAAAAGGTTTTTGTGAAAGTATTATAGAGGGAATGACTTCAATATTCAACATTACCGAAGGGTATTCAGAAGCTTTTTTTCGATATAATGTATCAGTTTATAATTATGTCAAGCAGAGCCTATAAGAGTAAGCAAAGTGAATAGAAACAGAGTATTTATTTTAAACATGCAGTTCAAAATTTTCAAAGAAAATTAATCAATATGTAAGATAAATACATTGAAAACTATTTTTACGAATTCTAATTTCTTAGAATAGAATAATACATAATTGAAACTATGTAAAGTAGAAATTTGTGAAATAAAATCAAAGTAATTACATGCTACAGTTTAAATACATAAATGCAATATGGAGCCTATTGTTGAATAAAACAAACGGTAATACATAATTTAAACTAATTAAGTTATAAATTATAATGCCAAACAAAACTATTTGTCCCATTACACGATTCCATTCGGTCGAAAAATATGTCACAGGTTGGACCAAGGGAGGGTTACTTTGTGTCCACCGCGTATTTACGCTCTCATAACGTTGTATGAACAAAATTTTCCATATACATTGAGATGTATTTATCTTTTTAAACCTATATTTGACAATATAACAAAGTTATAAATCTTTATTGGGTGAATAAGTACTTAAAATATTGAAAAAATAAAAAGGTGGACATTTTTTAGCCCTCCCTTGGTCCTCTAAGGGTTAATCACGAGAAAACTAAGGTTATGCGGTTTTGTAAAGCATCACGAGCGAGGAATGTGAGACTCAAGATAAAGGTGGGTGGTGAAAAACTTGAGGAGGTTGAGCAATTCAACTATTTAGGCAGTACGTTGGAGGAAAACGGATACAGTAGTAAGGACATCAGGAAGAGAATTGCATTAGCGAAGGAGGCGTTCGTGAACAGGAAGGAGCTTCTGAGACGATCGTTATGTAAGAGGTTAAAGAAAAGGTTAGTGAAGAGTTTGATCTGGAGTGTAGCTCTCTACGGTGCGGAAACGTGGACACTGAGGAAAGAAGACGAGAGAAGATTGGAGGCTTTCGAGATGTGGGTGTGGAGAAGAATGGAGAGGGTGAAATGGACGGAGAGGAAAAGGAACGACGAAGTGCTGGATATGGTTGGCGAGGAGAGGCAGCTTTTAGATGAGATACGCAGGAGACAGAAGGTATGGATGGAGTTAGTGCTTAGCGGGGAGGGGATGTTGAATATGGTGTTGGAGGGTAGAATGTTAGGGAAACGAGGGAGGGGAAGGAAAGGAATAGGATTTCTAGATAGACTGAAAGAGAGTAGGTCTTTCAGTGAATTGAAGAAGGCAGTGCTGGAAGGAAAGGGAGGCTCCCAGATCACTTCTTGAATACTCCATGCAAACCTACTTTATTCGGTAGAATACTATCAAAAATCTCACCCTTTTGAAGTGTAAATAATGTGCAAAGTAAAATGGGCACTCGTTATGTCCCCATTCCACTAGTTGCGTAATTGATACCTCGTTTTTTTCCATTGAAGTAATTACCATTGTGAAGTGAAGTGTTGTGTATTACTTTATTTTACATTTTGTTATAATAATTGAATTCTGAGTTCCCAAGCACTGAATGAAGTAAAATTTAATATGATTTTGTTTCCACAAAAAACGCAAGGTGTTTTCTAAAAATATGAAAAAAAAATATTAAATATTGAAAATATCGAAATATAACAATCTGCAACCATTGATACCAATTTTAACTTTCAAAAATAGATGGTGGTTTTGACAAAATATCAGTAGTTATAAAGAAATTAAATAAATAATTAAAGTATCTGGTATATCCCCAGGCCATTACTAAAGTTTTAACGTTTTTCGTTACAATTATTGAATTGTGAGTTCCCAGAATCAGAATGAAGAGATAATTAAATACGATTTTACGTTTTCACAAAAAATGCAAGTTTTTTTTTCTAAAAATATGAAAAATATGAATATTATTGAAAATATCAAAACCTAATAACGTACAACTGTTGAATACAGTTTAAACTTTCAAAGATGTATGCTGGATTTGACAAAATACCAGTAGTTATTAAGAAATTAAATAAATAGTTTTGGGGTCCTGGTAAGTACCCACGCCAGTACTATAATGTCTCAAAAAACCGTGCCAGTAATTAAGGGTTGATGATTTTTTCAAATTATTAGTTTCGTAAATTCACCTATTTTGCCAGGTTCATTTTTTCTAGAAATTTGCATTGTTGTTTTTTAACGTCTTCTCCGGGCAAGATCTTGAAACTTAATTTTTACCCTTTGTCAGATTAGCTATCGAGCTGAAATTTTCAGGACATTTCAGAACCATATGAAAATGCAATATCCTAACACTTGTGTTATAATTTTAATTGCACCTCGATTGTTATGCAGAATTTAAAATTAAATCTGGAGATTATTTCAAAAAATGGCCATCAAAATCCGATGGCGGCGCTGCGGTCATTTAAATTAAAAAGAATAACAGAAAATGTTTACATCAAAGTTTATTTAAGTTGACCGAAGAAATATTTACTCGTATTATTTTTACTTCGCGCTACAAACGCCGTTTTCTGCTAAAATTAATTTTGTTTGGTATTATTGTTATTATTATTATATGTAAAGTAACCCGTCCAATAATCAATATAAAATAAAACCGGTTGTTTCAAAAGGATTTGATTTTAACGCATTATAATATTTATAACATCAAAATTAATGGTAACCTAGGTTGTGGCAATACCTTAGAAACAAAACATCAATAAATATGTTCAAAGTTTAGAGGTATGTCAAAATTTTTTGTATATTCCATTCTGTTCTTATATATATGTTTATATATACATATTTCTTTAAATTACATTGTATTAAAAAACCCAATTGTTCCTTTTTTATGTATAAATATTGTGTATCGTCTTATTCTCTGTATTTTATATTGTTTCACACTGTTTCTAACATAGCCCTGAAGATGATTTAAGAAAATAAATCGGAACGTTGGCTGCTAACTTTTGTATAAATGACCTATACTCCAGGAAATACCATATTATATATTAAATAAGGTCAAGAAAAGGAAAATAATAATAATATTTATTTTATCGTACTAACCTAAAACTTTTATGGTGATGGAAACTGTGTATACAATTTCTATTCAGAACTCCAAATAGTGCATGTAGGCTAGTTCAAAACATGGCCACGAGAAAAAATTAGGCGGTACTCACCAAAAATACAAACAGCTGAACATGTATTTGACATCTTTGCATCACAAAGACCTTTTTAAAATTAAATTTTACCTATTATTATATTTTTTAAATGTCGAAAGGTAGATTTCAATTTCCGAGGTTTATAAGAGTAAATGAGAATCGAAGATACGTATGTTTCATGGAAAAAATATTTCCAATCTTTTTGTGTAAGGAAATGTTGATATTACTCCTATTCCTTAAAACAACCCACAAAGACGATAACCGCCATTTTGATGGCTTGCATTTCCGCGGGGCAATTTTCAATTTTGTGGTATAGTTTAAGTAAGAGGAACAATATAAACATTTCCTTGCAATTAAGGTTGAGAAATATTTTTACCTATAGCATACGTAACTTCGATAGTAACCCGTTATTCCCCAGACTGTATGTACGGCTTTTAACTTCGCTTGTTTCGCATTTTCAAATTTATTTTGGCCTAATTAAGATGATTTTTTGGAAAAAAATATTTTTATCATACTATATGATTTTCAAAATGCTGCGTATACGCAAGTCTGGGAAAACTCCTGTAACAAAATATAAAAAAGTAATTTTTCAAAATTATATTACATCTTTTATTTTTTATCTTGATTTGTACACTACATCTTCGCCGGGAGTTAATCAGTATTCCTTTGTAGGAAATGTCCCATTCTGCCTTTCAACGGACATGCTAAGGGGTATGTCATTTTTCCTAGGGTGTCTCGTATGTGCGCATCGATTTTTATGCCAAACTCCATCAGTCATAAAAATAAAATTATATAAATGAAAATGTTGGTGGAAATAACCAAATTTGAAATAGATATACTTAAAAAAGTAATTAAATCGAACAAAAAATTATTCTGAGGTAGAAACTTGTTCCTATAATTAGAATTCAATAACGTTGCATTAACGCAACGCTGGGGATTAAAAGGGTTAATGCTTTCTTCTAAACATTGGAAATTGACATCTACCTTTCGGCCATTATAAAAATCAAGAAATGGGTAAAATTTAATTTTAATAAGCTCTTTTTTTAATGCGAAGATATTGTTCTCTCTATAAAAAATGCAATGAAATGCACCAATCAAATATATTGCTCGTGACGAGAAGAAGAATTCGACCTTTTTGTCGTTATCATAGTTTTTCTCGCGTTCTTCTTCACTCTTTAATTTATTTAATTTAAGTAAATTTCACGTACAGCCGTGACGCCTATTTAGAGTGAAATTTTTAACGATGACATGAATTAGCCACAACACAACAACAATATAAAAACAAACAGAGAATTAACCAGTAGGGAAGTATAGCATTCAATTAGCAGACATATGGGTCAGAGCTTGCGCGGTGAATTTTGTGCGTGACCGGTAAAAAGGATCTATGGAAGGAGGGAGCGAACTTAGAAGAGAGGAGAGGCGATATAAAGGTGAGCGCTTGGTCAGGGAGATTCTGGGAATAGGCTGATGGAGTAGGGAGAGCGAGCGGGTGGAACGAGTCGGTATTCTGAAATTCAACAGAGAGAGGAGTTCAGGGCAGTCAAAAGTCGAGTTCAAGACGTTGTGTACAAAGTTGAAGTCCGTTTTAATAGGGTAGTTTCCTTCATCAAAGAAAGCGAAAGGCATTGATTGCGATTCGTTACCCACCATTAGTGTATTCATAATATATTCAAATTATTTGGTTTTTGAAATACCGGTTTAGACGAATGGCAATGGTCAATTTTATCCTAATTTGAAAATAGCCAGATTGGCGCCCATGCGATGCAACTCCACGTGACGTCACAGGGACCTAGTTTCTATACGAGAAGATAGGAGTTATGCATCGTCTGAGATTAACAATGCATGCATGAGGCGCAGAGCTCAGGGAAACATGTCTTAATAATCACTTATTAAAACTGGCTAAGGTCGGAAAGTTTTCTTCGTTTGATAGGGTATTAATAATCCTTATTTAAGCCAAGTGCTACCAGCCAGCAGGGTACTCAGCTACCCGCTAGCAGCCTGCGTCGTATCAGCGCTCAACTCGCCTCAAGGTCATCTCACAGGGCGGCAGCGGGAAACAGAAATACGTCACACGGAGAGATTTCCCGGCATTCATACTTACGCGTCGTGTTTTCGTGCGCTTGAAATTTTTCACTTTTCATTTAATCACAAAAAATAGATATCGTCATTTAAAAATCTAAAGACGTGAAATACGTACTCCAGGAGTAATAATCTTTCGATTTAGGCAATAAAAAAATAGGAAACCACCCTATTCTGAGATTCGATCGTAGAAGCTAAAATTTTACGTTTAGGCAATGTTTTATGGTTCATTGTTGTAGTCGAATAAACAAGGAGTAAGACGATATATGACACGACCTTAAGGACCTTCGGTGGAATTTCGTACATGTTTTTAAAGTTCTGCGTTCTCACTTTTTTTGCGGCGATAGTATTAAGCTTCAGACATGCAATTTTTCTGACTTTCTTTCGCTGGCGCTGCCATCTTTTGCGAAGATTTGGAAGTTAAGAAGTATCTCAAGGAGACATCGCCAAAGTGATGTTCGGGATCTGCATGTGGATGTTATTAACTGAAACTACATATGTAAGGTAGAAAAAGTGCCACGGCTTTCTTCCACATAGGCCCGGGTTCAAGAGATATTCGCTTGTAAAGATTTCGCGCACCATGACATCCCTCGAATAATCGCTACCTCTTACTTACGGCCGTGTTTTTCTCTCTTCTAATTTATGAAATCACTGTTACATTTTTTTACCCATTCGTTTTAATAAGTTACTTCGCGATTTTTTAAATTTAATATAAATTTATGGATATTAAACGAAACTCCGAATTGTGCCTTACCACGGCGATTACTCAAGGGATGTCATGTTGCGCGAAGTCTTTACAAGCAAATATCTCTCGAACCCGGGCCTATGTGGAAGAAAGCCGTGACACTTTTTCTACCTTGCCTGTATAGTTTCAGAAAATAACATCCGTATCCAGTTCCTGAACATCACTTTGGCGACGTCTCCTTGTTAGTCATCTCCTTTCTTTAGATGTTAGTTATTGAGTATTTCTTATCTTCTTTACGGTACCTTTTCTATAAGTCCCTCGGATATGCTGGGTATAAGTGAATGAGACAGATTTTCATTTCAGGTCTGAGAATACTATTGGCGGCGAATTTTTCCTTCATTGGACATATTATCGAAATAAGTTTAAGAGAATTTAGTCTCGGAGTCCTCTTTAAGGCTGAGGCAAGTCTCCAATAACACAGTTTTGACATTAATATCGTGATCGAGTCTTTAGATTCGTATATTAGCGGACACGAGGCTTTTGATTCAGGTAGAAGTCATCACCTCAAACTTATTTCATATATTGTATTGTCTAGATTGGGAAAACAAGTCCACAATAGAGTGATTCCAGTTTTTAAAAGGAGAAGGACAGATATTTCTGATGAGAATACTCTAGTTTTGAAAAAATGTAGCAGTATCGATATTTCCATCTGGCGGAGAGATTAAAGATATAAGAATAGCAAAGCGAAACGCTTTCCAACCGTAGATTAAGTTCTTCTTAAGCGTTTCTCATCTTCACGTTTGACTTCTAAGTCAAACGTGAAGATGAGAAACGCATGATATTTTCTATCAATAAAGTGAGGGAGGTAACGTAGTCAGTGCTGGGAAAAGTATTGAAAAAATGCATTCTTTTTCAATGAAAATTCCACGGTTATTTTTTAATTAATTACAATCACAAAATACTCTTTGAGAAGTAATCAGTTGTATCACAATTACGATAACAATTTTAATTATAATTCAATACCATTTCATAAAATATTTTATTAAAAATCTTTTCACATCAATAAATTGCCGGCCTCGGTGGCGGCGGGGTAACGTCCTCGCCTGCCAAACAAGAGGTCGCGGGTTCGAGTCCCGCCTGGGTAGGTTTCCCCTGTCCAGGGCATGGTTGTACGTGTACGTGAACTTGTTAAATTTGTTGAATACCCCGATGTAAAATGGCCATTATGAGCTGTATTCGGCGGTTTGCCAGTAAAAAAAAAAAAAAAAAAAAAAAATTCGTTTTCGTACTATCTAAAATCAAATGGAACTAAGTGTACGCTAGCCATTGATATCGATCTTAACCACCACATAATCGATCAATCGAAAACCCACAATCGAATGTACATTAATTATGTTATTAATATTAAAAATATCGAGAACTCCACACAACTATCAGTTGAACACCCCACAAACTAATGTAATGAAGTCTGTGCCTGCGATTGATATGGATATCACCACATAATCGATCAGTATAGAACCCACCATAGACTGCAATTAAGCCTGTAATCTTTATTGATATCGATCGACTCGGATACCACATGATCGATCAGTCAAGTAACCTACAATCGAATGTAATTAAGATTGTATTTGCAATTGATATCGATCTACTTCAATACAATCTGTTATTAGAGCAAACTACAATCGATTATAATTAATGCAATGCTCGACACGATCGACATATTGATCGACGCCGGCACATAATCGATCAGTCTAAAACCCACAATCGAATGTACATTATTATGTTCTTAATATTAATAAATATCGAGAACTCCACACAGCTATCAGTTGAACACCCCACAAACTAATGTAATAAAGCCTGTGCCTGTCATTGATATCGATCGACAACACCAAATAATCGATCAGTCGAAAACCCGCAATCGAATACAATTAAGACTGTATGCTTCATTGATATCGATCGACTCTATCACATGATCGATCAGTTAAGTTAGCTACAATCGAATGTAATGAAGATCGTATTTGCAATTGATATCGATTTACTTCAATACAATCGATTAGTAGATGAAACTACAATCGGATGTAATTAAGGTAATGCTCATCTATTTCAATACAACCGATCAGTAGAGCAACCTACGATCGGATATAATTAAGGTAATGCTCGACACGATCGACATATTGATCGTCGCCCGCACATAATCGATCGGTCGATCAACCTACAATCGAATGTAATTAAGTCTGCGCTTGCCATTGATATCTATTCACACTACCAAATTATCGGTCAATGAAGCAAACTAAAATGTAAGGTAATAGGGTGGTTTCCTATTATTTTTCTATTGCCCAAATCGAAAGATTATTACTCCTGGAGTACGTATTTCACGCATTTAAATTTTTAAATTACGATATCTATTTTTAGCGATTAAATGAAAAGTGAAAATTTTCAAGCGCGCGAAAACGCGACGGCTAAGTATGAATGCCGGGAAAACTCCCGTGTGACGTCATTCTGGTTCCCGCTGCCGCAAGTGAGGCGACCTTGGGGCGAGGCTCTGAGCGCTGATACGACGCAGGATGCTAGCAAGTAGCGGAGTACACTGCTAGCAGGTAGCGCTTTGCTTAAATAAGGATTACTAACACCTTATCAAACGAAGAAAACTTTCCGACCTTAGCCAGTTTTAATAGGTGATTATTAAGACATGTTTCCCTGAGCTCTGTGCCTCATGCATGCATTGGTAATCTCAGACGATGTAAAACTCCTATCTACTCGTATAGAAAATAGGTCCCTGTGACGTGACGTGGAGTGGCATCGCAAGGGCGCCAACCTGGCCTTTTTCAAATGAGGATAAAATTGACCATTAACATTCATCTAAACTGGGATTTCTAATTTGTATATTATGAATACACTAATGGTGGGTAACGAATCGCAATCAATGCCTTTCGTTTTCTTTGATGAAGGAAACTACCCTATTAAGCATCTTTTTGCTATAATCTTATACAACCTACAATCGAATGTTATTAAGTCTGCGCTTGTCATTGATATCGATTGACACCACCACATAATCGATCTGTCGCGCAGACCACAATGTAATGTTATTATGTGTCTACTTGATATCGATAGTCACCACCAAATTATCGATCAGTGAAGCTATCGAAACAGATCTCAAACTGTAGACCTGAAGGCACATTGCGACGAGCTATTCTCCGGCGCGGAACCCTTGAAAAGAATGGGGCTTATCAGGGTAATAGATCTTTGTACCCTTGGGGAATAATCCTTCTCAAATGCATAGGAGCGGATCTTACCCTTGTAGCAAGGGTATTCCCATCTTAAGAGGAACAATTCTTTTTCTTCCCTCAAAACCCTTTTTATCGGGTCCCCATACCCTCTTAGCATCAGGGGTTCGTCTTAGAATGTGTCCCTGGGGACAGATTGAGAACAGGGGACCGTGACCCTGTTAGGGGGTTTGGAAAAATAAACGGGGGTTTTTGTAAGGGTACCCGATAGCCTGGGATGGAAAGGGAAAGATTTGTGTTAAGAGGTTTATAGCTGATTTAACGTCCTTGATAAAGGTGTAAACTTCGTCTCAATAATAATAATAATATTAATAATAATTCAGAAATTTAATTTATTATTGTTTATAAACACATTACAAAACATTAAAAATACATAGTTCAAATATTAAAATACATATAATACATTAAACACATTCCCTTTACAAATTCTTAACACGCTTTTCACTGTATAACCAACACATATATTGACTTATTGGGCAAGAAAAGATAAAAGAGAAAACCCTGATATTACAATATTTTAGAATAAAAAAAATATTTTTACAATTAGGAGACCTTCTGAGCCAAAACAGGCTCATCAGCAAGTTCTCCATAATTCATTTGCAAGAAGTTAAAAACATCTAAAAACAATAAAAGAAACGATAAAAAAAACTTATATTGCCTTAAAATTAAAAATTAAAGTCCTCGAGTAGATAACTTAAAAGTTAACTTTTGACATCCGAATATGTGGTTAAACCATCCATTTCTTTAGGTAATTTGTTAAACAATTTAGGAACGGTAACCACCATTTTTGTTCACCGTATTGATTGAAGCATTTGGAGATTTTATATTAGTATAGATTCCTCTTTTCCATTTTATGAAAATTGTCTTTAAGGTGTTTTATATTTATTGGAAAAATAATCATCCATTACTAAAATATAGGTTAGAAGTTTTTCGAGTGGTAGTATTCTTAGTGTTTTATAGAAAGTATTTGTATCGTGAGAGTCTGAGTTCGCTGACAAGTTATTATCATTTTTTTTTGTTCTAAGCAATCGCTTTGATGATCCGGTTTTGTGTACTGTATAGTTTTATTTGTAATAATAATACAGTAGATTCCGTTTAATGGGTCCACCGGTTACTTGGGGCAGCCGCTTAAATGGGGCAGATCTTAAAGAACAGAATCCAATAGAGGAATATCCCAGAGTATTCTCCGCTTAATTGGAACAGCATGCCGCTTTATTGGGCCATGAGTCAGCGACATAGACTCTATACTCGCGATGAAATTAAATTGTTTTGTTTTCAGAATACTTTTTTTTTATATTTTCCTCCTTTGATTTACTCTTTTTTTCACAAATGTTCCTATTCTTGCCCTATTTTGAAAGCTCTTGATGTTATACTATCCGCAAGAGAATAGGACTTAGTAAAAGACTTTCATTCAGCGTCACCCGAGGCTGTGAAAAATATTTTTTACTAAATTGTTATAATTTTTAAAAATTATCATAAAATAACTAAACTCGCTGATTTATTAATCAAATTAATAGTTTAATAAACTTATGTTGCATTATAAACATTCTTTAGTCTTCTTTCTATCATTTCAACGTTTGTTTATGCCCATATACAGGATAGTTCGCCTAATTGGGGCAGCCGCTTAATTGGGGCAAAGTGCACTAGTCCCTATATGTCCCAATTAACCGGAACGTACTGTATATATAATAATAATAATAATAATAGAAATCAATAAAAAATGGTTTTATTTGTTGATACATTACACTTGATGAAAGCCATGTCGGTACCAAAATAAATATTAATTTTATTCTCAATCTCTTGCTTATGCTTAATTCAATAAATTATAATCAGTGTAGTTAAAAAAAATAATTGCATTTTATTTACGTTTGAGTGTTTGTTATCGATTTCACGGTTAGCAAGTGCGTAGATACGTATGTATTTTTGTAAGGACGATTTATTTAAAGGATTCCTATTTTTAGGTATAGATCTATCCATGAATCTTTCTCGTTTCAATCATTGTTTCTGACATGTACATAAAAGTTTATACTTGCATATACAAAAACAAGAAAATTATAAAAATAAATCAGATAACACTGGAAATCAGTCCAGTTTTTTATATCTTGGGACAACAAGAGGAATTAACAAAGGCTGAGATGAGCTGGCTAGATGAAGTGTTTATGTGCTTATGGCAAGAACTTTGAAAATTGATGTAGAATCAAAAAATTTTGATAAATTTCGCTGTTATTCACTGTCATTCACCATCATCTGACGATCTGATCGTTGGATTATTCTTCCTCATAGAATAATCCTCCGAGGTCGTTAGAATATTAATTGCGTATGCTTGGTTTCGCTAATAATAGTAGGGCTCACCCGCCTTTGTGACGGTGCGGGATTCCTTGTCCCTTCCCTTCCTTCCCTATCTACTCCCAGGAGGCGTCGTCGGGCTCCTATCGCGGCGGCGCCTCCTTCCTTGTTCCTTCCCGTCCTCCCCCCTTCTGGGTGCAGAGGAGAAAAGCTAGCGCTTACAGTCCCTGCCGCAGGAGTGTAACCTTGCGAGCCCGCCCTGCAGCTCGATTCTGTAAATGTGATATGGCCGTCACAAGCGGATTTCGTCAATGTATTCACGGCTTTGACGCTGGAGCGATTCTGAAACTTTTTAGTGACGTCACTCTCACAGCCGCGTCCGTGAAAGTATTCACGCCCAAGAGGGCCCGTGGTAGCTTCGTCGCGGCAATGCGCTCTAATTTTTCATTATGAATTTACGCTGTGATTGATAATTAATAGCACATTATTCATTAATTACGATGGTGGCTATTTCATATTGTCACTTCCCATAAGTAATATGTATTAAAAACAAATAAAAGAAATGCGTAAAGTTAAATTTACATTCGCGTCCTATTTAAATTGATTGGCCTTCATTGCGATTGAAGTTGGTGGGAAGTTAAACCTTGCGCTGAGGGTTTGACAATTATCTTATATTTGTGCATCTTCTAGAATGTACAAGTAAAATACTCACAACTTAATGTTCATAATAATTTGGAGTAGAACCAATGGTAAAAGTATTGTGCGGTACTGAATGTTAACAGATTTATTTAATATTTGTTTCGTAAGTTCAAGCCTTCGATTTGTTTTTATTAACGAGAATGGAGGCTCTTTACATACCTCCGCTACTTTTGCATGAGCATCAATGTCGACGGAGGCAATAGATGCACATACTTCGGCGGCAGATACGCGATATCAACAATCCCTGCGAGACGTGAGATTGGCGATGGATCACTGAGTTCACACCACGATTAATTCGTAGACGATTGGATGGCTTGCCGGGGCATACTTTAGTACGTTAAGATAAACATTGATCATCTATTCCATCTCTTCCATGCATTATTGCTGCCGTTCAGTAACACGACCAACATGATTCGTTTTTCTGTTGACACAATAGAAATACTAAGACATGTAAACATCTCGCCCTCTAGCAGAAACTGTTAATAATCTACTCGTATTCGCGCCATAAACATTTTCATCAGTATAAATCGTGAATAGTGGCATGTGCTTGCACAATCAGACACATATATGTATACGCACCACAGCGCATTTAAAATTATGTACTGAAATGATGAGAGCTCAAACGCATACGAGAATGAACCATTATTAAATAATAAAATAACACTTGTTATCATTCCGCGTAAGCATTAGCTCCATACTATGAGGAAATAAGAGCTAATTGTGCAATTACGAGCCCGCTACGTGATAACTGACTTCGATACGCAGCACTTGACAACATATAAAAGAGGTAATATAGTTTATAGCTACAAACTAATTAAGCAACCGTAAATTATCATTAATAAGTACTTTTAAAAGAAAAGACCTCACTCAAAATTGAGTAAAGAAGTATTATTTACTTTGGGAGTGAATATTCCACGGCATTGTATATGTTTCTCTATGGTAACTGAAGTTGCAGTTGGCCGCTGAAGTAAGTTTGTATCGGAGATTCTGATTCGTTCCTCGCGTCCGCACAGCTACCAACATAAGAAACTGAAGTGATCGTTCGCAATCCGTCAAACATCTCACGACACAGGCTTACAGGATCGCTTGAACGTCTTTCACGGTGAGAGGCGTGAGAACTCCGCTGTGGTTCGAACCACGCGAAGCACAGGTATGACATTTACAGAATCGAGCTGCTGGAGTCTCGTTTCTACTGTCACTCACTATCACATTGAATCTGTGGTAATTATTACAATTCATTTGGTGTAAAAATGCAGTTTTTTCAGTCAATTTTGTGTGAAAAAAAAGAAAATATCCAGGTTCGTTTTATTAAAACATTTTTCTGAAACCTTCTGAAAATGATTCATCCCCTTTTAAACATTAAACGGTGCTTTTGAGAAAACCGTTGATACTGACAATAAAATCCCAAAATACAGAAAGATATCATAAAGGCAAAATGATTCCAGTGAGAAATGTGCGCTACTTTCAATCTATCGAATATCCTAATAGATGAGCGCTATCGACTTGAAATGATTTTGTAATAATATTATAAACGGGTTGCGTATAGATTAATCGGAACACTGGAATGGAATGGAAATCAAAATGAATGTAAAATTCTTCGGAAACTACTTATGCGGGTATAATTTTTAAATTTAATCGAAAAGTGCTACGGGCGTACAGACAGCGTTACCTAAATGTTAAGCGAATTAGGTTGGGAGCCGTTGGAGACTCGGAGGCTGCGCGCTAGGCTTAGATTGCTTGAACAATTGAGAATAGATATCTTTAAGAGCGACACAGAGAACATAATATTAGAGCCACACTATATTTCCAGGTCCGATAGAAGCGATAAATTAAGAGAGATGTTTTGCCGAACGGATAGAAATGGGAATTCGTTTTTCCCACGAACCATAAAGGATTTTGATAAATGCTAGCCCAAAATTCATTACACCATTTACTTTAATTGTGCGTATTTATTATTCGAAAACTCATTCAATTACATATTTTTCCTTTATCGACGCCCTTAACATATACATGAGGTAAGAGTTGTATAGTAAAATAGTGTCGATATTTTCTGATAACTTCCAAAAGCCTCATGTAGTTAATGAATTGCCATATGGAAAAACTATTATGCTCATCATAATGAACGGTCCTTTCTCTTCCATTTTGGTGGTGTAAGTGGAACTGTAATAAGTAATTAGCATTAAAGTAATATCAGAACCTTAAGAACATTAGCATGATAGAACATTTACAGTGGCATTAAGTAATAGAACTAAGCCATTGACAAGAGATATAATGCTTTTTTTGGTTTCGTTTTATTATTAATTTCACTTACTATAAGTGTTCCTGTACACAAATAAATTCTATGGTGGTTATTCCTCCTATAATTGCATCGATTTTTTAAACCAAGCTATCAAATGTTTGTGTCATTGTAACCTCATAAGGTTCTTCCAATGTGCCCATGAAGATGGGATTTATTACATTCCGACATATTGACAAAACATTGTTTCTTAATCACCAAAAATGACGACCTGCAATCGATAATTTTAATTAATAAAATGACAAATATTTGTAAACAAATCTTTACTCTCAACAACTCCTTAGTTACCAAAGTCGAAAGACCCGTCGCGAGTTGAGAAAACAATGTCGAACTCGGGGTCACAAGCATTAGCAGGATTTTGCATTAGATTCACAAAGCTTCATAGAAAGGTGTGGCATTAGTTACTTGGCGGAAGTATTCACTTTTTCTCTTTATTATATGTGGCCAAATAAGTTTTGAGGCCTAACTAGTATTCTGCTTAAGTTTTTTAGGAGGCTTCTCTTTTCTCCCACTATTCTTGGAACTTCCTCGTTACTTACACGGTCGATCCATTGTATACTAACATTATTAGAGCAAGATAGTATTAGATTGGAATGAGACATCGGCCGAGAATAGTAGGAAAATTATCAGATATGGGCTTCAGGAGGCCGTTTGAGAAGTTCTACTCTTGCACTCATGTCTTTTATTGAATGAACATTGAATATATGACATTGATTTGAGACACATGCTAGAATGGTTATATTAATTCTAGTTGTTAACAGCTATTCCGCGGGAATCGAACCTGAGACGTCTCATACCGAATACAGCGTTCATTTGTTAACATACCCACCCACTTGAATCAATTTGCGCATTTGGTAGCCCTGTTTGTGTCCGTGCCCAACAGGATTGCCACATTTCACGCGCTATTGGGATCCATTTCCACGCTCGGTTTAACTCCATCTATGACCGGCAGATGGAGCGGAAATAGGAATGGATTCATCGCAACCCCTCGAACGGTCAACAATGCGCGGAGACGACAATGCACGTCCCATTGACCAATGGAGATGGACACGGCTTGGATCTCGTCTCAATTCTATATTTCCGCCGACGAATTCTTCTCTTCTGGAGGACCATTACTTTTTATTGATTTCTCCCACCAAGTTCTGTCGATACGTAACTGTCTGAGAACAGTATCGTCTAAGATTATCTGTGATTTACAATGATTGTGGAAAAGGTCTAGACTTAGTAAAATTTTTGACCAGCGACTCGTCGTGTGTTGAACTTACCTTTTTTATAGACTCGATTGTTTCTGTCTTTACTATGTGAAAATTCAACGTCCCCCTATCTGCCGAGAACCTCGCCATGGAAACCATAACCATCAAACACATTGCAGTTAAAAACAGATGCGAAGAAAGTGTCATAGATAAATTGTTAAGGAGGAAATACTCCCTCCACAGAAAATGATATACCATTCATCAATTCATAATGAGAATAAGAAACGCTGGTGCAAACTGAGTTATTACGGAAATATTTCACATGCAACCGCAAACATTTTTCCAAAGAAGACTTCAAAATTGAATATTATAACACATATAACTTAAGGGCATTATTATGCAATACAAAAGATAAAATTGACTTGAATGATAGAAATGGCATTTACAGACTCAAGTGCAGTGACTGTGAGACCGTTACATAGGCCAGACTGGACGTTCGTTCCGATTAAGAACAGAGGAACACGTAAGGCATTTGAGGAACGGGGAGATAGACAAATCGCATTTCGCGAAACACCTATGGGAGAGTGACCACAGGAGCGATTTTTTCCGGAAATTCTCCACATTGAGAAAAAGGGAAGAAGGATGGACTGCTTGGAGGAGTTGGAGATTAGGAAACACATCAGGAATGGAATTTTAGCAAATGAGAATATTTTTGTCAACTATTTCCCCCCTCTTGGAAATTATTCCCCTGAAGCTGAGTAACGCTCCAACCCCAACGCAACCCTCCCCTACCAACGCGTAATACTAACTAGATAAACTACAACAAAATAACTATAAAAATAACGATTTCTGTATCTGAAGATGTCGCCTCTGCGACGACACCGCTCGTGTTAAATAAATTGTATGAAAAAGTACCATGACTTTTAATTGTTACTTTTTTTTAGGACAGGTGTTGCAGGAGGAACCAGCAATTTTTCAGGAGGTGGTTAACGTGCGATTATGATTTCCTGAGACAACTAATATTTGAGCTTATAACCAAAAGAGAGCTTTGAACGAGTCTCAACAGTTGCCAAATACATAACATAGTTTTTACATTCCTTATTATCTGCTCTCCCGATAGTCTCTTAACTACCTTTTTAATATCAACATGACTTTATTAACATAAAAATACAAAGCATAACTTAAAAATGCAATAAACGATGTATGAATATATAATTGAAAAGGAAAGTGGGGTATACAATTGAAAAGTAAGGTGTTCTATTAAAAATAATAGAAAATTAATTTATTCTCAACTTTGCGTACATAATTCGAATGACTGATCATTTGACTATTTTTGTACATAGTCGCCTTGATGATCGATTAATTTTTTGCATCCTTGTAACCAGCTTTTTTAATACCGGAGTCGTGACACTCTTTTACTTTTGACAGACGTGTGGAGAAGTTAAAACATT
Source organism: Ischnura elegans (assembly GCF_921293095.1). Classification (NCBI taxonomy): domain Eukaryota; kingdom Metazoa; phylum Arthropoda; class Insecta; order Odonata; family Coenagrionidae; genus Ischnura; species Ischnura elegans. The sequence continues at coordinate 9,972,493 of NW_025791659.1, forward strand.
GAAGTTGAAAATCGAATGGACAGTTTGCCTTCTCCGTTCTCCTGTTAGTGGGAAAAATATGAGTGCCCCATGCATCTATAGGCAGTACGCTACCTTGGTTTGACAAGGTTCTAACTGACCATCAGCTGGTTTTGAGAAAAACCTTGTCAAAGTTTTAAACTGCTCTATTTCTATTATTAATAGGAATTTATTTTTGATTTTTGGCACATACACTAGTGATCCACTAGATACACTAGTAATTATTACTTTAAGAAAATATGTTATTTATTTTATTTTTTTACATGTTTATATGAGTAATATAATAAGTAAAATGCAGTTAGAACCTTGTCACACCAAATATTAGTAGTGTTTTCTCCTTGCAGTTGGAACTTTGTCACTGTTCTAAATCTGTTATTATTTTACATAGAGGAATAAAAACCTGTGCAACACACAGAGAAACATAAACTTAGTTATCTTGAGTGAAAACACCAAATTTTGCAAAAATGTCAGTGAGAACCTTGTCAAACCAAGGTAGCGAGTAGTCTGAACCTCTATAATTCATTCAACTATTCTTCGTACTCGGTGCGTGGGTCGAAACTAAACCGTTCGAAGGTGAATCACGTGGTCCCTCCAGTGCGAAACATTGGCCGTTTTCCCATTCGCAATTATTCACCCTCTGTGCACTTTTCGATCGTCAACTTACGGATGTGACGACAGCAAGGGTGGATCCAATCGGTTGAGGGCGCAAGGGAACGAAGGGTAAGTGAACAAGGGAACGCGGATGCTCCCTCGCTCCCTTCCCCTCGTAGGAAGTGGACGTCAAAATGGCGGCAATGGAAAACTCAGAAATCTTGAACTGGAGTTTTAAGTAATTTTGTGTTTATTATGTGAGCTCTTCTACGTTATATTATATCGGCATTGTGAATTCTTGCTCTTCGCATGCAAAAATATAAGTATAAAGGTGAAATTGATTCTTAAATCAACCACCAGATATTCTAACACTACCCCGTGTGTCACATTTCGTTACTGCCAATAGTTCGCATTATTTCCGTTCACACTTTATGGCGCCAGTAGAGCATTAGTAAGGGAACAGGGTGCAAGGGAGAAAGGGATCAAGGGAATGAGTGCATACTACGTGGATTGGAAAACGGCCATTATCTGCGTTTAGTTTCGTCCCAGAGTTTTAGTTTAGTTTCCACCCGAAGTAGTTTTGACTCCGATTTCGTTTCGAAGCCTGAGTTTGGCTCCCCGGATTTAATTACTTTTCGTTTCGTTTCTACATTTCGCTCTCTGGAACGAAACTGTAGAAATTTTTCTGGTTCTGACTTTCGTTTAGCTTCTATTCCCATCCCTCGAAAAAAATGATCGCATTGCACAGAGTCCTCTGGATTGTTGATAATACATTACAAAGCTAAGACCCTATGAGGGAGTAGTGTAGAGAACTACCATCCAGAGGACTCTGGCATTGCACTCATCACCGCGCCGAGGACATTTTTGGAAACAGATTAAAAAGCGACCGAAGTGACTGCAGAAAAGAGCCTTCTATCGGTTGGAGTAGGCCTCCTAGTTGCAGTCCACTTGATACCAACGTTCATTCACCTGCCCGCATGATCGCCATCTTGGATTCTAGTGGTAGTTTTGTTTCGTTTCGTTGCAGAGTTTTACTTAAGTTTCGACCCGAAGTAGTTTTTACTCCGATTTCGTTTCGAAGCCTGAGTTTAGTTCCCCGGGTTTAAATGCGATTCGTTTAATCCATTATTCCCCAGACTGTATTCAGGGCTTTCAACTTAGGCTGTGTCGCATTTTCAGATTTATTTTGGCCTAATTAAAACGAATTTGTGTAATAAAAATATTTTCATCACATTATAAGATTTTAATAACGCTGCGTATACGCAACGATGGGAAAACAACGGTAAATAAATACAAAAAAGTAATTTTAAAAAATTAGGCTACATCCTTTATTTTTATCTTGATTTATACACTCAACATCTTCGCCGGGAGTTATCAGTTTTCCTTTGGAGGAAATGCCCCATTCAGCCTTTTAACGGACATGCTAAGGGGTGTGTCGTTTTTCCTAGGGTGTCTCGTATGTGCGCATCGATTTTTATTCCAAACGACATCAGTCATAAAAATATAATTATATGAATGAAATTGTTGGAGGAAATGACAAAGTTGAACTGGAGATACTGAAAAAAAAGTCAGTAAATCGAAGAAAAAATTACTCTGAAGTAGAAACTTGTTCTGAGAATTAGGAGTCAATTAAGTTGCGTTAACGCAACGCTGGTGATTGATGGGTTAAAAATGTCGCTCCTGGGAACGAAACTATTGATATTTTACTGGTTTTGACTTTCATTTCGTTTCATTTGCCATTCCTGTTACATTCTTTAGGTACTGCCAATTTTAATTCGCTATTTCCACGTCTTGAACATTGCAGAGGTATTTCTTATATTTTTAGCTGCTAGAAGATGAAGGTTTGGTAAAGGAGGGCAAGAGTAGGCACCGTCCAGTGACGGCTCATGAGTCAAATGCCGGGAGGGGCACACTCCACCAGGGGCTCAAATTTTTTTAACATTTCGTGTTTTTTAGTGAGTTTTTACCTTTAAAGCCCTACTGAAAAATCCAGCCATTTTTAAATTTAAATTTTACTAAATTCGCTAATTTTCTTTAAAACATTAGCATCGTTAAATATATTTATATCAATGTGTATTTCAATAAAAATGGACTTTTCTCTTCCTTATGAATGAGTTGAATAACATTTATTGCTAAATTTTAAATATATATTTTAACAATGGTATCCTACTGTTTTTTAAAATGAAAAAGTTGCAACAAATGACGTACCGCCATAAAATGCATAACATTGTTTTTATTACGCTCAATTTGAGCTATTTAAACCATGGAAATCATAGAAAGCATTGCACCAAGCAAATTATTCAAAATCCTGGATGACAAAAAGGGTCACTGCACCCTCAACGAACGGTTCTTTCCTCCAAAGAATTTTCACACAAAGTAGGCTGAGATAAGGGTACCGGTAGATATAGAGGACTTTTCGTCCTCAAGACATTAAAAGAACTCTTTTTCCATCGAGAAGTTGATTTTTGAAATAACAGAACCACTAACTAGTAAACTGGAAAAGTACCGCGGGCGAAATATGACGGCTTCTCGAAAACAAAGTCGATGAAATAGAAAGACGTAATATTACGTCCATGGCTATCCTCAGAAGGATTAGCAGGACGTAATATTACGTCCATGGCACGCAAAGGCATTTTAGAGACCATTATGACTCACTAATGCACAAAACAATCACTAACTCAATTAACTCAACTACAACTAGGCATATTTACGTTAAAACAATTTACACATAATAAATCAACTGGTCACCTAAACAAGGTATTCTGCAACGCTGCAACACCAAGATAATACGGTCGCCGGGCGGCGCGGCGATGTCAACTCAATAGATACGTCGCTCTGCGCATGCTCGGGCGGCGTCCCAAGACTTCCATAAGGCACAAGCTTAGACGCGTCATAGCACCAGGAGCCCCCACCACTACCACTCTTCATATAAACTGCTTGTTAATATGGATTGGGACGTTCTGACCAGCGCCCCACGGCTACAAATGTGAACTTCTCGCGCTATTTTTGCGTGTTTTTTCCTACATTTCGATGTATTCGATTGAAAAAAATACTTTGGCTAATTAGATGTATAGTTATAATTGAATGGGTATTTAATTTTTTTTCTTTTTCAAATCTTTGGGAGGGGCGGCGTCCGAGAGTCCTTATGGGAAAACCGACGCTGGTACCGTCGCGTTTTCGGGCGCGATGCCACTCCACGTGACGTCACAGGGACCTAGTTTCTATACGAGAAGATAGGAGTTATACATCGTCTGAGGTTACCAATGCATGCATGAGGCACAGAGCTCAGGGAAACATGTCTTAATAATCACTTATTAAAACTGGCTAAGGTCGGAAAGTTTTCTTCATTTGATAAAGTATTAATAATCCTTATTTAAGCCAAGCGCTACCAGCCAGCAGGGTACACAGCTACCCGCTAGCAGCCTGCGTCGTATCAGCGCTCAACTCGCCTCAAGGTCATCTCACAGGGCGGCAGCGGGAACCAGAAATACGTCACACGGAGAGATTTCCCGCCATTCATACTTACGCGTCGCATTTTCGCGCGCTTGAAAATTTTCACTTTTAATTTAATCGCGAAAAATAGATATCGTAATTTAAAAATCTAAAAGCGTGAAATACGTAGGTACTCCAGGAGTAATAATCTTTCAATTTAGGCAATAAAAATAATGGGAAGGCAGCCTAATGTGTTCTTCTAATCTTGTGACCTTGAATTTTCCCCATTATTTCCAGTTTCACTCAAGTTTCGTTAAAACTTTCGCCCAAACTTTCACTTTTATTAAGAAAGACAGTTATCTCATTAATATTTATGGTTTAAGCGTTCCCATTATAATTTTTTTTGCTGCCGTCTTGAATTTCGCAAAACGTTTCCCAAAATTAGCCAAATTCTTTCCCGAAAGTTTTTTTTCTCAACCGCAACTCCATCTTCCGGGAGAAATTTTCCAAGTAGCAAGCGCGTGACAGGTGCCTTAATTTTATGAGGTTGGCCGCGTGTCTTGTTACGCCTTTCAACCGCCAGGGCGCACCGCTATGCGCGCAAGCCTCCGCAGCCATTAGCGTAATTGGTTTGTCAATCAGCGAGAAGTTTTGGCTGTGAGTTTCTGCGGCAATTGACGTTTTTAGTTACTGTTTTGTCAAATACGTAGTATGCACCGTGGCCAATTCGATTATTTTAGCAAAATTGTTTAGCAGATATAGTTTAAATAATTAAGAATAAGAATTGATTTTGCATTTTATTTAAGATTGAACATTTAATTAAGGAATTGGCTCGAAATGCGATTTTTTATTTCACATTTGCATGTTATCAGCACTTTTTTAAAGATAAAATGACTTTATTTCATTCCTATACGTAGGTCATAGCATATAACTTCCAATATATCAGTGCTAGAAACCCAAGATTCTCTTGTGCATGTTTGTTAGTGTATAACGAAAATTTAAAATTCACCAGAATACAGTTACTACGGTATAAACACTTCATTTGAAGATAACAATGAGAGCCTTCTTAGGGAAGCCTTCTGAGGGAATCCTTCTTAGATGAACAAAGCGTTCATATTATACTTACAAATGAAATTGCTCCCATTTGAAATAGTAATAGGATTCAGTGGCGCAGCGAGGGGGGAGTTTTGGGGGATGAAACCCCCCCCCCAGAGCTCAGAGAAATTTTTAAGTTGAATCTATTTTACTTATTTGGATCAGTATTACTTATAGAATAGTGTTAGGATCTATCAAATATTCCTCTGAAAGCCGTGAAACTCGCCATTTTGGACCATTATTCTTCAAATTTTTCTGGAGGAGGGCCCCCGCAACTCCTGCTTACCCTGGTGGGTATGCAATACCCCACACCCGTAAGTATTAGTTGCACCTAAAACCCCCCCTAGCCTTAATTCCTCGCTGCACCCCTGATAGGATTCATAAATAATAAGATATGACTTTACTTGATTCATTTACGTAGTTCATGGCATGCTGAAAGCATCCAATTTCCGTTTCCCAGATATTTCTCATACTTCAAATTTTAATAACTGGCTTATTTCAAGATCGATTTGGTCCGGTGGTATCGTATCGCGTTTTCGTTGTGAAAGACCAGGGTTCGAGACTTTGAAGAGTGTAAATTTTTCCCACACTGCCACCTTTTCCATTTTTTGTAATCTGTTCCATCGTCTTCAGCTTTCTTGATTTCAGACGTTTTACATTTTTTTTTACTCGACAGCTTTTTGAGATTAAGCCCTAAATTGACATTTATGTCGCTAGCTAACCCTAAGCTTCGAATTATTCTTTCCTTTGCCAAGATTCATCAAAGCAGGAGTGATAAAACTGTGGTGCTGGCATCGAAGTGAAGGTAGCTTATTTCCAAAGCAAAAGATTTTAAACTTTTTTTTTGCTTCTGAAACGTCAATGCTGATTGCAGCATTTCTAAGTCTATAAGTCCATAAAAAAGTCGAATGTCCTTAGTTACTGAGCTATGACAACGCAGACGTTTCTTTTTGGATTTCGATAGTAATACTTCGTTCTCACTATGATAGCAATGAGGTAGTTTCCTTCATCAAAGAAAACGAAAGTCATTGATATTGCGATTCGTTACCCACCATTAGTGTATTCATAATATACAAATTATTTGGTTTTAGAAATACCGGTTTAGACGAATGTTAATGGTCAATTTTATCCTCATTTGTGAAAGGCCAGATTGGCACCCATGCGATGCCACTCCACGTGACGTCACAGGGACCTAGTTTCTATACGAGTAGATAGGAGTTATACATCGTCTGAGGTTACCAATTCATGCATGAGGCACAGAGCTTAGGGAAACATGTCTTAATAATCACCTATTAAAACTGGGCAAGGTCGGAAAGTTTTCTTCGTTTGATAAGGTATCAATAATCCTTATTTAAGCCAAGTGCTACCAGCTAGCATGGTACTCTGCTACCTGCTAGCATCCTGCGTCGTATCAGCGCTCAGAGCCTCGCACCAAGGTCACCTCAGTTGTGGCAGCGGGAACCAGAACGACGTCGCTAAAAATACAAAATACTGCAAAAGTAATCGTTTAAAGTCATCATCATCATCACTGGTAAACAATCCTAGGATTGGTTTGACGCAGCTCTCCACTCTATTCTCAAATCAGCTATCTTTTCACTCCTACGTATTTCTTCTCTTTCACATCCCTCTTTACTTGTTCCATATATTTTGTTCGAGGTCTTCCTTTTCCATTCTTGCCTTCCACCTGTCCTTCGACGATTGTCTTCATCAGGCCATCATGTCTCAAGGTGTGGCCTATAAGGTTGTTCCGTCTTCTTGTAAAGATTATCATAAGACCTCTCTTCTCTCCTACTCTTTTTAGGACTTCCTCATTACTAACTCGGTTGATCCATTTATTCCTCATCATTCTTCTGTAGCACCACATTTCGAAGGCCTCTATCCTTACTTTCTCCGCTACGGTCATTGTCCATGCCTCACTTCCGTATAGGAGCATAATCCAGATGTACGTTAATATAAATTGTCTCTCTACTTCCATATTTAAGTTTCCCGCTGTAAGCAGGTCTCTCTTTTGGTGGAATTCTCTCTTCGCCTGGGCTATTCTGCTCATAATTTCTTTCTTACTTCTCCCGTCACTAGTTGTCTTGCTTCCCAAATAACCGAATTCATCCACCTCTATCAGTTTTTGCTTCCCTATTTTAATTTTAGTCTTGACTTCTTCTCTTCTGCTGTTTACTAATATCTTGGTTTTGTTCGTGCTTATTTTCAGTTGATATTCACCAATTACCTTACCCATATTAACCAGAATATTTTTCAAATCCTTCTCTGTTTCTGCTATAACAGCTATCTACACAAGTAAAAGACAATGCCACTTGCATTTTTAAGTTTTCCGCTGTAAGCAGGTCTCTCTTTTGGCGGAATGCTCTCTTCGCCTGGACTATTCTGCTGAAAATTTCTTTCTTACTTCTCCCGTCACTAGTTTTCTTGCTTCCCAAATAACAGAATTCTCAGTTTTTGTTTCCCTATTTTAATGTTAGTCTTCGTTAAAAGTAATCCGATAATTTTTTCTCGATTACTTACCTACACAGATGGTAAAAAGCTTCTAGCGATAATACTGAAAAAAAAGATATGTCGCATTTCATAATTTGTTTTTTATTTTAAAATTTTTTAACTGATCTTATCCTCAGGAGTTAATTATTAAACGTAAAAAATAGGTCTCAAGTACGTAAAAATACGCATTCTGACCTTCATTTTTTAAACATGTTTTCGGTCTGCTTTTATTTTTGCGCAGCGCGAATTGTTTCTAAGAAGTTTTCGTTCATGTGAATCTGTCATATAACTGGCCTAAGAGTGAATTTCTTTCACGCATAAACTATTATGCATATCAATTGAAAGCTAAGGAAGTCAATATCAGAAAAACAGGGAGTGATATATTTATTACTCTTTTTACGATGTAAAGAGGGAAAAATATCTGCATAAATTAAAAAATTATTACAATGAGGCTATATTTTTCCCAAATTTTAGCACATACCGTGCTGTCCTTACTTAGTACTGTATATCCGTACCGCACTTCTGAAATTTTTAAAACTTTTGCGCAATTTCTTAACACTTGGAGTGCCCCTCCGCGAGTTTTAAAGCCCTACTGAAAAAGCCAGCCATTTCTACTAAATTCGTAATATTTTTAAAACATTAGCATCAAAGATATATTTATATCGATGTGTATTTCAATAAAAATGGACTTTGCTCCTATTTATGAATGAGTAGAATAACATTTATTGCTAACTTTTAAATATATATTTTAATAATGAACTCCTACTGTTTTTGAAAAAGAAAAAAGCTGCAACAAATGATGTACCGCCATAAAATGCATAATAATATTTTTATTACGCTCAATTCGAACTATTTGAACCGTGGAAATCATACAAAAGCATTGTTCCAATCGAATCATTCAAAATCATGGATGACAAAAAGGGTCACTGCACCCTCAACGAACGGTTCTTTCCTCCAAAGAATTTTCACACAAAGTAGGCTGAGATAAGGGTGCCGGTAGCAACAGAGCACTTTTCGTCCTCAAGACATAAAGTGAACTCTTTTTCCATTTCCTTGTTGATTTTTGAAATACAGAACCACTAAGCAGTAAATTGTAAAGTACCATGGGCGAAATATTACAGCTTCACGCAAACAAAGTCAATAAAATAGATAGATTTAATATTACGTCCATGGCAATCCTAAGAAGGATTAGCAGGACGTAATATTACACCCATGGCACGAAAAGTGTTGACAGAAAACCTTTGATGCGAGGAATAAGTGTTTGGTATCATGTCAAACAATACATTTCACTCTTGTTTTTCATTTGTTCAGTTAGAGGTTAGTACCACTAAATTAAAAAATGGCCAACTACGATATTTATAAAGACAGATAGTGTACTATGCCGCCCGTGACACGCAATATATGTGAAATATTAACTTAATTAAAATGCGTAAAAGTAGTTATCAGGCTGACCGTTTTAGATTCGTAAAGTGCAATAAATGAACTCCACTATAAATCCGCATTTCGCTATAAAATTACTTTGTTGAATGTTTTTTTTTTAAAGCCATAGAGGTATTTTCCTGACACGTTCCCGTAGACGAAAACTTCCTGGAAACAATTCGCACCGCGCTAAAACAAAAGCAGAAAGAAAGCAGGTTCTAAAAAAAATGAAGGTCAGGATGCGTGCCCCGACGCTCATTTGTCTCCCGCACGCGGGGAACTGTGGGGCAGGAGAGTTTGTCGTTTCAGTTTTGGTCACGTGCGGGACATTAAGGGTTCCATCTGGCGGAGGAAAGTTTCGGGAGAGGAGTTTTGGAGTGGGATGGGGTTTGGGGGAAATAATTGAGGCTGGCTGTCTCCTAGGCAACGGATGGGAAGTTGGTCCACGCGCTGTCATCTTCCCTGAGGGATGGATGTATTACACGTAAGTGTTGGGGGATGGGAGGGTAAGAATTATTTGCTGAAGTATAAGTAGAGGAGACTTGTGACAAAAGAAATCGAGTATAGCGTCAATTTAAACTCGGTCGTTTCAGGCTTAACTTTGTGAAAATCCATTCTGAACAATAAATAGTTCTGGTACTTTTCACACGATTTATTCAATACGACCGGTTTCGTCGCAGAGGCGACATATTCAGGTACAGAAATCGTTATATTAACAGTTATTTTGTTGTTGTTTATCTGTTTGCTATCACGCGTTGGTAGGGGAGGGTTGCGTTGGGGTTGGAGCGTTACTCAGCTTCAGGGGAATAATTTCCAAGAGGAGGGAAATAGTAGATAAAAATATTTTCATTCGCTAAAATTCCGTTCTTAATGTGCTTCCTAATCTCCAACTCCTCCAAGCGGTCCATCCTTCTTCCCTTTTTCTCAAGGTGGACCGTATTGAATAAATCGTCTGAAAAAGTACCATAACTTTTTATTGTTATAACGTCTATTTGTTTAGGAATATTACTTTAATTTGTCATATTAACATTATGCCTCGTTCGCATTACGATTGTCCGAGTGATCGTCCAAACGATAGTTGGCAGAACTAGCAGTGTGAATGCTTGTCATGACAATAGTTGACGTGGTTCCGAACGTTGCCACTTTACGATGGTCAGGCGCTGGGAGACCGGAGGAGGAATCGACAAGAGGAAGACAAACAAGTTCGTGAAGCTACCTTCGCTCTATTATTTTCATGGATTTGTCCTAGGAAGGAAGAATATGGGCGGAAGAAAAATTATTCGGTAAATACACGTTGAACACAGCAGTGGCGAAGCGAGGGAGGGGGGGGTTTGGGGGTTAAAACCCCCCCAGAGCTCAGAGAAACATTTAAATTTAATCCATTTTACTTAATTGGATTGATATTACTAATAGAATAGCGTAAGGATTGATAAAATATCCTTCAGAAAGCCGTAAAACTCACCATTTTGAACCGTTTATCTTAAAATTCCGCAATTTAGTAATCTCGCACCCACCGCTTATCCTGGTGGGTATTCCATACCCCCACAAACCCCGGTATTAGTTGCACCTAACCCCCCCAGGCTAAATTCCTGGATTCGCCCCTGGAACACAGTAATATATTGTCCCTGCATACCTCAACAGCTTTACTAATCAACAATTTCCCGTTTGTTTTAGATTTCAGCATTAGAGGGCAGCACAGGTTTTAACCATCGTCGTGTGAATGCACGATAGTTCAACGATTGCTGGAACATTCGTAATGTGAACGAGGCATAACTTCGATTTTGATATGCCCCAATACCATCACTAGTAATTTTCTCCCTGCACATGATCGCGGGCACGAGAGTAATTACGACAGTAGTGTCCCGTTCCCGTTAAGATAGTAACTATGATGGTAATACCACGTTCTCTCATATTAATTACAATAGAAACAGCATTCAGATAAAAAAATAATTCGGCAAAAAACAATGATTAAGGCGTCTATTTTTAGGATCCTCTTGTAATATCTTGTCCTTGCATACGTCAACAGCTTTGCTAACCGTCAATTTCTCGTTCATTTTAGATGTCAGCACTAGAGGGCAGCACAGGTTTTAACCATCGTTGTATGAATGCACGATGGTTCCAACGATTGCTGGAACAATCGTAATCTAAAAAGGCAGTGCTTCGATCATGAAATGCTCCATTATCATCACTAGTAATTTTCTCCGTGCACATGATCGCGAGCACGATAGTAAATACGAAAGTAGTGTCCCGTTGCCATGAAGATAGTAATTATGATGGTAATACCACGTTCTCTTATATTAAACGATTTTAATTTTTCCTGGTGAATACTTCTGACGAATATTTCTCGAGTTTTCAGCCATGTTAATGCTTTTATACAAGCCGACGTTTCGGGAGACGACTTGTCTTCCATCCTCAAGGCTGTGTTACTTTATGGAAGTCCAATTTCACACATCATTTCAATGTCTCTTATATTAATTACAGTAGAAACAGCGTTCAGAGAAGAGAAGTAATTCGGATAAAAACAATCGATTATGGTGTCTCTTTTGAGGTATTTTCGCCTCCGCCTTGTATTTGTCTTATTAACAGAAACTTGATTATGCAATTGCCCATTTCCACCACTACCGTAGTGATCACCGTGCACATGGTCGTGGGCACAATTGTGATTACGACAATAATACCCCTTTCACCTTACAATGATAATTGCAAAGGTAATACCCGGTCCCATCATGACAGTAATAAGGATCAAAACTAACTTCAGGGAAGGGAATAGACTTGACAAAAGCAAACGATTAACGCGTCTATTTTGAATAAATTTGCCTTTCATTTGCCCTATTCATAATTACAATGGTAGTGGATACGATAGTATGCCTCGTTATCATTACAGCAGTATTTACTATGGTAATGACGTTTTCAATATGATAGTAATGTCGATAGAAACATCATTCAGGAAGGGAGGGTATTGTAACAAAAGGAAGCAATTAACGCATATATTTATAGTATTATTTGCCTTTTATTTGTCCTGTTCATAATTAAAACGATAGTGGATACGATAGAAATTCTCCATTCCCATTACGACAGTATTTGCTACGGTAATGATGTTCCAACTATGTTAGTCATAACGATAATAACTGTAGTAGACTTTCATTTGTGTTATTAATAATTTATCATTGCAACGGCAGTGATTAAGATAGTATTGCTCCGTTCCCATGGCAATAATAGTTACGATGGTAATACCCGTTCTCATAAGAACAGTATCATTCAGGGGGGAGGACTTGTAACAAAAGCAATCGATTAAGGCGTCAATTTCTAAAAAGGAATATTTGCCTTGCATATGTCTTATTACACTGTTCTGCCAAAAAATAGTTTTAAAAAATGCCTGGCTACAATTCAGGGTTTCTGGCTGATTTTGGGTCGCTGAATCCCAAAATGACCTCCGTTTTTTTCTATCACCCTCCATTTTTACGAGCAACCCCTAAATTGGGGAAAACAGCCCCTTATCTAAACTTATCGCTTTTCAGGGAACTTATACTAATGTTATCTGCTTCTGATTGAAAAAACTGACGTTCTAAGCCTATCAGGGTCAAGAGAGAGACAAACTTCACTGGGGTTGAAAAGATTTAGGTGGTGAAAAGTGAAAAAAAATCTTTTCCCTTGAAAATTGAAAGAAAAAAATCCCTTGAGAATCGATACGTTAGGATAAGGGGTTGTTTTCCCCAATTTAGGGGTTGCTCGTAAAAATGGAGGGTGATAGAAAAAAGCGGAGGTCATTTTCGGATTCAGCGACCCAAAATTAGCCAGAAACACCCTAAATTGTAGCCAGGCATTTTTGAACTATTTTTTTGCAGAACAGTGTTATTATTGTAGGATTCGTTGTCCTAGTTCTTGGTTCCTCTTCGCATTATATCTTCAACTGCGGACCCATATCGTAGTTATCTTTGCATTGATTTTCAACTTACAGAACTCTTATTTGTGCAGTCACAGAGTAGATATATACAGAGGGGACATTAGGTGGCTGTACCATAGGTTTCTCTGTAATGAAAAATGCGCACGGCGGCCATATTGAAAATAAGTAAAATTATGCTGTAAATTCAAACCAAATAGTGCTAACGACTTTCCATCCACCCAAAAAAGAGGGTTTAAAATTCAAAGTAGCTTAATTATTTCTTTACTAATAAAGGTAGAGCAAGGAACGCCAAATCGCACGCACAAATCCGGCAGTTATTATGTAAATAACTGACAGTCTTGTTTTCTAAATCCTACCGACGACATCGAATCGCCCATTCCTTGAACCTGTGCCAACACCACAAGTTCTTATTAAATTTCTTCGACAATTTCATTTCGCACGCAAAATAATGCTAGAATATGAGTTTAGTTTCTTCGATCAGCAATGTAACTCAGAAAAAATATGAAATTAATAACCTCACAGGGTCTTTAGGGAAACTGAAGAAACTCAACTTTGCTTACGTCATGCCCGCATTGTTTTTGCAGTTAATGGCTGAACACCAAGCAAAACCTTTTCTTCTCGTCTTATTCACCACTTCCTTCATTTTCCACGTTTCTTTAAAGCACTAGCACACTACGTGAAAGTATTGAAGAGTGGAGGAATAAAAAAAAGGAAAAAAAACAACACTCCACGCCAAGCGCGAATGATAGCAACGATAGCAACCAAATAGCAACTCAAGCCACGTTTCCTTATTTAGAACATGGTGAAATGCGCAATGAGCTGATTACCGCCTTCAGCCGTTTTGTCCTCTCTGTATATACCTATATATATAGTACTAAATGCAGTTGGCCTAAAATCGTTCCAAGATTTCTATTTGAACAGGAAACACTGAGTCTCAGTCCATGCGGAAAAAATATCGGAGACCACCAACTCGGCAGGAAATTTTCATTCACCCAAGTCGAAAAAATAACATCCCTGTGGCGGAGTAAGGCCACCCTTGCATAATTAATGAACCCTTAAGGGGTCAGGGAGCAGGGGGGCGAGAGGTAAAGAGCACGGGGTATGCACAAGGAACCCTTGGAAAAATAGAAGCAGAGAGAAATCATTTTCGAAGGAATGTAATATTCAGACATTTTGAAACTCGGTGAAAACAGTCCGTATAGGTATGCTGGTTTCGGTCGAGACTCGCGCGAGTGATCGAATGATGTTAGAACTAAATTTGAAAAAATGCGTCGTAATGAATTTCTGGAAGAAGAATAACTCCCTACAACGTAGCTGTATAATTCAGGGTATCCAATTAGAGACTGATGAATCCGTGAAATATCTAGGAGTTAGACTTAATAATGATCTATCGTGGAATAAACTAATATTCGAGAAATAACCGGTCAAGCTAATCGTAAAATGGGTTTTGATAAAAGAATATTAGGAAAGTGAGACGACAAAGTGAGAGAAATCAGCTAGCGTTTTTCCCTCGTTAGACCACATTTAGAATACGCTGCTAGAGTTTGGGACCCTCATGAAAAAGGCTTAATAACACAGAGTTAGAACGCGTGCAAAGAATAGCTGCCAGGTATGTGAAAGGTCGTTATGATAGTCTTGTTAGTGTAACTGACCTCTTAGATAAACTCGGATGGGAATCTCTGTCGGACCGTAGATTGAAAAATAGACTAAACCTTTTAGATAAATTCAAGAGCAGTGTCTTTTGTAACAAAGTTAACCATATATAACGGACGCCAACATACTACGGACGATCAGATCATATAAATAAAATAAGAGAGATAGATTGCAGAACAGACAGATTCCGAATGTCATTTTTTCCACGATCAATAAGAGATTATAACGGCAGCAATAGAACTCGTAAATAGATTGCATGACTTGTAGTGTAGCCTACTAACCTATGTAAAACTTAATGCATGTTTCTTAATTTTATTATTATTTCTAACAGCATACGGTAGTATAATTTGTCAGTATACGTGACACTTTTTGGTCCATGTGGTGTGCACGTGGGAGTCCAATTGCATGCTGGTGATTGATCATCCCCTGCTAAACACCCTAGAGGTGGCTGGGAGGGTGTGATGTAGATGTAGATAGATGTTATTTCTCATAAAATATCGAATCAATGAAATACATATCCCTCGTCATTAACATGGAATTGTACATTCAACTTCATCCACTTGAACTACATCACATTCACGAACATTGAACATTGCATCCCCAATTTACGTATTTCTCTCGTTGATTCGAATACCTGCAAGTAATTATTATTAAATAATTACACCAATTAAATTAGATTTCCATGGGGTACTTACGATGAATTCTGGGAGCCTCCCCTTCAATGAAGCACTTCCCTCTTCAATTCACAATAAGGTCAACTCCCTTTCATTCTGTCTATAAATACAATTCTCTATATCCTTCCCCTCTCTCGTTTATCTAAAATTCAACCCTAATCTAACACTGTTTTCAACATCCCTTCCCCGCTCAGTACACGCTCCTCCATACCCGCGAAATGTAGCGAGGGTATGTGCGCCGCTACGATGCAGGCTGCTAGCAGCTAGCCCTTGGCTTAAATAAAGATTATTAATACCCTATCAAACGAGGGAAACTTTCCGACCATGGGAAATTTTAATAGGTGATTATTAAGAGACATTTCCCTGAGCTCTGTGCCTCATGCATGCATTGGTAACCTCAGACGATGTAAATCTGATAAGACGCAGGATGCTAGCAGGTAGCAGAGTACCCTGCTGGCTGGTCGCGCATGGCTTAAATAAGAATTATCAATACCTTATCAAACGAGGAAAACTTTCCGACATTAGCCAGTTTTAAAAGGTAATTATTAAGACATGTTTCCCTGAGCTCTGTGCCTCATGCATGCCCTGGTAACCTCAGACGATGTAAATCTCCTATCTACTCGTATAGAAACTAGGTCCCTCTGACGTCATGTGGAGTGGAATCGCATGGGCGCCAATCTGGCCTTTTTCAAATGAGGTTAAAATTAACCGTTAACAATCGTCTAAACTGGGATTTCTGAAACCAAATAATTTGTATATTATGAATACACTAATGGTGGGCAACGAATCGCAATCAATGCCTTTCGTTTTCATTGATGAAGGAAACTGCCCTATTGGAAAACGAAAAGTTAGAGCAATAAGTAATTCATGCATTAGTCATAACGTGCCAAAAATCTATACAGAGACCTAGTATTGATAATAAGTTTTATCCGGAGTCTATGTTACCTATTCCGACTCAAAATAGCCAAGAGTTAACCTATCGCAGGTAGTATATGGTTCCATATTGTACGAGGAAAAAGCGGAAATGTACCTTATTCTGTAGTCTATTTCTATTATTAAGTCAGTTATATTATCCTTGTGATCGCCTCTATCATAACAGTCATGCTGCCTCTAAATATCTTGAACATCAGGGAAAAAGCATTCCACTTGAGATTTCTGCAAACAATTAAACCAAAATTTGTCCCTTCTATCGTTTAGACTTTCAAATTATAAATTGAAGTTGGAAAGTCTTAATGCTAGTGTTTCGTTTGAACGTTAACCCTTAACCAGTGACGTGAAATATTTGTTACAATACCTGTGACGTGCGGTCTTGGAGACCGCAATAAATCAAAAATTCATAAAATGTTGCAACGCCATCGTTATTGTTTTGTTTAATTTTTGTTTGAACGCTTAACTATTCTCAAACTTATATTAAAATTTTTACACTCCCAATACGAACCAATTTGTCATCAGAAATTGTGATTTGAAGCAGGCTCAAAAAACTGATGCCCAAAACACTTGAGTTATAATTATTCTATTTATGCATCAACATGTCGCCATTAAAAAAAAGCCTTAAATGTTAAAGTTGGAAGGCTAAGTAGTAAGTAGCTATGAAATTTATCCAGCTTATTCCTTTCTTGGTGCTTTCTTATGTTGGTGACGTACGGTCTCACAGACCGCTAATCGAATTGAAATTCATATTTACAACATTTAATGAAAGGAACATTAATTTTTAAGAGTGGGATGTCCTTGTTATGCAAAAATATGAAACTAACGAGAATTATAGATATTTTGAAACATTAATTTTGAAAATATTCATAATTTTAGAAACGCAGCGGTCTCTCAGACCGCACGTCACCGGTTAAGGGTTAAGAGGGAAAATAATAAAAAAGAAATTTTCATGAAAAATAACGTTTTTATCGCGCAATTTGAAGAATACAGTAGGTACATTTTCTATGAATATAACGGAGTCTCTGAATAATTTGCTTTATTTACAACTAAAATCGCCTTTTATATGAAACAATGTTCAATAATTTTCGTACGCAGGTTTCCGCGGTGATTACTTGAGTTCAGCATTCTTTCGGGCTGCATCCGCGTCCGTTGTCGAAGAACCACAACAGTTTCGCCAGCTCTCCTGCCAGCATCCTCAGGTGAAGCTTTTAGTCCTCTCTTATATAGTCAATTTTTGGCGCCAATTCGGTGGATTTCTTTCGACCAATCAGGGAACGTCCTCGTATTTGCGTCGAATATACCTTTTCCACGCGCTGTGCAAAGGATAGCCATCCTCCCTGTTGAAGTTCGCTGGTCCTTTGACTATCTCAATGGCCTCTCTTATTATTCTCGGGAAGTACTTGTCTTCTCTCGCAATTATTTTGGCGTCGTCAAATAAAATTGAATGTCCGGATTCACTCCAGGCGTGCTCCGCGATGGCAGAGGCTTTGAACTGTTTGTTTCTGGTCGCTCTTCGGTGTTCGCTCATGCGGGTGTTCAGCGCTCTGCATGTTTCACCAATGTACCATTTACCGCAAGAGCATGGAACTTGTTACACGCCTTCGGAGAGTAGTGGTGAAATTCTGTCCTTGGGCCCGGGTAAGAATGCTGAACTCAATGTTCAATAAGTTATTCTATTCAATTTGTTATAAACAAGGTAGTTTCATGACTCTCAATCTTTCTAGTTCATTTAAATGATAGCAGCTCCTCCATCGGAGTTTGGTGGCTATTGTTTGAACTGATCAGGATATTTAATTTTTAATTCTGAATTACAATCAAGATTGAGTAAAAATCACAATAAAATTTCTAGAATATGGTATTTCCATCTGATTCTGAGATATCGTGTAAAGTTCAACTTGATAGCTAAAGCCTGAATCACACGATCATTTTTTTTCGTCGCGAAAGTGATCACTATCGCGAGCTCTGCGCAAAATGATCGTCGGCGGCAATTGTTTTTCGCGATCGCGATCGCGATGTGGATTCCCATCGCTATTTTTCATCACTCGTCCGGTCGCTTTTTCCGTCGCTAAAACCGTCACTAAAACCCCATATCAGCCAATCGGAACGCATGACCGTATGGTGTGATTGCAGCGCCACGTTTGACAAATGTGGGAACGGCATAAATAAACAAACACGCTATATAATTTCGTGATGAGGGTCCTATGACAACGAGCTGTGATATTGGAAATGATGCGAAAAGCGACGGCGGGAGTGACCGTGTGATTCAGAAAAATGATCACAAGAGCGATTGCTTTTCGCGACGGGAAAAGTGATCGCGATAGTGATTACTTTCGCGACGAAAAAAAATGATCGTGTGATTTAGGCTTAATCGGAAAATGGACGAAAATTGAATTTCAAGATTTGACCAGGACAAAACGACATGCAACAAAGCGAGCTTATTTAAACGTAATAATTAAACGTTGCAGGTCAACAGAATCGCCATCGGAAACAAGTGAGATCCGAGAGAGAGACGTTGGGCGGCGAAAAAAAAGAATGCAACAGCCCGCAGGACGTCTGTTCGACCATGAACGCGTTTTTTTTCCATGCCCTCCAAATTCGGCATATTTTATTCATGGTCGCCACGGCAACGTTTCCTTTTCGGCATTCGCTTGTTTCTCGGCCAGCCTTTTGTTGTTTTTCCTCTCCGCTATGGCAACCATCGTTCGAAAAAAAATATACTGAGGTGAGATGAGAGAAATAAAAAAGGAGAAATGAATGAATGTTTTTTATCTTCTTGCAGGGAGAATGTGTATGTAACAAATGGTTTTCTTTTCAGTATAAGGTATTATCGTTCATCAAAGAAAAAGAAAGACATTGATTGCGATTCGTTACCCAACATTAGTGTATTCATAATATACAAATTATTTGGTTTTAGAAATTCCGTTTTAGATGAATGTTAATGGTCAATTTTAACCACATTTGAAAAAGGCCTTATTGGCGCCCATGCGATACCACTCCACGTGACGTCACAGGGACCTAGTGTCTACACGAGTAGATAGGAGTTTTACATCGTCTGTGATTACCAATGAACGCTTTAGGCACAGAGCTCAGGGAAAAATCTCATAATAATCACCTATTAAAACTGCCTATGGTCGGAAAGTTTCCTTCGTTTGATGAGGTATTAATAATCCTTATTTAAGCCAAGCGCTACCTGCTAGCCGCGTACTCTGCTACCTGCCAGTAGCCTGCATCGTGGCAGCGCTCATAGCCTCGCACCAAGGTGGCCTCATACGGCGGCAGCCGGAACCAGGATAACGCCACACGGGCTTTTCCCAGCATTTACTGTTAGCCGTCGAGTTGTCGCGCGCTTGATAATTTTCACTTTTAATTTATTCGAAAAAAATTGATATCGTCATTTAACAACCTAAAAGCGTGAAATACGTACTCCAGGAGTAATGATCTTTTGATTTATGGAGTAAAAAATAGTAGGGAGCCACCCTATTACACAATCATAGCACCAACCTTTAAATGCACAAATTATTTAACGCTGTTACTAATCACAGGAAAGTTTTTTCTTAGCATGAAATTGCACGTATTTTCTGTAATTATACGTCTTATTTTTACTACCGTATGGTGCATATTTGCTTGCATGCATGATTGGTGAAACTCTACCAAACACAGTAGAAGTGGCTCGTTTGGTTTTATATTCGAGGGCTTTTTTTCAACCTTCGATGGGTCATGAACAGAAGACGAAGTGATTGATTAAAAATTATTTCATTGATAAACATTGAGTACACTTGTGGTTTCCTTTCTACATAATCGTCTCGACGATTGAGGAATTGGTCGTGCCTGTGGACAAGTTTTACTATACCTTCTTCATAGGAATTTACCGCCAACGACTTCTAATGAATGTTGCCCTTGTCCTGAAGCTCAACACCTGTTTAAAATACGCTTCCCTCCTAGCCACTTCTTCATTTCAGCGTAAATATGGAAGTCACACGGCACTAGGTCGGTATTGCACGGAGGGTGATCGAAAATGTAGCATTGAAATTGCTCAATGAGCAGTTGGGCTGCATCAGAGCTGAGATGACGGTCGTTGTCATGGATCAGAACACTTCCAGAAGTCAATATCTCTATTCTTTTGTTTTGAATGGGATTGGACGTAATTTTTCTCGCTGTTTTACAATCTAGTCACGTTGCATTAGAGAAAAATTCTCTTTTATCGGCATAAAGATCAGAACATGTACATGCTGAAGCCATTCGGAGAGTTTTCTGTCTGTCTCTCCGCAGTGCAACACTTTGCGGGAGAATAAATTGAGGCAGTGTAGTTAATGAGATTGCTACTAACCATAAACTAACAACTTACGGTCAGAAATGACTATAGCGTGTGTTGCGGAGGACGCGCAATTGTCCTACTTGCGCAGTACCCGCCTGTCGCTTCTGTGGTGTTTTTGCTGAGCTATCGGAGGCTAAAATAAAACTCCATCGTACATATCGATGCATTCCAATTTACAGCTAAGTCTAATTGTATGTGGAGGTATATAATTTTTATTTCTTTATCTCATAATTTTTAATTTTGGTAATCTTGCATTAGTACAAAGTCTTAACGTATCAAAGCGATTTAACACAAGGATAATATCACTTGACACACTGTATTTTAATCTTTTCTTAATATACATCCACTTCAAGATGGCTTTCCAACTAACAATCTCTTGTTTATCTCCCATCACCATAGCGTCCAATCAGCAAAAAGAAATCAAAATAAAAACAAACATGCTTACAGACAAATAAAACGCAACAAATTAACTCAAAAACAGAAAAAAAACCAAGCACATACAAAAGTGATTTCAGTCATAAATACACATACATCAGTCTTAAGCCTTATGTTTCTGCATTTAATCAATACGAAAATCATAATTGAATATCGTCTATTTTCATAACATTGGTAAATCGAGGTTTTTCTCGCATACGTACCTATTATTTTTTTCATTTACCTACTCCTTAAACCTAATTAGCGTCCGTAAACATTCAAAAAAAGCCAGTAAATTGCTCGTTATATGATAAAATTATCCCCCAGGTTTACCTCTAACCCTTACGCTAACAAAATTTCAAAACAGACTCGTGCGCCGGGTTGTTAGAACGCTGCATTATTCGAGAGGTCAAAAAAAAGAAGAACAGCGATATGCGCATTCCGACGTTCTTCTTTTCTGAGATCATTTCTCGATTTACCACAGGCGCACCACTAAGGAATTTAATTACTCCGCAAACATATCCATACGTATACGCTTCACATCCCTCAATTGTTTTTTTTTATCCTTCATTTTCATTCATTCCCCTTCTCGATCGGAGGAGCTCCAACTCGCGAACTTTCTCGAACGCTGGTCGTGTTTCGTTTGTTTTTTATTATTTTGTTTTCTATTTTTTAGATTTATTTTTTTAAATCTTTTAAAGGGCGTGTGGTTTGTTCTCGGACGAAAACAAACGAAGGGGCAGTAGAGGTATATGTACAAAAAAAAGAGAATCGTAAAGAGAAAAAACACGTGAAGGATGGCTGAGAACGCGCTGGTTTGAAAACATATTTTTTTTTAAAGTGTAAGGAAAAAAAGGATGTGTATTATATATATATACGTATATCGATCGCCTTCTCGATACTAGCGGCAGTCGATAAGTCAGAAGGAAAAGTTTTCAGCCCTGCGGAATTTAATAAACAGCGCTCCAAGCGGTGAGGCGTGGAAGTGGAGAACCCTATAAAAAAAAAACAAATGACTGCAGTCGTCAGTAAAATGACTGGAGAGAGAAAGAGGGCGCGCGAGGTGGATAAAATAAAAGATAAGTGAAGAGCGGGAAGCGAATGAGCAGCAGCATGCATGAATAAAAAAAACGAAACGCGAAAACAAGGTGGAAAACAATTGAAACGCGTATTGCCTCAGAAGAAAACGGTTGGAGTTTTTTATTTTTACTTGAAGTGAGTGGATAAAAAAAAGAGAAAAATATTTGCACGGAAAATATGATGGTAACAAAAGAAACTCGTTGCGCGGGAAAGGGAGAAAGAAAAGTAAGCGTTGAAAAAAATAAACAAATGAAAACTATCAGATGCTGGTACGTAGGAAAACTTTCTAGACGCTCGTCCAAAAGCTTGACCACTCAAAGCCCAATTATTTAACTCATACGTTGGCAGTTGTTTTTTGTGTAGAAAATATACAGAAGAAATATGAAATATAGAGCGCTTCGAGATTAATTGCGGGAGGACATTTTTATTTATTTATTATTTTATTCTCAAACCACCGAATACAGCTCAAATTGGCCATTTTTAATCGGGGTATTCAACAAATGTAACAATTCTAAACGTACACTAACAACCATGCACTGGATAGGGGAAACCTACCCAGGCGGGACTCGAACCCGCGACCTATTGTTTGGCAGGCGAGTACGTTACGAAAAATTAGTTCTTTAATAATATTAAATCTATATAAAAAATAAATGGATAATAATTATTTCAGTTTTCACTTCTGTCGGCCAGACCCACGGCTGCCCCGTTTTTTATGTTTTATTTACAAACCACCGGATACAGCTCTTATTGGCCATTTTATACCGGGATATTCAACAAATGCAACAATTCTAAACGTACAATAACAACCATGCACTGGACAGGGGAAACCTACCCAGGCGGGACTCGAACCCGCGACCTATTGTTTGGCAGGCGAGTACGTTACCCCGCCGCCACCGAGGCAAACATGGTGTCCCAAAGTGTCTAGTGCCTGTAAGTAAAACTAGACACCCGAGTTTGAGGAGGTCTATTGCGTACACTATCCAATTAATTTCAATGAAACCAAAATCATACAAAAGAGAATTTATTTCTACGTTGGATCTTACAATTCTTAAAGTCTTCGGCTCCATAGTATTTCTTGTACTTATCGTTTTCTCAAAATATTACCCTTGATATAAAGAAGAACACAATGGTAATGTCACAACTCAGCAACCGACCATGGTTTCAACACGTGTCATTTTCAAGGTTAAACTTACGTATTGATACCATGGTCGGTTGCTGAGTTGTGATATTAAAAGTGTGGAAATTACCATTGTGTTCTTCTATTTATCATGGATATAAAGAACTTCCACAAAATCGAGCCGGTTACGATTTTATAAAATTACCCTTGCTTTGCGCGTGAAATCAATTTGCCCAACTTTGAGCGGTGAGTATTCCCGTAGTTTTCGTTTAAGCAACTTCCAGTTTTGAAATGACAAAGCCAAATATGATATTAACAGTTATAAAAAAAAACAAATTGTTTATACCACTTATATTGATTGATTTGTTTTAACCCTTGACCAGTGACGTGCAATTCTTGTTACACCACCAGTGACGTGCGGTCTGTGAGACCGCAATAAAATAAATATCCATAAAACGTTGCAAATTCATTTTTATTGTTTTGTTTAATTTTTCTTTGAATGCTTAACTGTTTTAAAACTTATATTAAAATTTTTACACTCCCAATACGAACCAATTTGTCATAAAAAATTGTGATTTGAAGCAGGATCAAAAAACTGACGCCAAAAACACTTGAGTTATAATTATTATATTTATGTATCAGTATTTCGCCACATTCAAAAGAGGCCTTAAATGTTAAAGTTGGAAGGCTAAGTAGTAAGTAACCATGAAATTTATCCCGCTTATTCCTTTTCTTGATGCATTCTTAGTAAGTGACGTGCGGTATCACAGACCGCTAATCGAGTTCAATTGCAAATTTACAGAAATTAATAAAAGGAACGTTAAATTTTAAGAATGGGATGTCCTTGTTATGCAAAAATATGAAGCTAACAAGAATTATAGATATTTTGAAATCTTAATTTTGAAAATATTCATAATTTTAGAAACGCAGCGGTCTCTTAGACCGCACGTCACCGGTTAAGGGTTGAATAACGTAAAATTCTGCTAACTTCGGAACCAATGGATCAATTGACAATTGATTGGGACTGTTGTGTTAAGTAGAAAATAACTGGAGCTAAAAAACAATAATAAACAACAAACGACATTGATATACAGCTGGCATTTAACGTGTGTAATCTACGTACTAGCATTTCTTATACTCTACGGCATACAGCATAACCAATTAATTTTCAATTGACCCATTGGTTTCGAAGTTATAGCAGATATTAGATTAAATATAATTTTTTGGTTTTTTGCCGGCGGCAGTGGCTGAGCACAGCATCCTGGAGAATCATACGATTCACTGGGAAGAAGCGAAGCTGCTCTGTCGATCTAATGGATACTCGGACCGCGTAGTAAAAGAATCTATTCAGATCCAGAAAAACAGAAATAACACCAACACAGACTGCGGCTATAATTTAAGCCATACATGGGACCACCTCCTAAAAATACGAGGGGACTGGCAGCCAATCAGGAGACGCTGAACCGCCCTCAACCTCAGAATTATGTATATTTGTACCCCGAGAATTTGGTATTGGATTCCTGAATCCCTGAAGACGATGGGCGAGTTGTTATCGAAACGTTGGAAGGAGAAATGGAGGATCTGACCCGGTGTGAAACCCGAGAAAACTTCACTGCAGATATTAGCGTTGTTTACAACAAATCAATCAATTTTAAAGGCATGAACGATTAGTTTAATGTAAACTGCTACTAATAGATCAGGCTTTCTTATGTCAAAATTGCATGTTATGGTGGCCAAAAGTGCTAGAGCCTGGTGTGTGTAAATAAAACTGGACGGCCGAGTTTGAGGAGCTGTATCAACTAAACGAAGTGATCAATTTCAATGCAACGAAAATCATACAAAAGAAAATTTATTTCTACGTTAAATCATACAGTTTTTAAGATCGTCGTCTATAAATTAGCCTGTGATTAATTTTTTCTAACATAAGTACCCGTTTTTTGCGCGTGAAAACAAGGTGCCCAACTTAAAAGCTTGGTATGTTAGCAGTTTTCGATCCAATAACTTGGAATGTTGGTATTAGAAAGCTAGATCTATTATTAACAGTTTTTAGAAAACAAATTGTTAATACTAATTGTATGTGTAGGCGTACAATTATTATTTATTTAGCATAACATTTTTAATTTTTGTAATATCGGTCGTGTAAAGTACCTGCCATATGTTTTTGTTTTTGATTCACCACGAAAATCAATTGTGAATATCGTATTTTTTCTATAACATTAGTATATGGAGGTTTCTCTCGCATAGGTACGTGCCTATAATTTTTTTCATTTACCTGCTCCTTAAGAGATTGATTTGTTGTAAAAAAAGGATATCTCTGCTAACTTCGAAACCAATTGGTCAGTTGAAAATTGATTGGTACGGATGTATTGTTGGTTGTGTAATGAGCGAAGGTAAAGTGCGGTATTGGATCCGAGAATAGGGTAATTTCATTCATCAAAGAGTATGAAAGGCATTAATTGCAATTCGTTACCCACCATTAGTGTATTCATAATATACAAATTATTTAGTTTTAGAAATCCCAGTTTAAACGAATGGCAATGGTTATTTTTAACATCATTTGAAAAAGGCCAGATTGGCGCCCATACGATGCCACTCCACGTGACGTCACAGGGACCTAGTTTCTATATGAGTAGATAGGAGTTTTACATCGTCTGAGATTACCAATGCACGCATGAGTCACAGAGCTCAGGGAAACATCTCTTAATAATCACCTATTAAAACTTTCTTGGATCGGAAAGTTTTCTTTGTTTGATAAGGTAGTAATAATCCATATTTAAGCCAAACGCTACCAGCTAGCAGTGTACTCTGCTACCTGCTAGCACCCTACGTCGTATCAGCGCTCAGAGCCTCGCCCCAAGGTCACCTCACTTGCGGCAGCGGGATCCAGAATGACGTCACACGGAGTTTTCCCGGCATTCATACTTAGCCGTCGTGTTTTCGAGCGCTTGAAAATTTTCACTTTTCATTTACTCGCGAAAAATAGATATCGTCATTTAAAAATCTAAAGGCGTGAAATGTGTGCTCCAGGAGTAATAATCTTTCGATTTAGGCAATAAAAGAATAATAGGAAACCACCCTATTGAGAATGGATATCTTAAACCCTTTCACTGCTGTGAACGTACTTTTTCTTCCTCCCTGCCATGCAAATTCGCAAAAGCACTTCGAAGGGTCCCAAATCCAGGACCCTTTCCTCGACGAGCTAACCCACGCAGGACCCTACCAGCTGTGGGGGGCCTCCCTTCCGAAAAGTTACCGCTCTGACTGCAATTTGAAAATCAATCAATCAATCCGATCATCAAAAAATGATTGTTTACATCGCACTCCTGCCAATCAAGCAATCAAGTAAGTCTTTGAATTGGGTTCCTGCGATGAAAAGTTGAACGATTTTGTTAACTTTGCGAAAATGGCCAATTTCCGGTGGTCCGCAGCCACGTCCGCAGCTCGCATAGAAGCGATAAATAAAGAGGGGTGTTTGGCCGAACGGATAGATATGGGAATTCGTTTTTCCCCCGAACCATATTGGACTTTAATAAACGCTAGTCTCAACTTCGTTAGAGCTCTTTATTTTTATGCGTAAACGGCTGGTGCCCTAACACCCCCTGCCACATGACTTTTTAGGCGTCTAGCGGGGTATTATGTAGATGTGAACAATGTTTAAATTTTTGATATTACTCAGAAGCAACACTGCGTTGTAATGGGTTAAAACATTTTACATTTTGAAAAGTGAGTTCCCATTCCCTATTGCGAGAACAAGACAATAGACGTGCGCTACACGCTTCGAGATATTAAGAGTATCTTCACATAAGCCCGCCTTCGCGCCTAACTTCGGAGGAACGGCATTGCGTCAACGGGAAGTTTTAGCTCTGTTTGAAGGGACTAGGTGTAAATAAACGACTTTGGTCCGCATAAGAATAACAGTCCCTGCCTCACACAGCCCTCCCCAGAGCTTCGCTGGCATTGTTAGCGGAAGAGACAAACGTTACTTGTTGAAGCGAGGCTGTAAAATGCCTTTTCCCCTTTAGCAAGAACTCCAACTACTCCAAAAAGGACTTGTACGCGTCGAAATGGCCGCCATGAAAGGACAAGGGACACAATTGTCGCACCGTTTCCATAGCGACGGTCCGATTGCCATTCTCCCGCGGCGTTGCCACGCTGCAGCGGAGACAATGCCGCGCGCCGCCAGGGGACGTTCACACTTTCGGAGATGCGGCAACGTCGCTTCGACCCGCGCGAATGCTTTGTCGGTGTATGGGGGGGCGGAGAAGGTAACAATTGAAGTCCCAGCGGAGGTTTTACAATGGAAGGCAGGTGTGAAACGGAGATCCCGGCTTAAGGGTTGGATTTAATAAGGGTAAGATCTCTGTGAAGGGATATGGGAGAATTTCAGGCAAGTTCCCGAGCATTTTATTCCCATCAAGTTACGTCAATGTGAAATGACACACATCAAGCGCAGAGCGGTTATCTTTCGATAAATGACAATCGACGCTTTGATATGTATTTATACTCTTCACGATCACTGTAATATCCCACACAGAACAGTTCATTCATCATTCAAGAATATATCGTAAAATGGGTTTTGTCGTAAAATGGGGTTTGTTAAAAGAATATTAGGAAAGTGCGACGACTAAGTGAGAGAAATAAGCTAATTTTCCCTCGTTAGACCCCATTTAGAATACGCTGCTAGAGTTTGGGACCCTAAAGAAAAAGGCTTAAAAACAGAGTTAGAACGCGTGCAAAGGAGAGCTGCCGGGTACGTGAAATGTCGTTACGATAGTCTTGTTAGTGTAACTGACCTCTTAGATAAACTGGGATGGGAATCTCTGTCAGAGCGTAAATTGAAAAATAGACTAAACCTTTTATATAAATTCAAGAGCAGTGTATTTTCTAACAAAGTTAGCCATATCACAAGAACGCCAACGTACTACGGAATATCAGATCATAGAAATAAAATAAGTGAGATAGATTGTAGAACAGACAGGTTCAGAATGTAATTTTTTCCACGATCAATAAGAGATTACAACGGCAGCGATAGAACTCGTAAATAGATTGCATGACTTGTAGTGTAGCCTACTAACCTATGTAAAACTTGATGCATGTTTCTTAATTTTATTATTATTTCTAACAGCATATGGTAGTACAATTTGTTAGTATGCGTGACGTTTTTGGACCGTGTGGTGTGCATGTTGGAGTCCAATTGCATCCTGCATGCTGGTGATTGATCACCCCCTGCCAAACACCCTAGAGGTGGCTCGCAGGGTATTATGTAGATGTAGATATCAACTAGCTGCAACCAATTAAAAAATATATACTGGTGAACAATCCTAGGATTGGTTTGACGCAGCTCTCCACTCAGTTCTCCTATCAGCTAACCTTTTCACACTTACGAATTTCTTCTCTTTCACATCCTTCTTTACCTGTTCCATACATTTTTTTTCGAGGTCTTCCTTATCTATTCTTGCCATCCACTTGTCCCTCGACGATTGTCTTCATCGGGCCGTCATGTCTCAAGATGTGGCCTATAAATTTGTCCCGTCTTCTTACAAAGGCATCTCTTCTCTCCTACTCTTCAAAAAATTCTTTTTTTTGTATACGCGGTCGATCCATTTGTTCCTCATCATTCTTCTGTAGCATCACATTTCAAAGGCCTTGTTTCTTGGATTTATCCGCTGCTTTCATTATCCATGCCTAACTTCCATAGAAAAATACTCTTGAAATTTAGATTATAATATTTTTCCTCACTTATATGCTTAATAATTTCCTTTTATGTAATGATATCCTTACCTGGGCTATTCTGCTGAGAATTTCTTTCTTATTACTTTATCTCTTGTCATTATCTGCCTCCCAAAATTTAATTTTTTAGCACTTGAATCCGTTTTTGTGCAATCTCTTATTCTCTATTGAACATATCCTGAGCTCTTATCGCCATCCATATATATATCTTATATTTTTCTTCATTTCACCCTGCCAAGAAAAATTACGAGTTAATTATGTTTTCCCAGCTCAGTAAAAAAAAACATCCTCACGTCTCGAAAGAAATCATAAAATTAATAAGTCTAACCCCCATCTCTTTTCAACTGATTTTAATTGAGTTAATAAGTGGTGGCTTCATTCATTTGTTTGATTTCCCATAATTTTTCTCGATGGATATCCATCGTCTCATGCTGAAATATTACTTTTTTTGCAATCCCAGAAGTTGAGTGAAGGGGGTTAAGAGAGAATAGTTTCGACTCATTACGATTGGCATACGTGTAGACAGGTTAAAGCATAGAGCTTAAAAATCAAATGGCCGTTCTCCTGTTAGTGGTAAAAATATCTTCCATCGCCTATTTTAATGCTCCTTCTGTTAAAATCTCGCTTTCCAAAGCGTGGTGGGTGTTAGGAAAAGCCTAAGTTTAATATTCTAGGATAATAGGCTTAAGACACGATTATCTGAGATAAAATACACAGTCTTCGGTAACATTAAAAAAAAAAATTCGACTTATCGCCAACTTTTAGTACTTTAACTCGAAAATCGTCATGGCTATTTGTAAAACACAAACATAGTGTAAAATAGTTAGTGGAACAGAAAAATAAATATAGTTTTAAACTATCGTAAATTAAAGTAGCCCAAATAACAGAATTAGTATAGGAGGCTTTCGGGAACAGATGCGTATTACGCTGCCTCACGCGAATTTTCGCGGCCATTCGAGATCACGTCATCAGGAAATGTGTGAGAAATAGGGTGGTGTCCTAATATCTTTTTATTGCCTAAATCGAAATATTATTACTCCTGGAGTACATATTTCACGCTTTTAGATTTTTAAATGATGATATCTATTTTTCGCGATTAAATGAAAAGTGAAAATTTTCAAGCGCGCGAAAACGCGACGGCTAAGTATGAATGCCGCGAAAAATCCGTTTGACGTCGTTCTGGTTCCCGCTGTCGCAACTGAGGTGACCTTGGGGATGCAGGCTGCTAGCAGGTAGCTGAGTACCCTGCTAGCAGGTGGCGCTTGGCTTAAATAAGGATTATTAATACCTTATCAAACGAAGGAAACTTTCCGAACATAGGCAGTTTTAGTAGGTGATTATTAAGAGATGTTTCCCTAAGTTCTTTGCCTCATGCATGCATTGGTAATCTCAGACGATGTAAAACTCCTATCTACTCGCATAGACTCTAGGTCCCTGTGACGTCACTCGGAGTGGCATCGCATGGGTGCCAATCTGGCCTTTTCCAAATGCAGTTAAAATTGACCATTAACATTCGTCTAAACTGGGATTTCTGAAACAAAATAATTTTTATATCACGAATACATTAATGGTGAGTAACGAATCGCAATTAATGCCTTTCGTTTTCTTTGATGAAGGTTTTTGGATGAATTTTTCTTGGACTTATACCTGCGTTTTCAATTAAAATATAATGTCCTTCTTAAGACAATGCATGCTCATTGCTCAGCTAATTCCGAATTCTCCGTGTATAACATCGAGACAATAACTACCATGACTTCATTATAAATACACCGGCACAATAATCACCATTACTTCACCATAATTGCAGTGTATTCACAATTCCATTACATTACAATGACTACCATGAATTAAAAATGAAGATAGTGCTTTCATAAAAATCGCCATGCCAACACAATGACTATAATGCCTTAACAAAAATTGCAATTCATTCACAAAAATTGCAATTCCTTCACAATAAATACAAAGGCTCCATAATAAATAAAAAATACCTTCACAAAATTCCAATGCGCTCACATAACTTCAATGCTTTCAAAATAATCCACACGCCTTCACAATAATTGCAATTCTTTCCCAATAACTACCATGACCCCACAATCGATGCAAAATTTGAAACGTAGGTTTTCGCAGTGTTAACAATCAATACAATACTCCCACAATAATCTCCATGCCTTCACAATAAGGAATGCCTTCACAATAATTGCAATGTATTCGCAATAATAACAATTCATTCACAATAATTACCATGACTTCACAATGAATACAATACCTTCACATAATACATTAAATAATATTTCTTGGAGTTTTAGGTCAATGTAAAGACAAGTTATAGCCAACGTTTCGATTTATTTAAAATCATCCTCAGGGCTATGGAAGGGAAAACATGAACAATATAAAATACAAAGATGACAACGACATACAATATTTTTACATAAAAATGTTACGATCGCGTTTTTTATACAGTAATATAATTTAAAGTATACAAAATATATGTATAAGAACAGAATAGAATACACAAAAAAATTTGACATACCTTTTAACTTTGTACATATTTATTGATTTTGTGTTACTAAGGTATTGCCACACCTAGTTACCATTAGTTTTGATTGATAACTTTCACATAATAGCCATGATTTCGCAATGATAGCAATACATTAACAATAACTGCAAGTCCTTCACAATAGTCGGAATGCCTTCTCAGTAGTTGAAATTCCTTCACAATTACTGCCATGACTTAAGAATAAATAAAATACCTTCTAAATAATCGGCACACCATCACAAATATTGAAGTGCCTTCAGAATACTTGCCTTCACAATGATTGCAATGCGTTCGCAATAATTGCAATTCCTATTATATTAGTGGAATGCCTTCACATTAATTGCAATAACTTAACAGTAATCGAAATTCCTAGCAATAACTACCATGACATCACAATGAGTGAAATACTCTTACCAAAGTTGCCATGTCTACAAAATAATTGGAATGCCTTCATTAAAATTACCACGATTTCACAATGAACACATTACCGTCACAATATTAGCCATATCTTCATAATAATTGCAATTCCTACTCGTAACAGAATACCTTTTCCAAGTGTCGCTGTCCATAGACTTTCGTTTCTTGAATAAACCTGAGCGTCTGTTTCCTTCGACAAAGTCGCCGGGGACGACAAAAGGCGATCAACACCTACAAACGTGATCGGAGCGGACTTCCTGCGACACAATGGCCGCAGCCAAACAGGTCGGACATTGTTGTGGTCGCCATGGTGACGGCCAATTATAACTTTGAGGTTGGAACTGGTTCGTTCTGGATTGCGTTTCCTTTATCGTGTGTGTGTGGGAACAAATGTAAAACGGAACTGATTGGAGAAATCAATAGTGCACAGCGCAGGTAATCTTGATTTACAATCCACAGACCTATTGAGCTTTAGGAAAACCTTACCCTAGAAAAAAACTGAAAACCAATTCATTTATTGCCCCACTGAACTTGTATAAGTAGCAGGAGGTTCTATTTAAGCACAGAGGGACTGGTGCAAATGTGGAAGCTTGTTGGTAATGTGTTAGCATAACCTTCAGGGCTGGAAAGGTACTGTAAGCTAGCGGTGACCCCATCAACTTCTTAGCCTGCTTCTTCAGTAAGCCTGTAGGAGCGCTAACAGTCAACTCATCGTTTATTGTCTGTGAAATACTTGCCTCAAGATTCTCTTCTCGTAAAACTCTTCAATCGTAAAACTTTTGTGGTAAGTTTTCAAGTTAAATTTAATCACCTAGTCCACCAAGCTATTTCTAAGTTCTACATAAGTTATTGTTAAGCATAAAACGTGCTAGAATCTGGTGTAATTAAGTAATCTACCAGCTGGAAAATGTAGCATAATTTTAACCTCATAGTTCAATATGTCGATGCTGGTAATGTGTAAGCACAACACAGGGGTATATGTGGATACGTTTCCACATTTCCCTCACCTAAATGTGTTCTGTCTACTACATCACCTTTTCGCCAGCTTCAGAATCCGATTAAGATTATTGGCCCCAAGCCCAAGTGTGAATGGGAAAATTGGGATGTCCAATTTATGATAAAAGGGATTGTTTCCGTAAGAGAAAAGAATAACATACTTTGTGCTCCAGTTGTGAAAATGATAATTACATTTGTCACTTTTGCAAGTGAACATTTGATTGAAAATTGCTATTTTTTAAGCCTAGCGTTGATTTAGGTTGGAAGATTTTCGGGGCGTTGTTTAGATCACCGACCACCAACCAATGGGAGACCAACAATGAGAGATGGACAACCACCAACCACTGAGAGAGCAGCACCGGGATGAAAAGGCCGCCGCCGCCTATATAAGGCGGAAAAATTTCCAAGTAACCTCACCTTCGACCTGAAGAAACTGACTGCAATGTCAGCAAAACTGTTGTCGCCAATACACAACGGACGCGGTGAAAACCCAAAAGGCTGGCAGAGATCACCTAGCGTCAATTTTTCAATGAATAATAAAGTAGATTATATGATATTTCACTTTGCTATAATAGCCGGAACACAAACGTTTTCACATTACCAGCACATTTCGAAAATCTAAACAAAGTATCAATTTATAATTTACTATTATTTTTACGAAGTAAACGATAAGTTCCGCATAAAACCAAAAGCGGTTATTAAGGGTAGTATCCTAGTGAGTTTTTTTCACGATTGAGAAAAAATCCATTTGAAAACAAGCTAGTTAAAACATTTTACAATTCTACAGGCCGGGAAAGCCAGTGATCATTCTTTAGTTATAGTTTAACATAGTTTAAAACAGGGTTTCCACTTTTGAACCACTCACTCCCGCTAAAAGGTAGTTAACATTTAACCATGAATAAATATGCCGATGCTGTATGTATAATGCATAAAATCGTATCAGGCTTGATTTGGTGGAAGTTCGATACATCCGTGACGAAAGAATGCAAATGGTAATAGGGTAGTTTCATTCATCAAAGAAAACGAAAGGCTTTGATTGCGATTCGTTACCCACCATTAGTGTATTCATAATATACAAATCATTTAGTTTTAGGGATACCGCTTTAGACGAATGGCAATGGTCCATTTTTATCCTCATTTGAAAAAGACCAAATTGGCGACCATGCGATGCCACTCCACGTGAAGTCACAGGGACCTAGTTTCTATAGGAGAAGATAGGAGTTATACATCGTCTGAGATTACCAATGCATGCATGAGGCACAGAACTCAGGGAAACATGTATTAATAATACCTGTTAATACTGCCTAAGGTCGGGAAGTTTCCTTCGTTTGCTAAGGTAATAATAATCCTTATTTAAGCCAAGCGCTACCAGCTAGCAGGGTACTCGGCTACCTGCTAGCATCCTGCGTCGTATCAGCGCTCAAAGCATCGCCCCAAGGTCACCTCACTTGCGGCAGCGGGAACCAAAACGACGTCACTCGGAGATTTCCCGGCATTCATATTTAACCGTCGCGTTTTCGCGCACTTGAAAATTTTCACTTTTCATTTAATCGCGAAAAATAGATGTTGTCATTTTAAAATCTAAAAGCGTGAAATGCGTACTCCAGGAGTAATAATCTTTCGATGTAGGCAATAAAAATAATAGGAAACCACCCTATTCCAGTATTGCGCCTTACGAAATGTTAAATACGAGCCACAAGCACCCCTTTCTGCAATGGAATAAGATATTCTTTAAGGGGTTGTAGGAAAAAGACTTGGGGGTTCGAATTAAGTTTTCTCCGAATTTATACGGCTTCCCTAGTTCGGCGTTATTTACTTTTCTTTCCTTAAAAAGATGTTTGAAGAAATCAACAGCGTTAAGAAGGAAGGAAGTTAGATAATTATTGAAAAAATATTTTTCTTCATTTCACCCTTCCAAGAAAAATTACGGGTTAATTATGTTTTCACAGCTCAGTAAAAAAACATCCCCACGTCTCGAAAGAAATCATAAAATTAATAGGTCTAACCCATTCTCTTCCGGAACTGATTTTAATTGAGTTAGTAAGTGGTGGCATCGTTCATTTGTTTGATTTCCCATCATGTTTATCGGCGGATCCCATCATCCCATGCGGAAATCTTGCTTTCTTTCGATCCCAGAAGCTGAGTGGAGGGGGTTAAGAGAGAATAGTTTCGACTCATTACGATTGGCATACGTGTAGAGAGGTTAAAACAAAAAGCTCAAAAATCAAATGGCCGTTCTCCTGTTAGTGGTAAAAATATGAGTGACCCATGCATCTAATGGCGGTAGGCCACATCTATACTTCATTCAACCATACTTCGTACTCGGTATGCGAGTCGAAACTAAACCGTTCGAAAGTGAAGCACGTGGTCCTTCAGGTGCGAAACATTATCTACGTTTCGTTTCGTCCCAGAGTTTTAGTTTAGTTTCGACCCGAAGTAGTTTTGACTCCGATTTCGTTTCGACCCCGAGTTTAGCTCCCCGGAGTTAAATCCATTTCGTTCCGTTCCTACATTAGTTTCGATCCCAGAAGTTAAGTAAATGGGGAAGAGAGGGAATAGTTTTGTAGTGATCCGGAAATGGAAGATTTCCATTCCCAAAATACGCATAAATACGAGGTGTGTTAAAAAAATATCGCGACTTTTGTGTTTTTTTCAAAAATTATTTATTTATTCATGAATATCTAGTTCTTGCCACAGGGTAGAACGGTCAATAAGGAATATTACCTGCAAGTTATGCGCAATTTGCGCGAAGCAATCCGCCAGAAACGCCCGGATTTGTGGAAGAAGAAAAATTGGCTTTTGCACCACGATAACGCCCCTGCTCACACATCGTTGCTTGTGCGCGACTTTTTGGCCAAAAACAACACACTAATGATGCCGCAGCCACCGTATTCCCCAGATCTGGCCCCCTGTGACTTTTTCTTGTTCCCTAAACTGAAGAGACCCATGAAAGGACGACGTTGCGCTACGATTGACGAGATAAAGACGGCATCGAAGGAGGAGCTGAACAAGATAAAAAAAATGATTTTTTGAAGTGCTTCGAAGGTTGGAAAAACCGTTGGCACAAGTGTATAATATCTCATGGGGATTACTTTGAAGGGGACAAAATAGATATTCATGAATAAATAAATAATTTTTGAAAAAACACAAAAGTCGCGATATTTTTTGAACACACCTCGTATGTTGTTGTGCGACGTCTCGGAATAGCCAGCTATGGCAAATTATGCCTCGGGATTTGCACATTTTCACTTTCTAGAACGCCTAACCTTCCTCTTCCCCTTCCTTTCCCCTTCCTCTTGGACGAAAACATCCTGGTTCCACTTCCCTATATAATGGCACGGTGGAGATGCTATTGGCACTCGGGCACTCAGGACTGTCGCACTCAGGAACACACAGGGCAGTCAGCAATGTAGCCGTCAGTTGGAGTCGAAGCGCGGACCGTATGGCCCGTGCGACCGAAGCGCCTCGCTATCCACCCGTGCCATCACCAGCAGCTCCTCTCCTTCCTGAGACAATGGTAATACGAGGTGTGTTCAAAAAATATCGCGACTTTTGTGTTTTTTCAAAAATTATTTATTTATTCATGAATATCTATTTTGTCCCCTTCAAAGTAATCCCCATGAGATATTATACACTTGTGCCAACGGTTTTTCCAATCTTCGAAGCACTTCAAAAAATCATTTTTTTAAATCTTGTTCAGCTCCTCCTTCGATGCCGTCTTTATCTCGTCAATCGTAGCGTAACGTCGTCCTTTCATGGGTCTCTTCAGTTTAGGGAACAAGAAAAAGTCACAGGGGGCCAGATCTGGGGAATACGGTGGCTGCGGCATCATTAGTGTGTTGTTTTTGGCCAAAAAGTCGCGCACAAGCAACGATGTGTGAGCAGGGGCGTTATCGTGGTGCAAAAGCCAATTTTTGTTCTTCCACAAATCCGGGCGTTTCTGGCGGATTGCTTCGCGCAAATTGCGCATAACTTGCAGGTAATATTCCTTATTGACCGTTCTACCCTGTGGCAAGAACTCATAGATATTCATGAATAAATAAATAATTTTTGAAAAAACACAAAAGTCGCGATATTTTTTGAACACACCTCGTATATTAACTTTTGGCTATTCTGGACGCACAAATTCATCATTGTTTCATGCCTTTCTTTTAATTGATATGGATATTGGGTCTTTGAATGGAAATAAAATTTGGATCAAAAACTTTAAATACTTGTGTGTGATTATTCGCTTCCCGACACCAAGGGCAAGAACCCGCACCCCTTACAGTTTCAACCCATTGCGTTTGGCATACGTGTACAGAGATTCAAAACATCAAATGGCCAGTTTGCGTTCACCGTTCTCCTCTTACAATAGGGTGGTTTCCTATTATTTTTTTATTACCTAAATCTAAAGATTATTACTCATGGAGTACATATTTCACGTTTTTAGATTTTTAAATGACGATATCTATTTTTCGCGATCAAATGAAAAGTGAAAAATTTCAAGCATGCAAAAATGCAACGGCTAAGTAGGAATGAAGGGAAAAAGTCCGTGCGACGCATTTCTGGTTCCCCCTCCCGCCTGGTAGGTGACCTTGATCGAGGCTCTGACCTCTGATAGGACGCAGGATGCTAACGGGTAGCTGAGTACCTTCCTGTCTGGTAGCGCATGGCTTAAAAAAGGTTTATTAATACCTTATCAAGCGAAGAAAACTTTCCGACCTTAGCCAGTTTTAATAGGTGATTATTAAGACATGTTTCCCTGAGCTCTGTGCCTCATGCATGCATTGGTAGCCTCTGACGATGTATAACTCCTATCCTCTCGTGTAGAAACTAGGTCCCTGTGACGTCACGTGGAGTGGCATCGCATGGGCGCCAATCTGGCCTTTTTCAAATGAGGATAAAATTTGACCCTTGCCATTCGTCTAAACCGGTATTTCAAAAACCAAATAATTTGTGTATTATGAATACACTAATGGTGGGTAACGAATTTCCATCAATGCCTTTTGTTTTCTTTGATGAAGGAAACTACCCTATTAGTGGTTAAAATACGAGTGCCCCATGCATCTAATGGCGGTAGGCCGAACTTCTACTTCATTCAACCATACTTCGTACTCGGTGTGTGGGTCGAAACTAAACCGCTCGGAGGTGAAGCAAGTGGTCCCTTCCGTGCGAAACATTACCTGTGTTTCGTTTCATCCTAGTTTTTAGTTTAATTTTAACCCGAAGTAGTTTTGACTCCGATTTCGTTTCGAGCCTGAGTTTAGCTCCTAGAGTTCAATTCTTTTTCGTTTCGTTTCAACATTTCTCTCCCGGGAAAGAAAACTATTCAAATTTTACTGGTTACTACTAGATATAGTTGGCATAGTCACCAAGCATCGTTAGAAGCGTCGCAAAATTTTTCAAGTCCACCATCGCTCGAGTAAGAAACAAAAAATTTCGTCCCTTAATCAAATGTTAAATCGCTTCCATAGCTCATGAACCGTGTTTTAAAAGACACTTTCGGAGATGAATCCAAAATCTCCCCTCGTCACCTGCGCAGCAAATAGATGTGTAACAGATTGAGATACATCTAATTGATGTCTAATATGCATCTATTAGATATAAATCTATTCATAGATGAAAATAGACAATATATAGATACCTATTTTCCGTGTGGGATATGAATCCTGAGGTGTAAACCGCTAAAAAAAGTGTTCAAATCTGATACTATAATCTGAGAGAAAAAAAATATTTTAATAATAATTAATAAACATTGCATGTATTCAGCATCAACCTCTTTAATCGAGTGAATAGGTTATATTACGAACATAATATTGGTTAAGCATCGTGTTTCGTTTAGTTTCGATTGCCATCCCTGCTTTTGAGTAATGGACTCCTACGCTAAGTGACACTGCAGATAATTCATTGCTAATTCGTCCTTTAAGCTTGCCTGCTACACTAATACTAGTTGTAGTCCGGGAAGATAATACACACTTTGGTTGACCACGTATGAAGTCGGCAAGCTTGTGGTTGACCTCTAAAGGATACACCAGGGATCTGCTGTACCCTGAAAACCCTTAACAAAGCCAGCAAGGGGTGTCGGAAAAGCGTGTGTGGGGAGATCAGGGTTCGGTGGGAAGGGGTACATAAGATATTCATGCGTGGACCAGGGGTTTTCTGCTGAAAATAAAAAAAAAGGATCTGGACCCTTTTTTCCGAAATTTTCATCCGAACCCCTGAGCAAAGTGTGTTGGGGTGCGTATGGGGGGTGAAAAAAGAATCGAAAAAATACATTAAGGGTACGCATAAGGGGTCTGTTTGAACATGTAAGAGTGTATTGCCAATGGAGTATTTGCATGAGACGAAGTTTAGAAGATGAGTGACTGTGACGTCAGATGATTGTTTTTTTTTACAAAAACTTCTTCTACGTCTATCTTCAAGCGTATTGTTAATAACTATTGTATAATATGGTATTTCTGGAGTATAGGTCATTTAAACAAAAGTTAGCAGCCAACGTTTCGATTTCTTTTCTTAAATCATCTTCAGGGCTATGTTAGAAAAAATGTGAAACAATATAAAATACAGAGAATAAGACGATACACAATATTTATACATAAAAAAGGAACAATTGGTTTTTTTTAAATACAATATAATTTAAAGAAATATGTATATATAAACATATATATAAGAACAGAATGGAATATACAAAAAATTTTGACATACCTCTAAACTTTGAACATATTTATTGATGTTTTGTTTCTAAGGTATTGCCACAACCTAGGTTACCATTAATTTTGATGTACTAAATAAAAATAAATTTTGCTGAGGTTATCGACGTCTGTTTTTTTATTACAACATTTTTTTGTTTTTGAAATATAAACCATTTCCTTGAAACTATTGTACAATCTTATATGCTTATTTTTCCTCACTAAGAATATCACAAAAGTAAATCCTAATATCGGCCCCAAGTTTGTTTGTTTATTGATAGACAAATGTGTGTGTGTTGCTCTCAAAGATATCCATTCTCAATGGGGTTCTCTCCTAAAATTAAAATAACGATTTTTTTATACGTATGTATAACTAAGCTAATTTTATTCACTAATGAAAAACATGACTTCGTAATTCTCAATACTGTTGTTGCTACAGAGCTTCAAAGTTCTCGAAAATAACTTAATTATTTCGCGCTACAAGAACGCTCGGTGACGTCAGAATGTGAGTAAGCAGATTCGCTCCATGGTAATAACAAACAGCAACGACGATAACAAGCATAACATATGACGATACTAATTCATAACTTGAAGAGTGTGTGAAAAACAGTTATGAACAGTCTTAAAGATTTAACGCTGTACATAATGGGCAATGGCTGACTCTGAATTCGTAAAGTTGCATTCTGGAAACATTCTGAAGGTAGATTAATTCATGGTCGCGTATTTATTCCCCGGGAATGAATATTTTCAGGTGTGGAGTTGAGAAGCCTCAAAATTGGAATGTAACGTAAATTAAACCAACTATCTCATTCGCTAGTAATATAGAACTTGGAGAATAATATGTACCCGAGGAAAAAGGTACGAAGAGATACATAGGTTTTTTCAGAAAATGGGGCAAATAGTCTACTGGCACCACGTAAACTTATTGCTTACTGGACATTGACGTCACGCTCAGCCAACATGGCGATGAGTCGTTTGGAGCGCAAGATTACTTTAAAATTTTCAAAGTGGAATTTTACGAATAATACGCAGGTTAGAGAAGAATGGCTTTCACCGTAATTGTCAGAATGAATGATAGTTTTTTATCGCATAATCATGCGTTTTCAGTGGAATTCCCAATGGGGAACATGCACAATTTTTTTGAAGAACTGGAATAAGAAGGCCTCTACCTCAAATGTGCTCGCCGAAAATTTCGCGTATGAATAATGCTTTTCAGCTGAGTTATGAGTCTTTAAAAATTGATCTCCATCGGCTGCTTGAAAACACGACGTCATCGGAGCGTGACGTCACAGCACGGAATCCCCTGATGACAGACTGTAGAAGTGGATAGAAAATCGATCTACGAGGGCTCAAGTGCAAATTTGGCGAAAATAATTGCTGTTGTAACGACAAAATGCAGACTGTGAATATTTTGGGTTACTAAGGCGTTGTTGAAATAAATAAAGGGGATTGTTTGGGGAAATTTGGTAAGAAAAAAAATCAGCAGCCATAAAGAAATCGAGCTAAAGTCAACTGAGGTATTTTGCTTTCTTAAATCCCTCTTAAGTCAATTTGCCCTTTTAGGAACTACCACAAAGCTCGACGAAGATTTTTACTTCGAAATCTTGTATTCAAGGCTCTACCACTCAACTCTCTTTAGCGAAGTGAATGGTGTACCGTGTAATGACGTCAGAAGGCGTTTCAGGTCACGTGACTTCAGGCGATATTAGAGCATTTTTAATCAGCAATTATTGATGTTTGCGGTGTACTAGGAGAGTTTTGGCTTATATATTTGGACTCGTGAGAAAATTTCCTATTCAATGAGACTAAGTAGCATGCTGAACAAATTTCGTGCATGTTCCCCATTGTTGAAGCAATCTAAAGCCTGAATCACACGATCATTTTTTTTCGTCGCGAAAGTGATCACTATCGAAATCACTTTTCCCGTCGCGAAAAGCAATCGCTCTTGTGATCATTTTTCTGAATCACACGGTCACTCCCGCCGTCGCTTTTCGCATCATTTCCAATATCACAGCTC
Organism: Ischnura elegans; assembly: GCF_921293095.1. Classification (NCBI taxonomy): domain Eukaryota; kingdom Metazoa; phylum Arthropoda; class Insecta; order Odonata; family Coenagrionidae; genus Ischnura; species Ischnura elegans. The sequence continues at coordinate 10,013,989 of NW_025791659.1, forward strand.
GTTGTCATAGGACCCACATAACAAAATTATATAGCGTGTTTGTTTATTTATGTCGTTCCCACAATTGTCAAACATTGCGCTGCAATCGCTCCATAGGGGAGTGCGTTTCGATTGGCTGATATGGGGTTTTAGTGACGGTTTTAGCGACGGAAAAAGCGACCGGACGAGTGATGAAAAATAGCGATGGGAATCCACATCGCGATCGCGATCGCGAAAAACAATTGCCGCCGACGATCATTTTGCGCAGTAGTCGCGATAGTGATCACTTTCGCGACGAAAAAAAAATGATCGTGTGATTCAGGCTTAAGCCTAGCGCGCAGCCTCCGAGTCTCCAGCGGCTCCCAGCATGATTCGCTTAACATCTGCGTAACGCTGTCCGTATGCCCGTAGCAGTTTTTGACGAAAAGCGCAGCCTTCCTTTGTATTTTATTCAGTTCGCGGATTTAGTCATTATTATTAAGTCAGGATTATCACGACACGCGTGTTTATTGGTAGAAAAATATGTACATCAACATTTAACACATTCCATATGATCACTAAATCAAAAACTCCAGAACATTCAGAACTCCCGCGTGAGGTACACCTTGGTAATATAATTCTATGAACATTTGACAGCATATTTGAAAACGTTCATTTGTGGAGCCAAGAGTGAGGACTCGAACTTAATCTGAGCAAATGCATATCGGCACATTTCTTGCGGAAATACATGGAGTATGTTACTTCAAGGAAATTCAAAAACCTTCTGATTGCCATGACCTACAAGATGCTTTACGCCAGACATCGAATTGGTGTAATGTCTGGAAACTTAAATTAAACGCAGATAAATGTAGTGTGATGTCTATTTTCCTAAAGAAGATCACACATCAATTTGGCTACACTATTTTTAATCACTCTCTGAAACGTGTGTCAACACCTAAGGACCTAGGCATTGTCACTGACGATTAATTTAATTTTTCTCCGTACATACAATCTATCAAGTCTAAATCAATGTCCCTCCTGTACCGTTTCACTGAAATTAAGGACCCCGAAGCACTTCGAACTTTTTTTTCATCTATCATTCATCAAATTCTTACCTACTCTTGTCCCATCTGGTCCATCTCTTCACAAACCAACCTCTCATCCCTGGACTGTGTCAGCAATTTCTTTGCCAATATAGTAAAAAATAGATTACCGCATTTACGCAACATGTCCACTAATGCTATTCTCTCCTCCCTCTTAATCCCTTATCTCACTATCCCATAGGCTCACAGCTGATTTAAAACTTATTTATAAGATTCTCAATTCCACCATCGACTGCCCACCATTGCTCTCTTTTATCAATTTTAAATTTCCACCCCGCCCTACCCGTTCTCATCCCCTAATCCACATGCCCATTCCTAGACTTTCATTTACTAAACGTTCGTTTTTCTACCGCATTACTTATTTCTGAGTTGAACTCACTCCCTCCACACATCGACCCCTTTGCACTTCCATTGAAATCCTTCATAAGCCTTTCCCTATCCTAACCGTCACCGAAGTAGTCTGTCACTGCAGTTTCTTGCTGTCCTTTTGTTTTCTTAAATTAATTTAATTATTGTTTTCTACTTGTTATATTGCGTCTTCTTCCTCTAATTTATGTATTGTTGCCTGGCCTCTATAAAATGGCAAGTACATGCTGTATGTGGCTCTATTTCTTTAAAATAAAAATAAAAATATATTCTTGTGTAGCCTTGAGAATGGGTAACGAGTCGGTATCCGAAACGTGGGCGCTCTCACAAAATCTTACCCGCGCGGTATCCCGAGAAGATTTTATACACGTTGTTCGCCGGGAAAGAGTAAAATCTTAAATGATATGTAACTCGACCCTATGGAGCTGCGGTGGGATTTTATAAAAATGCTTAAAGTTCACCTTTATTGCGCCACTAGGAGGAAAAAAATTTAGAAAGTACGTTCAGGATATTCTATTTCTAGTCAGTTTGTATGAAGTATATCCGGGATACGGATATTCTGTCGAATTTTCGTTTTACCCTAGGAGTTAGGGTGAGGGAATGGTACCAAGTTTGCATATCGCATGCGTGGTGGCCCCTGGTCAGGGTGTTAGGCAGGATAAAGGAACGAATTCGTCCCTCAATTGAATCAGGGTTCCGATGTGGGGAGAACTCCTCCTTTCCAATATCTCTGATCAACCCAAGAAAAATGCAGAGTATTCTAACCACGATTCTTTTTACCGTACGCCCGAGAATGCGCAATTTTTGTAGGGCATAGGTTTTCTCAGAGGAGCGTATTATGTTGGCTGGCTTTGGGCTACTGTTCGTAAGGTCCAGGGTTCACATTCCGGTCGATGCATTCGGTTTTGCCATAATAAAAACCACGAGGGGACAGTCAAAAACAGATAAGTAAATGCTAGTTATTTTGCATCAATTTTACTTCACCTACAAGAAGAAAAGACAGGTGATATTTGTGAATAAAATTATTGTCCTCCTAGCTAAAAAATGGTATACATCCCACACAGAAAATAAGTATCTATTAGATATCTACATATAGATAAGTAATTATGTTATAGGCATCTACCGTAAATATATATTAGATATATTATTTTCAAAACAGCAGCATGTCTAATAGATATATAGAGTACCTGTCTATTAGATAACTATTTATCTATATATACATATCTATTAGATGTTTATACTTTATCCAATAGATGTATCATATCTAATAGATATCTATCTATATATCTCTTAAATAGACACCTAATATATATACATATATTCATAGATGAAAATAGACGATATATAGATATAGTTGGCATAGTCACCAAGCATCGTTAGAAGCGTCGCAAAATTTCGTCAAAAAAGTCCGCCATCACTCGAGTAAGGAATCAAAAACTTTGTCCCTTAATCAAATGTTAAATTGCTTCCATAGCTCATGAATCACGTTTTTAAAGACACTTTCGGAGATGAATCCAAAATCTCCCCTCGTCACCTGCACAGCAAATAGATGTCTAACAGATAGAGATATATTTAATTGATGTCTAATATGCATTTATTAGATATAAATCTATTCATGATGAAAATCATCATGAATAGATGATCATCATTAGATGAAAATAGACAATATATAGATATCTATTTTCCGTGTGGGATATGAATCCTGAGGTGTAAACCGCTAAAAAAAGTGTTCAAATCTGATACTATAATCTGAGAGAAAAAAATATTTTAATAATAATTAATAAACATTGCATGTATTCAGCATCAACCTCTTTAATCGAGTGAATAGGTTATATTAAGAACAAAATATTGGTTAAGCATCGTGATGGGCGGTAAAACACGCTCATGTGGCTAAATACACGAAAAGGAGTCTATATTTTAAATAAAGTAATGAAAGAAATTTAGCCACATTGCATTTAAAGGTGGATTACTGGGCCTTGAAAATTCATTCGGTCGTGATAGCAACCGCTTCGATGATGAGAATAAAAAACTTATGGTAAAGAATTACATTGTTATTTCCCTTAACTTTGCATTGAAAATATAATTCGATATTATTTGAAAACAAAGGTTGATACGAAGACTCGGGGAAAAAAATTAACTCAGATTTATAACCTTGTAACACTATGAAAATATCATGATGGATACCATGAACAACATAAAAGAAATTTGATGGCATCGATGTACTTAATAGAAAAACCATAAAAGGACTGCTATTTCGTCATGATGTCATCAATAAGGGACTATCTAATAAGTTATTGAAGAAAATAAGAATCATAACTCCTGATTTTAATAATAGGCTACACAAACCTTTTACATACCATGGGTAATTATCAATTATTGTTATAATTCACCAATTTAAAGGATTTGTGTAACATATAACAAAAATTTCAACGAACTGCGCTTATATATAATGTAAGATTACTTTTTAAAATACGCTAATAATCTGTTTGAGAGGTGATTTCAGCTTAAGCCAATTAGATTGGCTTATGTGTTTTTCGCGACTGTGACCCATTTAGATAGTAATTTTAGTATTTGTAATCTTGACTGTTATTATTTTATTTGGCTGTTATGAGTTTATTTCTGATTTTTGTACTTATACTTTTGGATTATTCACTCTGTAATTATGTTCATGCTGGGCGAACATTAAACATAACGAATAAATGATTTCATATCGATAAATCTGCATTAGGTAGCATGGGCGTACAAAGAGAGGGGCAGGGGGGGGGCAGCTGCCCCCCCTTTTAGAATCAAGAATCGCAAAAGTCTTTAAGCAAAATCAGTAATGAATTGAAAGGAAAGTCCTCAAAAAATTTTCTTTTAACCCACGAAAAATGATCTGTATTAGTATAAGATACGTAACTAAAATAAAATTATTTTTTCAAGGAAATAATCTCATAAACTAATAAAGCGCGGTTATAAGTTTTTTAAATGCTGGTTTCATTCACCTTTTCCATGCTAAATTTTCACAGCTTGTCTTGCTCCCCACCTAGACCATGGCTTGCCCCCCCCCCTAGTTATGTTCCTGTTCCCTTGTAAGGTAGCAACAGTGTGGTTTCCTATTTTTTATTGCCTAAGTACGTATTTCACGCTTTTAGATTTTTAAATGACGATGTATATTTTTCGTGATTAAATGAAAAGTGAACATTTTCAAGCGCGCGAAAACGCGACGGATAAGAATGAATGCTGGGAAAACGTCGTGTGACGTCGTTCTGGTTCCCGCTGCCGCCAAGTGAGGTGACCTTGAGGCGAGGCTTTGAGCGCTGATACGACGCAAGATGCTGGCAGGTAGCATAGTACCCTGCTAGCAGGTAGCGCTTGGCTTAAATTAGGATTATTAATACCTTATCAAACGAAGGAAACTTTCCGACCTTAGGCAGTATTAACAGGTGATTATTATGACATGTTTCCCTGAGCTCTGTGCCTCATGCATCCATTGGTAATCTCAGACGATGTAAAACTTCTATCTACTCGTATAGATATTAGGTCTCAGACGATGTAAAACTCCTATCTACTCGTATAGATACTAGATCTCAGACGATGTAAAACTCCTATCTACTCGTATAGATACTAGATCTCAGACGATGTAAAACTCCTATCTACTCGTATAGATACTAGATCTCAGACGATGTAAAACTCCTATCTACTCGTATAGATACTAGATCTCAGACGATGTAAAACTCCTATCTACTCGTATAGAAACTAGGTGCCTGTGACATCACGTGGAGTGGCATCGCATGGCCGCCAATCCGGACTTTTTCAATTGAGGATAAAATTGACCGTTACTCGCGTTCGCTCCGATAGCCTTCGCGAGTCGAACGTCAAATGATGCCGAAAGAAAATACGCGACTTGTGAAAAAGAGTGTCTCGCGGTAGTGTTTGCGGTCGAGAAATTTGGCCAATATCTAAAGGGGGTATAATGTTCACTGTATACCGATGACGAGGCCGTGGCGTGGAAGCGGCGTAATCCTAAAAAAACTGGGTAAAGTCGGGCGTTGGATGCTACGGCTATCATTGCACAACTTTCGAGTGAACAGTGGCGCCGACTCCATGGGGCCTGAGGGGGCCCGAGCCCCCTCAAAGATTTGTTTGGGGGGGCGGAGCCCCCTCAACATTTCAAGAAAATAATGAAGTTATATTATGCTTTTTGAAATCACACAAATATATTGGTAAATTTTATTTCCCATATTTGACGATAGTTACCTTTTAAAATAAATTCAACAATGTGTTAAAACAAATAATTATAAGGTGAAGCAGGTTGACTGAATCAGGTGGTGTGAATCATGATAGTGTTTCGGTGCTGCGACGCACTTTGAATTTAACCTCTTCCCGGGGCAAGACCTCGGATATGGGCCCCCCCAATATTTTTTATAAGTCGGCGCCCCTGCGAGTGAATCACATAAAGGGAAAAGAGAACGTTGTCGCTGATTGCTCATCGCGGATGTTCGAGGAAGAACCCATTGTTCACTCAGAGCAGCCTCTTAAATGCGTTTTGCAAGACTTGTCTCATCATCATCATCATCATCACTGGTCAACAATCCTAGGATTGTTTAGACGCAGCTCTCCACTCTATTCTCCTATCAGCTAAACTTTTAAAACCTACGTATTTCTTCTCTTTCACATCTCTCTTTACTTGTTCCATATATTTTGTTCGAGGTCTTCCTTTTCCATTCTTGCCTTCCACTTGTCCTTCGACGATTGTCTTCATCAGGCCGTCATGTCTCAAGATGTGGCCTATAAGGTTGTTCCGTCTTCTTATTAAGGTTTTCATGAGGCTTCTCTTCTCTCTCACTCTTCATAGGCCTTCCTCGTTACTAACTCGGTCGATCCATTTGATTTTCATCATTCTTCTGTAGCACCAAAATTTTGAAGGCCTCTGTCCTTGCTTTCTCCGCTGCTATCATAGTCCATGCCTCACTTCCGTATAGGAGCATACACCAGAAAGCCATGCCTATGTCTTGCAAAAAGACCTTGAGTGTAAAAAAAATTAAGTATAAACTGATGAGCGGGGACAAAGTAAGGAATTTTAAGACGTGCCGTGGTCTCCTCGTGTTTCGCGGACGGGGAAATACGCGTAATAGAGTGTATGTTCCATCCAGTGTGCGACCCATGATAATGGCTTATTTTCACGAATCGCTGATTGGAGGACATCTAGGATGTCAAAAAAACCCTTAGGAAACGCGTAGTGGGTAGGGGCGGTTGATTGAAAACCCAAGATTGAACTTTTGGAAAAATAGGCACCATAAGGGGACGACTGACAGAATAGGAAATATCCTACGCAAATTCCAGATAAGGACAATATTCTCGCCTCACGTACAGATAAAACATCTATTGAAAACCGTCAAGGATAGAACTCCACTACAAGTCGAAGGCGTATACCGAATTCCTTGTCAGACCTGTGGGAAGAACTACATCGGCGAAACAGGCAGATCGGTTAAAACACGTCTAGAGGAGCACAAGAGAGCAATTCGACTGGGGCAGTCAACGAAGTCCGCGGTAGCCGAACACGCAGCGCTGGGCCACACAATCGACCTTAAGGAAGCAAATATTGTTGCGAGAGTGAAAGGCTTTAAACAGAGACTCGTAAGAGAAGCAATAGAAATATCTAAAGAGGAGAAAAACAACTTCAACAGAGACACTGGCCTTAAAATCAGCCGTACTTGGCAACCCGTAATCGGCAAAAATAATCGACAACCTACTCCTCCAACCTCTCACTCCCCTCCCCCCACCACCTGACACGTATACCTATATATATCAATTTTAAATCCCACCTCTTCAGATTCCCTTGAGAAAGCGACCAGCATCGGTTGGGAAACGTTGGGGCCACCCAAAATCTGACGCGGCGACATAGCCCAAAAGTTTTAATTCAACATGATCAACAAATAGGCACCAGTTTATTTTTAAAAAATACACAGCAATATTGTGAAAGGCGATGTAACCGGGAGAGGGACATGATGGGATAAGGAAGGCGTTGGCAGTACCTGCGCGAGGATGAAAACCAATCTGCTGGAAGAGGCGTCGCGTCGCTCCTCGGAAGTCGCTCCTCGCCGTCCTCGCACGAGGAGAAACGTGGCAAAATCAGCCCGGGGGTAGGGCCGCAGGTCCCTTTCAGAGCACTCCCCACCAGGTCAGCCACTGCACAGGCACTCGCCTGAGTAAAACGCATTCTCGGCGGAATGCACCCGCACTCCGCAGTCTTTTCCACTACTCAATCTGAAGGCCCATGAATCATGGATGGCTCATTGCCATTCGTCTAAACTGGGATTTCTAAAACCAAATTATTTGTATATTATAAATACACTAACAGTGGGTAACGAATCAAAATCAATGCCTTTCGTTTTCTTTGATGAAGGAAACTACCCTATTCCGGCAACCTAATAATCCGCACTTGAATTCTATCTGTTCCATGGCTTTATATTATATGCTTAACTGTGCCATTTTGGTTTGCAGAAACTATCGCTGAATTCCATTTTCATACGAGTGAGATAAAAAAGTGTGGGACTTCATGATAAAACATGAGTAGGTGCGGGAAAGGGTGGTAATCCGATAGACAATAATTCTCATATCTCCGCATGCAAATTTTCCATCCCGCACACGTTGGGCCAACTTTACGCCGCCGTGCGTCTTTTCCGGAGGCCAGGGTGTTATGCAGGCGGACGTGACCCGTATGACAATGAGTGCCGGTCAAATCTACGGCGGAACGCGTGCGGATTTTGCATGCATTTTATTCGCCACGAAAGGGTGCGATGTAATATATAATTCCTGGGGCACCGTTACTGAGCCTTGAGGGATACGTGCGAAAATTAAGCCCAGATAATGCTTGATAAGTTCCAGCCATACTTCGTATGTATGCGATTAATTTACGGTAAAAGTTACGTTTCATTGTGATATTATTGTCACATTGCCATTGTGTTGCCTGATATCATTTTAACTACATCAGAGCTAATTACGCCAAAACAATTTTTGAATACGATCACTCATAAAGTCTTGTATGCAATTTATTACTTTTCCGTTAAACCTGCATGACTGCAATTTATATCGCAGTTTCTTAAAGTAATACAGAGTCGATATTATTCTTAGAAATAATATGTCAACTTGTCCTTTCAATTCTCCAGATTAAAGAACGTCATGAACAAAGAGCGTAGGCTGTGTTTTAACTTAATGGAAGCCACGATAACGAACATCAGCACTGTCCAATAAAGTCATATTTATCAACGATATGTTCAAAACTCTTCCTTATAATCAGTGTTAATGAAAATGGTCGATAGTTCCTTGTGTAATTTCCGTTTCAATTTTCGACTATCGAAGTTTACCAGCAAGTAGTCAATAGGGTAGTTTCCTTCATCAAAGAAAACGAAAGGCATTGATTGCGATTAGTTACCCACCATTAGTGTATTCATAATATACAAATTATTTGGTTTTTTAGAAATACCGGTTTAGACGAATGGCAATGGTCCATTTTAACCTCATTTGAAAAAGGCCAGATTGGCGCCCATGCGATGCCACTCCACGTGATGTCACAAGGACCTTGTTTGTAAAGGAGTAGATAGGAGTTTTACATCGTCTGAGGTTACCAGTGCATGCATGATGCACAGAGCTCAGGGAAACGTCTCTTAATAATCACCTATTAAAATTACCCATGGTGGGAAAGTTTCCTCCGTTTGATTGGGTGTTAATAATCCTTATTTAAGCCAAGCGCTGCCTCGTATCGTATCGCTGCTCGTAGTCTCGTTCCCAGGTGGCCTCACACGGCCGAAGCCGAGATTATTACTCCTGGAGTACGTATTTCACGCTTTTAGATTTTTAAATTACGATACCTATTTTTCGCGATTAAATGAAAAGTGAAAATTTTCAAGCGCGCGAAAACGCGGCGGCTAAGTATGAATGCTGGGATAAGCCCGTGTGACGTGTGGCTTATGCTACCTGAAGCCACCTGGGTGCGAAGCTATGAACCCCGTCACGATACAGGCTGCTTGCTGCCGAGCATGGCGGTAGCGTAGAGTACCCTGCTAGCAAGTAGCGCTTGGCTTAAATAAGAATTATTTATACCTTATCAAACGAAGGAAACTTTACAACCTTTTGGAATTTTCAATAGGTGATTATTAAGACATGTTTCCCTGAGCTCTGTGCCTCATGCATGCATTGGTAATCTCAGACGGTGTAAAAATCCTATCTACTCGTATAGAATGTCCCTGTGACGTCACGTGGAGTGGCATCGCATGGGCGCCAATCTGGCCCTTTTCAAATGAGGATAAAAATTGACCATTTCCATTCGTCTAAACCGGTATTTCTAAAACCAAATAATTTGTATATTATGAATACACTAATGGTGGGTAAGGAATCGCAATCAATGCCTTTCGTTTTCTTTTATGAAGGAAACTACCCTATTCCATCAAAGCTCCTTCTGTTGAAGTAACATCATTAGAGATGCGTGGAAATCGCAAATGCGATAAATGCGATATAGATGGGATGTGCGCAAATAAATGCGACATAGATGCGATGACTGGACTTTTATGATATTTTTACGCACATTTGCCTTTTCGACGGCAAAATTCGTACATTTGTGCCGAGCGCAGTTTTAAATGCTCCGCCGACAATCTCCGCTTAAAGATGTGAGCGACTGGCCAGCTGCTGGGTGTGTTGGGACTCTACGTGGTTGCGAACTACAAGTGGGCGCGGGCAAGCTACAGCTCCGCCACTATACGTCTTATTCCTTAATTAATTAATCTTCTATAGCATAATTATTTAAAATACTCTGTATTTTGTCATATAACTGTTTTTCACCACATTTTGTAATCATCTACCTCGTTATGGGAATAAAAAAATAGACGCTACAAAATGCGATTAACTGTTATTGAAAGTGCGATTTTCACGTATCTCTAAACATCATCAATCTCATCATTAACATCCGCCATCAGGAAACTTTCTCTTTAAATCCCTCTTTCTTTCTCCGCCCTTCCCAAATAACATATGAGCGGATGAGGCTGTCATAGAAGTGAAGTAATACGTGATATCTGAGTGTATTTAATTCATGTTTTTTTGTTGTAATTGTTTCCTGTTATACTTTATTAGTTAACAATTTGTTTAAAAATCCATTGTAGAAGGTCTCATGTACATTTTTTGGTATTATATCAAATAAATAAATACTTTGGAGCGTGATGCGCCCGCTCCCAGCGAGCTTCCCCCGCTCTTTTCAATGCAGGTCCACAGAGGGATAGGCACGTTTATAATTTTAAAATGTAGGAATAAAGGCAAGGTCTTATGTAATAATTTAATTGGAATGTTCATGTACAAATTGAGGTCAGAGGACCTCTTTAAACACAACATTGGAAGTGATTACACTATCCTCTATTAATACTTGTTTAGCGTTTTCCTTAATATTTACAAAAATATTTTGAAAAGATCTTACCCTAGAGAACGCTACATAAAGTTGGCCATGAGAGAATACAGGGTCAGGCAGGAATAAGCCAGCTCTTTGCAAAGTCTTACCCTGTGCCTTGTTAATAGTCATCGTATAGGAAACCTTAATGGGACATTGTCTGCGAGTCAAATTAAAAGGCATGGTGGGATCCAACGGCGTTAACTGTATTCTTGGGATGAGGACAATCATGCCGGAATCGATTATTTTTTTTCAATTTTTTAAAACCAATTTTAGAAAACAACAACAATATTTAGGAAGTAAGATATGCCTTCGCATGTTTTCTGATAAATTCTGTGCATTTTGGTACCTCATTTGTAGAGTTTGCTTGCGTATAAGTTGAGAAAAAGCAATCTATTCAGTAGAAATAATATAGAGGATTCCCAGGAAGCGTGAAAGTGCAATGTTTTCGCGCCGGCTATGTCGTAGTAACTACTTCCCAAAGCTTTTCAAATGTATAAAACTTCAATTTTTCGGCGTACAAAATGATGAACAATTTTCTAGGTCTTCCCGTATCCTGACCACGGCTTGTATTCTGTACATGTGGCCAACACTATTGGGATCCTGGCCTTATGCACATGTGTGTGTTTTATGCCGAATAGCCTTTTTTTCTCCTGCGAAGTTCTTTCAGGAGCGGTTCCGTCGGTGCAAATGACATTTGCATACGATTTCCACATCTTTCTTCCTTATTTTCACAGAATTCCTCCGCGAGTGTGGTATAGAATTTGACAAGGGTGCCGACGAACGCATATTATATATGTATTCCTTTTCCTTGGGACAAACCTCCGAGTTCGTATTGTTGGGGTGGTCGTTTCGTGGGGGTATTTCCGGAACATGTTTTAAGGGTTTGAGGCTGGACGTCCATACCCCGAGGTGAAGAAAAAAGGGGGAGGGGGAAACAAGACAGACCCCTGGACGCGCGTGTGCCCTTATTATGTGGATCCTTGGGAGCGGAAAAGAAATTTATATTTGAATCGGTTTCTAGAATTGTGTTCACACTTCTGTGGAGTTCCAATTCCATTGTAGCCGAAGAAAAAAAAACTCGCACACTGTACTGGCTTGGAAAAAATGGAATTGCTCTGCTATTTCCACTATGAACATTCCCCTTCGTCTCGTCAAGAAGATACTATAAATAGGGTAGTTCCCTTCATCAAAGAAAACGAAATGCATTGATTGCGATTCGATACCCAAAATTAGTGTATTCATTATATAAAATTTATTTGGTTTTAGAAATCCAAGTATAAACGAATGGCAATGATCAATTTTTATCCTCATTTGAAAAAGGCCAGATTGGCGCCCATGCGATGAAACTCCACGTGACGTCACAGGGACCTAGTTTCTATACGAGTAGATAGGAGTTATACATCGTCTGAGATTACCAATGCATGCATGAGGCACAGAGCTCAGGGAAACATGTCTTAATAATCACCTATTAAAACTGCCTATTATCGGAAAGTTTTCTTCGTGTGATAAGGTGTTAGTAATCCTTATTTAAGCCAAGCGCTACCAGCTAGCAGGGTACTCGGCTACCTGCCAGCTTCCTGCGTCGTATCAGCGCTCAAAGCCTCACCCCAAGGTCACTTCACTTGCGGCAGCGGGAACCAGACCGACGTCACGCGGAGATTTCCCATCATTCCCATTTACCCCTCGCGTTTTCGCGCGCTTGAAATTTTTCACTTTTCATCAATCGCGAAAAATAGATATCGTCATTTAAAAATCTAAGAGCGTGAAATACGTACTCCAGGAGTAATAATCTTTCGATTTAGGCAATAAAAAAATAATAGGATACCACCCTATTCCATTGTAGCCGAAGAAAAAAAAACTCGCACACTACTGACTTGGAAAAAATGGAATCCCCACGTTATTTCCATTATGTCCATTCCCAACGTCTCGACACTATCCAGAAAATATTCAAATTTTCCTCTCTATCAAATCACCCACATATTCATTCTACTCAAGGAAAAAACATTGTGGAGTACCACCGCATTTCAATATACATCATCTATCTTTTTAGTCCAAAAACTCGCCGCTACATGCGCCACCAATGTAGTTACCACTACTGTATTGATATAAATGTATCATGTAATTCATGTACAAATTGTTTTATTCATTCTACTCGCGGAAAAACCCTGTGCAGCACAGCCGCAATCCACTATACATCATCTATCTTTTTATTCCAAAAACTCGCCGCTACAAGCGCCACCAATGTAGTTACCACTACTGTACTGATAAAAATGTATCATTCATTCATGTTCAAATTGTTTCATTCATTCTACTCACGGAAAAACCATGTGTAGCACATCCGCTATCGAAAGATTATTTTTTATATATATATCATTGATCTTTTTAGTCAAAAAAATCGCCGCTAAGTGCGCCACCAATGTATTTACCACTACTGTAATGATAGAAATGTATCATGTAATTCATGTACATATTGTTTTATTCATTCTACTCACGGAAAAAACATTGTGGAGTAGCACCGCATTTCAATATATATCATCGATCTTTTTAATCCAAAAACACGCCGCTAAGTGCGCCACCAATGTAGTTACCACTGCTGTAATGATAGAAATGTATCATGTAATTCATGTACAAATTGTTTTATTCATTCTACTCACGGAAAAAACATTGTGGAGTAGCACCGCATTTCAATATATATCATCGATCTTTTTAATCCAAAAACACGCCGCTAAGTGCGCCACCAATGTAGTTCCCACTGCTGTAATGATAGAAATGTATCATGTAATTCATGTACAAATTGTTTTATTCATTCTACTCACGTAAAAACCCTGTGCAGCACAGCCACAATCCACTACACATCATCTATCTTTTTATTCCAAAAACTCGCCGCTACAAGCGCCACCAATGTAGTTACCACTACTGTACTGATAAAAATGTATTATTTAATTCATGTTCAAATTGTTTCATTCATTATACTCACGGAAAAACCCTGTGTAGCACAGCCGCTATCGAAAGATTATTTTTTCGAATTTCACGTACGAAGGCAGGGAAAAGTCAGTTCCTTTCCTCAAAAGGAACTTATCTATGTAATATAACTTATCATACCTACATGCAAAGACAGAAAAAGACCTTTCTTTAGTAATATATATGATGGTTAGTGACCTTACATCCCCAGGCGTACGACTTTTGAGGCGGCTTGCGGGGTAGTATGTCGATATAGATGAAATCTTCTAAATATTGACATAAATAATAATATTAAGATCCTTCAACGAAAATATAAAATTGTCGAGAGGGCCCAAATTGAATGGGGTGGTTTCCTATTATTTCATTGCTGCCTAAATTGAAAGACTCCTGGAGTACGTATTTCATACTTTTAGATTTTTAAATGACGATATCTATTTTTCGTGATTGAATGGAAAGTGAAAATTTTCAAGCGCCCGAAAACGCGACGGCTAAGTATGAATGCTGGGAAAAGGCCGTGTGACGTCTGGCTTCTGCTGTGTGAGGCCACCTGGGTGCGAGGCTATGAACGCCGCTACGATGCAGGCTGCTTGCTGCCGAGCATGGCGGTAGCGTAGAGTACCCTGCTAGCAGGTAGCGCTTGGCTTAAATAAGGATTATTAATACCTTATTAAACGAAGGAAACTTTACGAACTTTTGGAAATTTTAATAGGTGATTATTAAGAGATGTTTCCCTGAGCTCTGTGCCTCATGCATGCATTGGTAACCTCAAACGATGTATAACTCCTATCTACTCGTATAGAAACTAGGTCCCTGTGACGTCACGTGGAGTGGCATCGCATGGGCACCAATCTGGCCCTTTTCAAATGAGGATAAAAATTGACCATTGCCATTCGTCTAAACCGGTATTTCTAAAACGAAATGATTTGTATATTATGACTACACTAATGGTGGGTAACGAATCTCAATCAATGCCTTTCGATTTCTTTAATGAAGGAGGCTACTATATTAACTGTATATAATCGATCTTTTTAGTCTAAAAACTCGCCGCTAAGCGCGCCACCAATGTAGTTACCACTACTGTAATGATAAGATATGTATCATGTAATTCATGTTCAAATTGCTTCATTAATTCTACTCAAGGAAAAACCATGTGAAGCACAGCCGCATCCGCTGTATATTATCGATCTTTTTGGTTCAAAAACTCGCTTCTACACGGCGTTGATGTTCACAGATGTAGTAGCTTCTACTGAATAGGGTAGTTTCCTTCATCAAAGAAAACGAAAGGCATTGATTGCGATTCGTTACCCACCATTACTGTATTCATAATATACAAATTATTTCGTTTTAGAAATACCGGTTTAGACGAATGGCAATGGTGAATTTTAACCGCATTTGAAAAAGGCCAGATTGGCGCCCATGCGATGCCACTCCACGTGACGTCACAGGGACCTTGTTTCTATACGAGAAGATAGGAGTTATACATCGTCTGAGGTTCCCAATGCATGCATGAGGCGCAGAGCTAAGGGAAACATCTCTTAACAATCTCCCATTAAATTTGCCTAAGTTTGGAAAGTTTCCTTCGTTTGATAGGGTATTAATAATCCTTATTTAAGCCAAGCGCTACAAGCCAGCAGGGTACTCAGCTTCCCGCTAGCAGCCTGCGTCGTATCAGCGCTCAAAGCCTCGCCCCAAGGTCACCTCACAGGGCGGCAGCGGGAACCAGAAATACGTCACACGGAGAGATTTCCCGGCATTCATATTTACGCGTCGCGTTTTCGCGCGCTTGAAAATTTTCACTTTTATTTTAATCGCGAAAAATAGATGTTCTCATTTAAAAATCTAAAAGCGTGAAATACGTACTGCAGGAGTAATAATCTTTAGATTTAGGCAATAAAAAATAATAGGAAACCACCCTATTGACAATCGAATATGTATCATTTATTTCATGTTCGCATTGTTAAACGGTTGATATTTTCATATTGACATTATTAAATTCTCAGTCCTGATTCGGTCTTTTATTTCCATTAATATCTCTTGCCTTTATATCGTCAGTATCTAGAATAGTGTTCGAATTTTTCTCTATATCAGTCACCTACGTATCAATTTTACTCTCAGCAACACTACGCTGATGTCCAACAATGTAGTTACCACCACTGGATTGACAATAGAATTTTAATTATGTAATTCATGTTCACATTGTTGAATGATTGATTGTTTCCTATTGACTTACGGGGGCGTTTTCTTTCCAACCTCCGATAGTTCGGAAAAAACACCATGCGAGTGACATTCGGGTACTGCGTGAATATGGCTACTGCCCATATTCTGCACCATAAGTTCAAGTCATTTCTGACCGTTAGTTGTTAGTTTAAGGTTAATAGCGATGTCTTTAACTACACTGCCTCAATTGATTCTTCCGACAAGTGTACAATGCGGAGAGACAGACAGAAACCTCGACGAATGGCTTCAGAATTGATATGTCTTCACCTTTATTCTGATCAAAGAGAATTTTTTAAAATGCACTTTGGCTAGAGGCTGAAACAATGTGAAAAATTACCACCATTCCCATTTAAAACAAAAGAACAAAATTGCCGTCTTCTGATCCGTAACAACGCCCGTCATCTCGGCGCTGATGCAGCCCAACTGCTCCTTGAGCAGTTTCAATGGGACATTTTCGATCACCCGCCGTGCAATGTCAACGTAGAGCCTTCTTTAGGCTGAAATGAAGATATGGCTCGGAGGGAAGCGTTTTTAAACAGGCGATGAGCTTCATGATAAAGGCAAGTTGTCACTAGAGAGAGAGTGTAGGGGAAAATATCGAATAAACCGCATTCTCACAACAGAGGTGATGAAAATAACCCATTTTGAAAATGTACGAATGATTATCGACCAATTTATACACAAATCATGCTATTCTCTTAAATAAACACGTCCATACTTAATTCACACAACTAAAGCTATGAAAGCTTTCAAAGAAACGATATATAAATTTCATGAATTTTTATACATCTGATTCCAAATGGGAGCATTTGGCTGTAAACAGCTTAGAGGTAGCATTAAGGTATTCGAGAGCTGCGTCGAAAAAGAAAATACATGAATTTTTATGTAACTTATTTGCACTTTATTTACCAATTGTAACTAGTCTAATAAAATATCATGGTTACCGTTAATATTTGCGGCATAGCCCTGAAGAAATTAGGATTCGTCAAGCGTTTTGTGTGGGAAGATTTTCGGATGAGAAAGTAAAAGAAAGATGCTATTTCGCTCTCGTCCGACCGCACCTTGAATATGCAGCGAGCGTATGGGATCCGGTGCAGAAAGACTTAATCCGCGAACTGAATAAAATACAAAGGAAGGATGCGCGTTTCGTCAAAACTGCTACGGGCGTACAGACAGGGCTACTCAGATGTTAAGCGAAATAGGCTGGGAGCCATTGGAGACTCGGAGGCTGCGCGCTAGGCTTAGATTGCTTGAACAATTGAGAATGGATATCTTTAAGAGCGATACAGAGAACATGGGAATTCGTTTTTTCCCCGAACCATAAAGGACTTTGATAAACGCTAGTACCAACCTCGTTAGAGTACTTTTTTTTAAGCTGTAAACGGCTGGTGTCCTAACACCCCCTGCCACACGCCTTTTAGGCGGCTTGCGGGGTATTATGTAGATGTAGATGTAATATGAATCCATCGAATGATAGTAACTTTGACTCAAATTGTGAATGCCTGCTTCTAGAATTGCGACGTATTTCAATTTTTTTTTCCTCCCGACCAAGTTGGAGATTTTCTTCGGAGGAATCCTTTGTTATATCAGGGGACAGGGGGCGGAAATTTCGGACAGCGCACCCTAGGGTAATGCGTCAGGGGTGTCGTATTGGGGGGAGGACACCCCTTGTCCCCCACCTCGTGCCCCCGGGGTCCGAGGGACACTGCAAAAGGGGCAGGAAAATGTATTCACGTTGTCTCTTCCGGGACATATCAAGACTCAGCCGGCCGAACGGCAGGAAATCAGGAATGAAGGTAACAGTCAAGTCTGGCTGTGGGGACACTTCTTTTATTATCATGCAAAATGATGGGGTGTGGAATCCAATGGACATTTTCCGAAGGGGAAGAAACGCCGTCTATTGGTCGCACATGCAATATTTGCTTTGGTGCGAAGGCTTCCGCGGTGCGCTGGTAATGTAGGCTGCATTTTTCGGGTGTCACCGCGTCGTCGTTGCGTTGGGGCGTCTCCCACACTAAAGATACCAGCAATGAACCAAAGCAAATATAAATATAAATTCCATTCTATATGAGAAGATAAAATCATCCCCTGATACTAAATGGCTGAATAAAACTTGAGGGATGCACACATAAAAGGGGAGGGTGGGGAGGGATTTTTAGTGAAAGGAAAGGACAGTTAGTGTCAGTATTGTTACTAACACTACCGTTAGTACTACTGCTACAAGCACACACTCATTCATCAAATCACATTCCACTCTCTCATTCATAAAATCACATTCCATTCACTCAATTTTGCAATGGCTAATATGTACTAAATATTACTCCTTAATATCGTAAATATTAAGGAGTAATATTTTATGTTTTTCGTGACTCTATGTTTTTAATTCTATGGATTTATTTGTTTTATTTTGGAGATAAGTCGATAGTTGAGTTAGTTAGTGAGTTAGTTTAAGTGAGGCAGGCGTCTTCATACCACTATTCTATTCCCCCATTATTCTCGCATACCACTATTCTATTAGCCGCAAGGCGACCAATCTGGGAGAACCTACACCACTGGGCAGCCTATATAACGGCGGCCAAAACACGGCACTTCGACCTGAAGACCCCTGCTGGAATGCAGGAGAAACTGTTGTCCCCAACGCAACGACGACGCGGCGATACCCGGAAAATACAGCCTACAATATTTGCTTTTGTTTGGATAAGAATAGATCTTCAACTGTTTGCGCGGGCCCTTATCCATTGATGTACACCGTGAAACCCGCCCAGGGGGCCCTCACCTTGTACGAGGTCCGAGAAAGAAAATGGGCTCATTGTGCCTTATTGTATTGCTAATTATAATGGGGTAGTTTCCTTCATCAAAGAAAACGAAATGCATTGATCGCGATTCCTTACCCACCATTAATGTATTCATAATATACAAATTATTTGGTGTTAGAAATCCCAGTTTAGACGAATAGCAACGGTCAATTTTAACCTCATTTGAAAAAGGCCAGATTGGCGCCCATGCGATTCCACTCCACGTGACGTCACAGGGACCTAGTTACTATACGAGTAAATACGAGTTTTACATTGTCTGAGATTACTAATGCATGCATGAGGCACAGAGCTCAGGGAAACATCTCTCAATTGTGGCACATCAAAAATACCTAAGTTCGGAAAGTTTCCTTCGTTTGAAAGGGGAATAATAATCCTTATTTGAGCCGAGCGCTACCTGCTAGCAGGGTACTCAGCTACCTGATAGCAGCCTGCGTCGTATCAGCGCTCAAGCCTCGCCCCAAGGTCATCTCACACGCCGACTGCTGGAAGCAGAATACGTCACACGGACTTTACCCATCATTCCTACTCAGCCGTCGCGTTTTCGCGCGCTTGAAAATTTTCACTCTTCGTTTAATCGCGAAAAATAGATATCGTCATTCGAAAATCTAAGAGCGTGAAATGCGTACTTGAGGAGTTTAAAATGGGACTTCTAAAACAAAACAATTTGTATATTATGAATACACTAATGGTGGGTAACGAATCGAAATCAATGTCTTTCGTTTTCTCTGATGAAGGAAACTACCCTATTCAACCTCGAAGAGGAATGATGCATGGAAAATTTACTTGGAAACAAACTCTAATCCTTATATTCACTGACATACAGTGCCGTAGCTATTAGGGAGATGAGGGGAGACATTATCATATACTTTTCATTTTAAATGTACCGGTTTTGGAGATTGACCCATGATTATATGCCATTCACCTGTTTCATTAATGCCTTGTTGACATTACGATTGTCCGAGCCATCGTCCTAACGATAGTTGGCCGAACTAGCCGTGTAAATGCATGTCCTGACTATAGTTGACGTAGTTCCGAACGATTCCGAGTTAGTTGCCACTTTACGATGGTTAGGCGCTGGGAGACCGGAAGAGGAATCGAAAAGAGAAAGACTAAAAGTACGTGAAGCTCTATTTTTTTCATGGATTTGTCCTAGGAAGGAAGAATATGGGCGGAAGTAAAATTATTCGCTAAATACACGTTGAACACAGTAATATCTTGACCCTGCATACGTCAACAGCTTTGCTAACCGCCAATTTATCGTTCACTTTAGATGTTATTACTAGAGGGCAGCACACGTTTTAACCATCGCTGTGTGAATGCACGATAGTTCCAACAATTTCTGGAATAATCGCAATCTGAACGAGGATGTAATTCGATCATGAAATGCCCTATCATCATCACTAGTAATTTTCTCCGTGCACATGTTCGCGATCACGATGGTAATTACGACAGTAGTGCCGCTTTCCCATTAAGATAGTAATTATGATGGTAATTAAATAAACACAGTAATATATTGACCCTGCATACCTCAACAGCTTTGCTAACCGTCAATTTCCCGTTCACTTTAGACCTCGGCACTAGAGGGCAGCACAGGTTTTAACAATCCTCGTGTGAATGCACGATAGCTCGCTGGAACAATCGTAATGTGAATGAGGCATAACCCCTCGCGCTGAAATGACGAGTCTAGCTCCCATTACATAATAAATATACACTACTAATTAAAGTGTGTTAATAGGGTAGTATCCTATTATTTTTTTATTGCCTAAATAGAAGGATTATTACTCCTGGAGTACACATTTCACACTTTTAGATTATTTAATGACGATATCTATTTTTCGCGATTAAATGAAAAGTGAAAATTTTCAAGCGCGAGAAAACGCGACGGCTAAGTAGGAATGATGGGAAAACTCCGTGTGACGTCGTTCTGGTTCCCACTGCTGCAAGTGAGGTTACCTTGGGGCGAGGCTTCGAGCACTGATACGACGCAGGATGTTGGCAGGTAGCAGAGTACCATGCTAGCTGGTAGCGCTTGGCTTAAATAAGGACTATTAATACCTTGTCAAACGAAGAAAACTTTTCTACCTTAGGTATTTTTAATAGGTGATTATTAAGACATGTTTTCCTGAGGTCTGTGCCTCATGCATGCATTGGTAATCTCAGACGATGTAAAACTCCTATCCTCTCGTGTAGAAATTAGGTCCCTGTGACGTCACGTGGAGTGGCATCGCATGGGCGCCAATCTGGCCTTTTTCAAATGAGGATAAAATTGACCGTTGCCATTCATCTAAACCGGTATTTCTAAAACCAAATAGTTTCTATATTATGAATACACTAATGGTGGGTAACGAATCGCAATCAATGCATTTCGTTTTCTTTGATGAAAAACACTACCCTATTCCCTTTCTCCGGCACCTCATTGATTCAACCGGTCCTAAATGCTGCAAGGGTCCTTCTCGTCTGAGGGGACACTCAAGTGGGAAGGAAGGACCCCCTAAAGTACGCACTCAAGTACGCCCCACTCAGATGCGCCCTTCGAATGACTCATTTCCTCTTGAGCACGCGTGTGTGGTCCCGAGGGTTTTGGAGCCGGATTCAGGATGTGTTGCTCACAAGAACATTAATGTGGGAACCAGCGAAGAAAGGTTTAATCCCTGAACCAGGTAAAATTCCAAAGAAATAAGAAATTTTTCCACACAAAGGCACTGCATGTAGGTGGCTCGATTCCACCCCTTAAGGCCGTGTTACACGGGGCACGGAATTGCGCAGGTTAGAGCTGCATTGATTTCTAACATGGCGTGGACTTGCGCGAATGCATGAACGAAATTAGAACAGGGACTATTTTTCCATCTCACGTCCACGCATTCACGCATGTGTTCTAGAAATTCACCGCCTTAAGGCCGTTTTACACCGGGCACGGAATTGCGCAGGTTAGAGCTGCATTGATTTCTAAAATGGCGTAGAATTGCGCGAACGCAAGGACGAAATTAGAACAGGGGATATTTTTCCATCTCACGTCCACGCATTCACGCATGTGTTCTAGCAATTCACCGCTTTAAGGCCTTTCGAAGGTTGAATTCTGTTGCCACTTCGGTCGCATTTAAATCGGTTTTCAAAAACGTCCGCAGTGCGGTGATAAGTGCAATGCGATCACTGTAATTTGCATGATATTTTATTGTAATGTAGCCGCTAGAACCACGGACAATAGGTACATGCTAGGCTTATAGTGCTAGAAAAATAAATACCTACTTTTAATACAGGAGATTTATCAGACGATGTGCCAATATCTTTCATTTATCCCCTCGAAATGGTGTATTTAGATCTCAGAGCGGTCTGAATCGTGATGAGTATTCATATTTTTACCGAGAATTCAAGAATAGAATATTTTTATTATGCTCTAGGTAAAACCTATGAGAGCAAAAAATGTACAATACAGGAAATGTTCTACTCTTAATAAAAGGCATTTTGACAAAAAATATGACATTATGGAGATTATTGCTAGGCTAACAAGTAGTAGATATTTATACAAAAAATGTAAAATATTCAATGCTAATAACACAAAATATAAGTTTTAACTTAGACAGTAATTAACACACACAAACATATACACAATTATGTAGAGAGTTTTGATAACATCACAACTTTAAGATGATAACTGTAATGAGTTGAGGAGACTGAATTAAGCCCCAGACTTCAAATAGGAGTAGTGCCTTCTTTTTAAACGACTGAAGTGATTGTGAGGTCTTGATATTTGGCGGAAGAGAGTTCCAGAATCTAGACGCAGTTGGATGAAAAGATTTGAAAAATATATTGGTGCGGGCTTGGGGAATTTGAAGGTCAGAAACACGGCGGGTGGAAATTACGGTAACTTTTTTGCGGTGGATGAATGATTCGTACAAGCGTAGAAGTAAGGAAACAATTCATCAGATGCTATATATGGAGCATGTTCCTCTATGGAAGCGAGGCTTGGACGTTGACAGCAGCAGAGAAGTCAAAGTGTGGAAGCATTCGAAATGTGGTGATATTGAAGAATGATTGAAGAAGAAATTGATCGACCGTGTAAGTAACGAGGAAGTGCTACTAAGAGTGGGAGAAAAGAGAAGTATTTTAAAAACCTTGAGCAGAAGACGGGACAACTTAGTTGGCCACACATTCTGAGGCACTTAGGCCTGATGAAGACAATCGTAGAAGGACAGGTGGAAGGGAAGAAGGGCAAGGGACGGCCCCGAATGAGTTACAAAGAAGAGGTTATTATTATTAATATTATTATTATTTTCCTTTTCCCGTCTTTCTATCTTGCAAGGTTTGTTCACAGTGAACGGACCAAGTCAAGTTCAACTATGTTTTGTTATTAGTTCAGTTATTATTCTATTGAAAGGAACCGACGGACAATATGACAGGTATCCAGGATGACTGATTTTTGTATTTTTGGTAGAGTTTTCTCCAAGTTTAGCTTCTTTAGCTGGTGTAGAACTTCGCACGGTGTGATTCCTGTTGTTGTTATCACTATTGGGCATATATCTACTGACTGCATCTTCCACAAGTGTTTGATCTCTCCTGCAAGTTCTGCATATTTGTTAATTTTGGTGGATTGTGCTTTCTGTACATTATGGTTTAAGAGAATTGTAACGTATATGAGGATTATTATTATTATTATTATAGTGTTCTACCGATTGAGTTAGGTTTCCATGGAATACTAAAGAAGTGATCTGGGAGCCTCCCTTTCCTTCCAGCGCTGCCTTCTTCAATTCACTGTGAGGCTTACTCTCTTTCATTCTAAATCTAAAAATCCTATTCTCTTCCTTCCCCTCCCTCATTTTCCTAACATTCTACCCTCTTAACACCTTTTTCAACATCCCCTCCCCGCTAAGCACTAACTCCATCCATACCTTCTGTCTCCTGCGTACCTCATCTAAAAGCTGCCTCTTCTCACCCACCATGTCCAGCACTTCGTCGTTCCTCCTAACATTCTACCCTCTATATAATTCTGTTTTTAACATCCCCTCCCCGGTAAGTACTCCTCCCATCCATACCTTCTGTCTCCTCCGTATCTCATCTAAAAGCTGCCTCTCCTAACCCACCATCTCCAGCACTTCGTCGTTCCTCCTAACATTCTACCCTCTATATAATTCTGTTTTCAACATCCCCTCCCCGCTAAGTACTCGCTCCATCCATACCTTCTGTCTCCTCCGTATTTCATCTAAAAGTCGCCTCTTTTCACCCACCATCTCCAGCACTTCGTCGTTCCTGCTAACATTCTATCCTCTATATAACACTGTTTTAAACTTCCTCTCTCTGCTAATTGAAAGTATCCGTTACATCCATACCTTCTGTCTCCTCCGTATCACATCTAAGAGCTGCCTCTTCTCACCCACCATCTCCAGCACTTCGTCGTTCCTCCTAACATGCGGTTAAAATTGACCACTGCCATTCATCTAAACCGGTATTTCTGAAACCAAATAATTTGTATATTATGAATACACTAATGGTGGGTAACGAATCGCAATCAATGCCTTTCATTTTCTTTGATGAAGGAAACTACCCTATTGCTCTACCTGCTCAAGCTTCTCCCCTCCTACTTCTATCTTAATTCTCACATTCCTAGCTCGTGATGCTTTACGAAACCGCATTACCTTAGTCTTCTTGTGATTAATCCTCATCCCATACTCCTCGCACCGCTCTTCTAATGCATCCACTAGAGCC
The DNA here is from genome assembly GCF_921293095.1 of Ischnura elegans. Lineage (NCBI taxonomy): Eukaryota > Metazoa > Arthropoda > Insecta > Odonata > Coenagrionidae > Ischnura > Ischnura elegans. The sequence continues at coordinate 10,038,528 of NW_025791659.1, forward strand.
TGCAGTCCACTCGCTGACTGGCTGATGAGCGCCTGATCAAGAACTGGGCTATAAATGATGTCAGGGGCGCAGCTAGGAATTAAGGCTAGGGGGGGGGGTTCAGGCGCAACTAATACAGGGGTGCGTGGGGTATTGCATACCCGCCAGGGTAAGCGGGAGGTGCGGAGGCCTTCCGTCGGAAAAAAATTAAGATAAATGATTCAAAATGGTGATTTTTTACGTCCTTCTGAGGGATATTTTATAAATCGTCACACTATTGTATAAGTAATATTCATCCAATGAAGTAAAATAGATTTAACTTAAAAATTTCTGTGAGCTCTGGGGGGGTTTTATCCCCCAAACCCCCCCCCCCCCCTCGCTGCGCTTTTGAATGATGTAACATTCTTGTAGCTTATGAATAGGCTATGTGATAGGAGAGAGGAATGGAGAGCTGCGTCAAACCAATCTTAGGATTGTTGACTAACAATGATGATGAATGTAAAAGTATTGAAGTAATTCTGGGCGTTTCAATAATAGTCACTCTTAATTTTTTTTTGCCCCAACAGGCTCCGGAAAACATCCCAGATCTTTTTGAAAGCCCAATGATATTCAAGAGATAAAGAGAAATTTGTGTCATACGAATAGGGTAGGTAGTTTCCTTCATCAAAGAAAACGAAAGGTATTGATTGCGATTCGTTAACCACCATTAGTGTATTCATGATATTTATTCATTTGGTTTTAGGAATCCCTGTTCAGACGAATGTTAATGGTCAATTATCACCTCATTTGAAAAAGGCCAGATTGGCGCCCATGCGATGCCACTCCACGTGACGTCACAGGGACCTAGTTTCTATACGATTAGATAAGAGTTTTACATCGTCTGAGATTACCAATGCATGCATGAGGCACAAGGAACAGAGATCAGGGAAACATCTCTTAATAATCACCTATTAAAACTGCCCAAGGTCGGAAAATTTCCTTCGTTTGATAGGGTATCAATAATCCTTATTTAAGCCAAGCGCCACCCGCTAGCATCCTGCGTCGTACACGGCAGCATGCAGCCTGCATCGTTGCGGGGTTCATAGCCTCGCACCCAGGTGGCCTCATACAGTAGCTGTGAGACGTCACACTGACTTTCCCAGCATTCATACCTAGCCGTATCGTATTCGCGCGATTGAAAATTTTCAATTTTCCATTTGATCGTGAAAAATAGATATCGTCATTTAAACATCTAAAAGCTTAAAATACTTACTTCAGGAGTAATAATCTTTCGATTTAATCAATTAAAAAAAAATAGAAAACCACCCTATTCCAGGCCATTATTTAAAAAATTGTGTATGGAAAAATTTGAAAATGAGCATACGTATAGACACCTATGTTTCTACTCAGTACGCCATTGTTGATGCACCGCACTTTGTTGGTTTATTTGCGACTCCACATCGTAATTATCATGAGAAATTTTGACGTGAAATCACCTCTGTTGCCATCTTGCGGTGTCGCCCGCACTTAGAGCCCGCGCCACAGTAGATTACCCATGATGCACCTCCAGCTACGTTTCTTCCTCGTGGAGTGACACACACGTCAGGAGACTGCTAAAAGGGGTTTAATTCGGGATAAAGGGTTCAGCATAGGGTAAGGAGGGATGGAAAGGGTTCCGAGGAAAGGCATAAACGAGATTACAGGGTAGGAATGAGGAGAAAGTTTACGCGAGGGACTATTTAGCGACTTCGGCGGAGGAATACCCTATGGCTTCTGAACGCAGAGAGCTTTCTTTGGAGGAGCATTGGGTTAATGCAGTAAGATTGTAGGCATTGCGTCACGGCAGCAGGCTTGCCAACCCTCCTAATTTAGCGGATAGTGTTTTTTTTGTATAATAATCCTTTCAACGTCGGAGATAAACCATTTTGTGGTAGTTAATGGATTAATTTATCTGGAGTATCCTCTTTTAATCTTTTCAGAAGTTTTCGTGGAAATTTTAAAGGGAAAAAACTCATAATTAAATTGGGTGTGCCAAATAACGGTTTTATAAATTGTATTTAGGTTAAAATCCTGACAAATAATTTATAATGATTAGGTGAAAATTTTATCCTATCGAGATAAAGTTTAAAGTATTTACAGTATTATCATAATTCACACATTGTTATAATTAAGTAGAATAGGGAAAAATTAAAATCTCAAATATATATTGGTATTATGCCACGGAAGCAGGCTTGCCAACTCTCGTTATATGGAGTAAAATGATTTTCTGTTACAGAATTATTTCGATGTCAGAGATACCTAAACCATTTTGTGGTACCATAAAATATGATACGAAATGATGAAAAAAATGATAAACCATTGATCCGTACCTTGATATGTGGTGTCCATTACATCGTTTTTAACTTACCGAATAAATTTCAAAAAAAGAAAACATTAAATAAACTTAGTCATCTTTTAACAGTTTTTCTGAATTGTTGAAATTAATTAAACATGGCAAAATAATTAATAATAATTTGAGGAAAAGTTCCTACTGTTATTACAGTTGCAATTACATTGTAATTTTATAGTATAACATTAAATTCCAGCAATTTTTGCCATTCACAGCTCTGCGTTGCGAAAACAAATGAAAGGCAAAAAGTGTAGGCTCCTAAAAATCGGCCTGGGAGCATATCAACTTATGATTTCTAGCCAAACGCACAATACATATGTTGTTTTGTGCACTTTTACGCAATTTCATTACTTAAAATATTCTTCTCAACTGTAAATAGTATTTGAAGTAAATATGGCGGCCATAATGTCGACAATCATGCATGTAATGATGGCCCTTGCCTATGCATTATTATGACCTTTAAATTTTATTTACGAACTCGGAATATTCGAAAAATAGCTAACTATATAAACTCAGTGAACAAGAGTAACGTGGAATGTTATCAAGAATATTTATTAACGATAACTGTTGTTCAGATTGTCCTAGGCATGTTATCTAATTAGCTCCAACTGATTAGATCATGAGGGCACAATAATTAGATATCAATTGGAATTTAAACGACCAAGTCACCAACAAGCACCTCTCACGCTGTATTTAGCTTGTGATACCATAGACGGGTATGTGTTATGCTAATCTAAGCTCCTTAGTGATTGTAATCTAATTTAGGGTTAGCATTTTTCTTATGTTTAGGAAAGATACGAAATATCTATGGTTGACACTTCAAAAATAATAGTAAATAATGAAATAAAAGTATTTGTCACTCCCATTAGATGTAATTTTGCATATTTATATGCCTAAGCTTCCCATAAACAAACATCAATTCGAAATCGTAGGCGTACTGCCGCCTTTACGCAGAGAAAATCCAAATGTTTTAGTTTTTCTGCGACGACGCAGCGAGCTGGGGACGTGACGCCATCAATTCTCAAAGACGGGCTCTGATTGGCTCGCTAGCCGCGGCGTCAACGCAACACCGAACTGTGAAGGCACCCTAAATGAAAACTGAAAAATTTCTGGAGCGAAAACGCGACGGCTATAAATGAATGCTGGGAAACGCCCGTGTGAGGTATTTATGGTTCCCGCTGCCGCCATGTGCGGTGACCTTAGGGCGAGGCTTTCAGCGCTGCTAAGATGCAGGCTGCTAGCATGTAGCAGAGTACCCTGGCAGGCATTATTTATACTTGAGGATCCACTATTGTAGTATTCGTGTAATAGGGTGGTTTCCTATTATTTTTTTTAATAGCCTAAATCGAAAGATTATTACTCCTTGAGTAGGTATTTCACGATTTTAGATTTTTAAATGACGATATCTATTTTTCGCGATTAAATGAAAGGTGAAAATTTTCCAGCGCGCGAAAACGCGACGGCTAAGTATGAATGCCGGGAAAACTCCGTGTGAGGTATTTATGGTTCCCGCTGCCGCCAAGTGAGGTGACCTTGGCTCTGATCGCTGATACGACGCAGGGTGATAGCAGGTAGCAGAGTACCATGCTATCTGGTAGCGCTTGGTTTAAATAAGGATTATTAATACCTTATCAAACGAAGAAAACTTTCCGATAATAGGCAGTTTTAATAGGTGATTATTAAGACATGTTTTCCTGAGCTCTGTGCCTCATGCATGCATTGGTAATCTCAGACGATGTAAAACTCCTATCCACTCGTACAGAAACTAGGTCCCTGAGACGTCACGTGGAGTGGCATCGCATGGGCGCCAATCTGGCCTTTTTCAAATGAGGTTAAAATTGACCATTAACATTCGTGTAAACCGGTATTTCTAAAACCAAATAATTTGTATATTATGAATACACTAATGGTGGGTAATGAATCGCAATCAATGCCTTTCGTTTTCTTTGATGAAGGAAACTACCCCAATCGCCCGTTCTTTCACGGTCCCAGTGTCGCAAGTATAGCGTTCACCCAGCCAAGGAAGCATCGGCACCCTCCATTAGGCACCACTACCCGCACCCTCCATCAGGCACCAAGGCACCCGCCCGCTCCTCCTCCTTTGAAAGTAAATGCCTTGACTTCAGGTAATTAGCTTTGCCCCCGGGGCACACGCGAAAAGGGGTGAGGTAATGCACTCTCAAGAACCCTTGATCCCTCGCTAAAAACCCTATTCCCACACTCCCTAAGAATCCTTCTCCATCCACCATGTACCCTTAAAACCATATAGGGAGTGCAGCGGTGCCAACATTAGAAGGCGCCAGGTGAGTGTTACTCTTCATGACTTTAGTCGATAAGGTAAATAGACCCCAATAATATCGTGTTGGTGATTCATATTCTGTGCGATATTTGAATTGTCGCGATAATTACACATGGTAGTATTATATTATAATAATTGATCTCTGCATTCTCTTCGGGTTTTAACCGCGTCCGTTGTGTTTTGGCGACAACAGTTTTGCTGACATTGCAGTCAGCGTCTTCAGGTCGAAGGTGAGGTAACTCGGAAAAATTTTCTCCTTATACAGGGTGTCCCATTTATCTTGACCACCCGAAATAACTTTTTTGCCCCGATGCAAATTCAAAAATGTGTCAAGCAAATGTTCATTAGCCGTCAGGGGGACATTAATCGGCATGATTGCCTTCCTTGTAGCTTTGTTATTCACAAAGATATGAACAGGAGGAGTTATAGGAAAGGAAATGAATTGCCGAATAAAAAATATAGTGTGCCATTTAAAAAAGACATACCGCTGTTCATATCTTTGTGAATAACAAAGCTACAAGGAAGGCAATCATAGTGATTTATGTCCCCCTGACGGCTAATGAACATTTGCTTGACACATTTTTCAATTTGCATCTGGACAAAAAGTTATTTCGGGTGGTCAAGATAAATGGGACACCCTTTATAGGCGGCCTCTTCATCCCGCTGCTGCTTTCTCATTGGTCGGTGGTTGTCCATCTCTCATTGTTGGTCTCTCATTGGTTGGTGGTCGGAGAACCCTTTTCCATGCGATATGCAGGCTGTAGCCTTGATCCCTGTTGAAATTCGCCGTCGTTTTCGCTATCTCAATAGCTTCTATGATCAGTCGAGGGAAGTATTTATTTTCTTTTGGTATTATTCTGGCATCTTTAAAGAGTATATTGTGTCCAGGTTCACTCCAAGCATGCTCAGATATGGCTGAGAGTTGGTGTTGTTTGTTTTTAGCAGACCTTCGATGTTCCTGCAATCGGATTTTCATTGTTCTGCAAGTCTCCCCGATGTAATAATTACCACATGAGCAAGGCACTCGATATATTCCCTCGTAAAGGTCCATTGGGAGTTTGTTTTTCGCTTCGGATAGTATGTCTGATATCTTTGTCACGCAATTGAAATGGTGTTATGACGTTGTGCTTTCTGAGCACTCTGGCAATTTTTTCTGATGTAGCGCCGGTATGGCGCTAGCTCCACAATTCCCACAACACGCGAAAACACAACGGACGCGGTGAAAACCCGAAGAGAATGCAGAGATCATCTAATCAACGCCGCGAAAATCTTCGAACCTACATTATATTATAACGAGCGTGCTGCGCCCGCTCCCAGAGGGCTTCCCCCGCTCTTTTCAATGCAGGCCCACAGAGGCCCAATATTTACCGTATTTATTTTTGTTTTTTTTTTGGTGTTTTGGTTTTTAAAAATTATTTAAAAACGAATTTTAGAAAACAATAGCAATATTTAGGGAGTAAGATATGCCGTAGCATGTTCCCTGATAAATTCTGTGCATTTTGGTACCTCATTTGTAGAGTTAGGTTGCGTATAAGTTGAGAAAAAGGTATCTTAGGGTATACAGTGGAAATAATATAGAAGATAATTCATATTAGGTGGTAACTTTTGATTTCAAATTGTAATTCTTAAAATAATTGTTATCCTGTATGATATTTGAGGAGTGACTCAAATTATATGAATGTGGAATAAATGCACTATATTGAGATTAGAGTTATTATTATTATTATTATTAAAGTAAAGTTATAAGTCGACAATTTGGTCGGGTAGTAACCTAAATTGGTGTTTAAACGTGACGCACTTCTTTACATGACACAGAAATATGGTAATTCAGACTAGGCTTCCGTGTGAAAGATTATTAGAATATATCTGACGTTGCTGCATTGCAGAAATATATTCCCACGCAGAAAAATAAAATCTTCACCGAAAATTAGGGAAATAATGATTAAAAGCTGAATTTTGTAAAGTGAATTGTAGAAACAAACAAAAAAGTACCAATCTGGAGTATCGACCGTAGGACCTCCGTTAAAGTGCCGAATTCCACCATAAACACCGGACTTCTGCTCGTTCTTACTGTAATTCCAAGGGAATATATTTGACTTTGAAATATATAAGTGCGTTTTTTTGTAAACCTTTGGTTATACTACAGGCTGTCCCATAGGTCGTGTGTCATTTTTGACCTCTAATAGGATGGTTTCCTATTATTTTTTTAGTACCTAAATGGAAAGGTTATTACTCCTGGAGTACGAATTTCACACTTATAGATTTTTAAATGACGATATCTATTTTTCGCGATTAAACGAAAAGTGAAATTTTTCAAGCGCGCGAAATCGCGACGGCTAAGTAGGAATGATGGGAAAAAGTCCGTGTGATGTATTTCTGTTTCCGCCTGCCGCCTTGTGAGGTGACCTTGAGGCGGGGCTTGAGCGCTGATACGACGCAGGCTGCTAGCAGGTAGCTGAGTACCCTGCTAGCCGGTAGCGCTTGGTTAAATAAGGATTATTATTCCCCTATCAAACGAAGGAAACTTTCCGAACTTATGTATTATTAATGTATGATTATTATGAGATGCTTCCCTGAGCTCTTTGCCTCATGCATTCATTGGTAATCTCAGACGATGTAAAACTCCTATCTACTCGTATAGATACTAGGTCCCTGTGACGTCACGTGGAGTGGCATCGCATGGGCGCCAATCTGGCCTTTTTCAAGTGAGGTTACAATTGACCCTTGCCATTTGTCTAAACTGGGCATTCTAAATTATTTTTGTATATTATGAATACACTAATGGTGGGTAAGGTCACCGTCAAGGTCATAAGAGTGGCAAAAAGAATAGCATAGCAACAAAGGTGTCGATCCATGGGTTTTATAGGGTGACCAAGTCATTGGTGCTGTCCAAACACCCGTATTATTCATTAATTGACCTCCAAGTTTAATACGGAGGTCAAAGGTCATAGAGGTAAACGTCGGACCATCATGACAACTAACGAGTGAAACCATAGGTTTTTCAGAGACAAGAAAAAAATCCTTTTTCGCTCTTTTTTTTATCCCTTAAATCATTCCAGTTCACAACAACTCCTCGCACACTAACACCCTCAGTGCTTTTTTTTAAATTTTTTCTCCCTATTCCTTAAGACGCGTATTGTATACCGCTTGGCAGCTTCTCAATAAGCAAAATAAACTTCTACACGTCTATCACTATTACTTTAAACACTATGAGACATTTTCATTACGCAAACAGCAAGAAACTTCCCAAATTGAGCTTCTAACAAGAGACGCTAACACTTTGCGTGCCTTGGGCTTAATATTACGTCCTGTTAATCTTTCTGAAGATTGCCATGGACGTAATGTTACGTCTTTCTATTTTAATGACTTTGTTTGCGTGAAGCTTTAATATTTCGCCCTTGGTACTTTTCCAGTTTACAGCTTAGCGGTTCTGTTATTTCAAAAATCAACTTCTCGATGGAAAAAGAGTTCTTTTAATGTCTTGAGGACGAAAAGTCCTCTGCAGCTACCGGCACCCTTATCTCAGCCTACTTTGTGTGAAAATACTTTGGAGGAAAGAACCGTTCGTTGAGGGTGCAGTGACCCTTTTTGTCATCCAGGATTTTGAATGATTTACTTGGAACAATGCTTTTTTTATGATTTGCAGGGTTAAAATAGTTCAAATTGAGCGTAATAAAAAATATCATGCATTTTACGGCGGTACATCGTTTGTTGCAACTTTTTTATTTTTCAAAATCAGTAGGTTTTCATTATTAGAATATATTTTAAAGTTAGCAAAAAATGTTATTCAGCTCATTCATAAGGAAGAGCAAAGTCCATTTTTATTGAAATATACATTGATATAAAAATTTTTTGATGCTAATGTTTAAAAAAAATTTGCGAATTTAGTAAAAATGGCTGGATTAACTCTTTTCTGGATTGGAGGAAAGAACCGTTCGTTGAGGGTGCAGTGACCCTTTTTGTCATCCAGGATATTGAATGATTTGCTTGGAACAATGCTTTTTTATGATTTCCATGGTTTAAATAGTTCAAATTGAGTGTATTAAAAAAATTATGCATGTTATGGCCGCACATCATATGTTGAACCTTTTTTATTTTTCAAAAACAGTAGGTTTTCGTTGTTAAATTATATATTTAAAAATTAGCAATAAATGTTATTCAACTCATTCATAAGGAAGAGCAAAGTCCATTTTTATTTAAATGCGCATCGATATAAATATATTTAAGATACGGTCGGTCTCCGGCTCAAAAAATGGACTTTTTAGAACAGTTTGAGATTGTGAATTGCCCCACTAAACTTTCTAATGACCATATGTTCCCCACCCAGTCGCCATTACTTAACGTCACACTACCACCCCCCTACGACCCTCAGCCTTGACTCCCTCATGTCTTTTAAACCTTTTGAGAGCCCCTCCCCTCTTTATCCCCCCTTTTTTTCATTGTCATTTATCCCATGCAAGCCAGCCCAAGGCCTCCCCCACTCCTTTCTTCAAAAAACAGCTTTACCCGCCATCAATGTTCCTTCCCACCCACCCCTTTTTTGATCCCCCCCCTTTCCACCCACGTTTACCTATTTAGGAGCGTGCCACCCATCTAATTGTACCTGATGATGACACTAAGCGTTGAAACCCGGGTCGTACGATTTAAAATAAGGTGTGGAATAAAACATAGTTATTTTATTTCATTTAACACAGACATATTTTTGATGCTAATGTTTAAAAAAAAATTGCGTCTTTAGTAGAAATGGCTGGAAATTGGATGGATGAGGCAGATACTTCTGTGGAGATCCATTATGAGATATGAAGTGAAACACTTTTCACTTTCCACATAAAAAATTTATTACACTAGAGTCGACGTGTTTCACTGCACTGCAGCATTATCAAGACTTACCCAAGAAATTAACCATACCAATATATATACACGAATTGCACACTCGCAACATTTCAGAAAAGCACCTGAAAACAGTCACCTTCCCCCCCTCCCCTACCTCACCCCAGACCAACGGTCAGTGTAAAATTCCCGACCCTCCTTTCCACCCCACCTTCCACCCCCATTTCTCAAATGTTTGCGAGTGTGCAATTTGTGTATATATATTGGTATGGTTAATTTCTTGGGTTAGTCTTGATAATGCTGCAGTGTAGCGAAACATGTCGACTCTAGGGTAATAAATTTTTTATGTGGAAAGTGCAAAGTGTTTCACTTCATATCTCAAATAATTTGTATATTATGAATACACTAATGGTGGGTAACGAATCGCAATCAATGCCTTTCGTTTTATTTGATGAAGGAAACTACCCAATTCCACATAATGCATCCCAAAATATCGCTGCCATGGCATGTCTCAACGTCTTCGCGTGCTTTAGAGCCTCGTAGGCTGGAGCTGTACTCTCCGTAATATGTTTGACTATATTGTTGCGTTCTCCGAACATTATTGGAACATTATTAATTATTATTAAAAAGGTTTTTTCTCAGAAACAATAAATCTTAGAGAAGAAATAGAAATCACAATTTTGTAGATAATTTTCTGATCTACAATTTTGATCTGTACAATTTTTATCATAGAACTAACCGTTGGGCCAAAAAATGCAAAAAACTCATTTTTGTGACCTTTGACCTTGAATAAAATGATTTGCACAAACGGGATCGATGGGGACTTTTCAGGATGTCATAAGAGTGGTATCCTTTGAGGTTCATGAGAATTTTCAGCTTGTTGGCAATTTATGCAAGGGCACCCCTATTTTTTTAGGCTAATTTGACCGGGCTAGAAGCCGAATTCCATCTGATAGGAGGATAATTTCTGATGACATTTCGGTCGCTTTTAATTAACGTCGCAAGAAAAACGTTTTTCATAAAAATTTACTTTGCGTCCAGAATCGGTCGATGTGTACCCCTGAGATCTCGTGAGCTTAGGTTCAGCAAAAATGAATACCTGAATGAAGAGAAAAGTAAATATGAATTTACTGTTAGTGTTTCACTTCATATCTCAGAAATGGCTGGATTTTTCAGTAGGGCTTTGAAATTAGCGGCCGGCACTCAAAAGTGTTAAGCAATGGAATAGTCGACGGTGAGCGGCGTTGGGCAAAACCCCACGCGGCGTAATCATCTACATCTGCATACTAAGGTGAGGTGGGGTTACGTGTGACCTCCCTTGAGGAAAATCGTATTTCTATTCTAAAAGAAGGTGGCGGTAGTGAAACATATTCCATCTTCTCTATTATTTCTACTGTATGGATACCTTTTTCTCAACTTATACGCAACCAATATTCCCTTAGAATTACAATAAAAAAGAACAGAAGCCTGGTGGTTATGGTGGAAGTCGGAACTTAAATGGAGGTCCTACAATCGATAATCGAGATTGGTACATTCTTTGTTTGTTTCTACTCTTCATTTCACAAAATTCAGCTTTTGATCATTATTTCCCTGATTTTAGGTGAATATTTTAATTTTCTGCGTGGAAATATGTTTCTGCAATGCAGCCGCGTCAGATATTTTCCCATTCTCTTTCACACGGAGGCCTTGTTTGAATTACGTCACTTCCGTGTCGCGTAATGAAGCACATCACGTTTAAAAACCAATCTTTATTACTGACCGACCAAATTGTCGACTCATAACTTTAATAATAACTCTAATCTCAATATAGTGCATTTATCCCACATTCATATAATTTGAGTCACTCCTCAAATATCATACAGGATAACAATTATTTTAAGAATAACAATTTGAAATCAAAAGTTGACACCTAATATGAATTATCTTCTATATTATTTCTACTGCATAGATTCATTTTTCTCAACTTATACGCAACCAAACTCTACAAATGAGGCACCAAAATGCACAGAATTAATCAGAGAACATGCGACGGCATATCTTACTTCATAAATATTGCTATTGTTTTCTAAAATTGGTTTTTAAATAATAAAAAAACCGGTAAATATTCCTGACGTTAAAGGCGCACAAACTGATACATTTGTCCATTTGCAACAATATCTCGCATGCTTTAAATAACTTTTATCAAAATGTGGCTGATTCCACATTCAAGTCTCCTGTTGATACATAAGTATGAGTCATCATGTGCGTTTAACAGAGGATAGTGTAATTACTTCCAATGTTGTGTTTAAAGAGGTTCTCTTACCTCAATTGAACATTCCAATTAAATTAGTACGTAAGACCCTGCCTTTTTTTCCTACATTTTAAAATTAGAAACGCGCCTATCCCTCTGTGGACCTGCATTGAAAAGTGCGGGGGAAGCCCGCTAGGAGCGGGCGTAGCACGCTCGTTTATTGTAATGGAACCGGAGCCAACAACTTTGTAATAATAGGTTGGTTTCCTATAATTTGTTAATTGCCTAAATCGAAAGAGTATTACTCCTGGAGTACGTATTTCACGCTTTTCCATTATTAAATGACGTTAACTTTTTTCGCGATTAAATGAAAAGTGAAAACCTTCAAGAGCGCGAAAAGGCTACGGCTAGGTATGAATCCTGGGAAAAGCCCGTGTGACGTCATTCGGGTTCTTGTATACTTAAGTATATACAATTGTATAGAATTTAGGCCCCTGTGACGTCACGTGGAGTGGCATCGCATGGGCGCCAATCTGGCCTTGAGGATAAAAATGGACCATTGCCATTCGTCTAAACCGGTATTTCTAAAACCATATCATTTGTATATTATGAATACACTAATGGTGGGTAACGATCGCAATCAATGCCTTTCATTTTTTTTGATGAAGGAAACAACCCTATTACCATCAAAGTTCTTCGTTATATTTTCCCTTTTACATGAAGCTAATTATTTATAATAGAAAATTAATTATGGGATTGGAAACATAAGAATAAATTGGAGCAAAAGATATAAATTTTGACAAATGGCATTCGGAAGATCACCTGAGAATGAACGGCAAGTCGCTGCTCGAAACGTCGGGAGACATGGAAAATATCAACCGGTAGAAAACCCGAGAAACTTTTCTGCACCTGATACGACGAGGAAACCTAAGATCATGCATGCATACATTACATCTCATTACTAGTTGAATGTTTCTTTGGTACCAAATACGAAATGAATGAACTTTTTCCATTATATTCGCCTTAAATCAAAATAATTTTCTTCCAGATGTTGCAGTTTACGGAGGATGCATTGAAACTTTGAGCTTATCTTCAAGATGAATGCATGCTGTCGTCGGAGTAATTTGGTGAGTAGGATATCTTTAGTTTAATAAAATATAAAAAACATATATTATAAACTCGATTGTTTCAGGCTTAACTTCGTGAAAATCAATTGTACAAAATAAAAAATTTTGGTACTTTTTCCACACAGTTTATTTAAGACAACCGGTGTCGTCACAGAGGTGACATCTTCAGGTTCAGCAATCGTTATTTTTTTGTCTATTTTGCTGTTTATTTGGTTGCTATTACGCGTTGGTAGGGGAGGGTTGCGATGGGGTTTGAGCGTTACTCAAAATCGTGGGAAAAAGTACCATAACTTTTTATTGTGTAATATATATTATACTGGCATATCTTTGCTTAACCTAATACCGTACCCATACCGTGCATGCGCAACGCGTTGAGGGCGACAGGTTTATCTTAGGGTCTTTCATTGTCAATAAAAATCACACAATAAATGTAAACTTATTATTTATCCAAGAGGACTTCATTAAGGAGGCCTAATAGGGTTGTTTCCTATTATTTTTTAATTACCTTTATCGAAAGATTATAACTCCTGGAATACTTATTTCACGCTTTTAGATTTTTAAATGACGATATCTATTTTTCGCGAATAAATGAAAAGTGAAAATTTTCAAGCGCGCGAAACGCGACGGGTAAGTATGAATGCCGGGAAAACTCCGTGTGACGTCGTCCTGGTTCTCGCTGCCACAAGTGAGGTGACCTTGCTTAATTGTATTGCTGACAACCACTGAAGGCATTCGCTTTATTGAGCTCAAAGGTTAATTTTTTTAGGACAGTTATAATCGCAAATTTTAGTCCAACTATAATCATTTTATGTATTAAGAATCTAGATTACTAAATAAAATGTCGAAAAGGCTGGATAAACAAGAACTTCCGTTGCCATGGTAACTGAAAAGTGCATCCAAACAAGATGTTTGCATTGCCATAGCTCGGTAACAAAAAAATGGCGACCCATATATTTATAGAAAAAAATGCTTAAAATTGTCTACGCTACCCTTTTCTCAAGTATTGCAAATTTCACCTAAAACACCTTGGAAGATACACATCGATTCCAAGTGGATTTTTTTCTACGCACCTAATGCGAACTAATTTTTAATATTTTCCGAGTGCGTAGTCAACAAAATATTTTTGTTCAAACTCTATTTTTTAAAGAAACTTTGATTTTTTTCTGTTATTCGAGTTCCGGTTCATATTTCGATTCTTAATAGTTGAAAAGTCGAGCGATTCATTGTGGTGAAAAATTTGACTGTTCAAAAAATCAATTATCATATCGATACTTCCACTGCATAAATGCTCAACAATAACCCACAGAATCTAATCCAGTACTGCTAACGCTAATAGATGAGCAGATTTGATTCAGTGGGAGATTGTAGAGAATTTATGCATCGGAAGTATTGATATCATTATTTATACTTCATATTAGTATTGATCCTTCAATGCTTATTATAGGCGTTTGTCCGAGCCCTAAGTCAATGGTTTAAATAGGGTAGTTTCCGTCAGCAAAGAAAACGAAAGGCATTGATTGCTATTCGTTAACCACCATTAGTGTATTCCTAATATACAAATTATTTGGTTTTAGAAATCCCAGTTTAGACGAATGGCAAGGGTCAATTTTAACCGACTTCATAGCCTCGCACCCAGGTGGCCTCACACAGCAGCAGCCAGACGTCACACGGAGTTTTCCCAGCATTCATACTTAGCCGTCGCGTTTTCGCGCGCTTGAAAAGTTGCACTTTTCATTACCTAAATCGCGAAAAATGGATATCGTCATTTAAAAATCTAAATGCGTGAAATACATACTCCAGGAGTAACAATATTTCGATTCCGGCAGTAAAAAAATAATAGGATACCACCCTATTGTAGTACCGAAAACTGTCCATGAACCTGTAGTCCAGGATACCCTGACGAGATTGTACCCTGAGGGAGCTGTAGACAGGCGACCCTCAGAGTCCCTTGCGTACCCTTTCCCAGGGTTAATCATAATCTTCTCCACGTTTTCCCCAGACTGCCCTTATAGCAGTGTACTGCGACCCCATATACCCCGGCAGGGAACCCTGTCTTTCTCCGCCCAGAACTTTCTCCCCTTTCAGGGGTTCCGCGACCCCCTGGACCGTTCAATCCACGCAGGCACGCCCCCTAGGGTCTTGTTGGGAAACTTATTGTGGTCCAAGTCACCCCCTGCCACTAACACTGCGAGTGCGGTCTACGCCCCCTCCCGGCAGACACCCCAACCCATCGCCGAGGAACAAGTTTCGCGAAGTTTCGGTGAAAAAAATTTGAAAGGAAATGGAGATTTCTTCAAGCAGTTTTTTTAAGCTCATTCGGGTTCTGTGACGTTTCTTTAGCAATACCTTCTCCACTATTTTCTTAACGTCTTCGCGATCATCTGTGATACTAAAGGTTTACGAAATGTATTCCGTTAAACCCTTTATCGGGCTTCAAATGTTAATTTAATATTATATTCTTCTCCTAAAGGATGCCACGAAAAAACTCTCTCGCCTACAGATATGTAACCATGACAACGTTTGAGGTTGTTGACGAGAATTTTAATTCGTTCTGCTTCCGATAGAGGCCCAAAAAATCCAAATAGAAAAAACATTCGCCTTGACTAGGTTTCGAACCTGGATCCCCCGATTTCCGGTCGAGTGCTTTAGCCAGTTAATATCCATCCTCTTCACCTTCATTCTATCTAAAGTATCCTATAATTTTCTTTCCTCTCCCTCGTTTACCCAACATTTTACCCTCTATAACACTGTTTTCAACATTCCCACCACGCTAAGTACTCGCTTTATCCATACCTTCTGCCTGCTCCGTATCTCATCTAGAAGCTGCCTCTCCTCACCCACCATGTCCAGCACTTCGTCGTTCCTCCTATCATTCTACCCTCTATAACACTGTTTTCAACATCCTCTTCCCGCTCAGTACTCGCTCCTTCCATACCTTCTGTCTCCTCCGTATCTCATCTAGAAGCTGCCTCTCATCACCCACCATGTCCAGCACTTCGTCGTTCCTCCTCATCTCCGTCCATTTCACCTTCTCCATTCTTCTCCACACCCACATCTGGAATGCCTCGAGACTTCTCTCGTCCTCCTTACACAACTTCAACGTTTAAAAACGGTGTTCCCGTAAGGACTAATATGAACATCCTCAGAATAAACTCTTTTCTTTTCATGAACGCCTCTTTTGCCAACGAAACTCTCCTTCTGATTTTCCTGCTCATGTATCCGTTTATGCGTCTAAGGTTCCGCCCAAAAAGTTCAGCGTCTCCCGGGCGACACCTGAGTCCAATTTTCCGAAATCTCGGTTCGATAAAAAATTGGAACGAATTGAGATTTTTTCAAGTCGATTACGCATTTAACAACTTAATCTGCGCTGTATCCCGCAAGCTTCCTCAGTTGGCTTATAGTCGGGGGTGCTGCGTACTTGGAGTAAAAATTTAAGTAGAGGGCGCGTTGGCAGACCATTTGCAGTAAACACGTGCACCCACCAAATGTACGTATCACGTGAAGTGGGAAATTTTAACACCAATGAACTAAAGAAAAGAACAACGCTTCCTTGCGGCACACTGAGCGTAAACATCAGAGCCAATTCGAGCAATAACTGATTTCTGCTCACTTCGAGGTACAATAGATTCCGTTCAATGGGTCCACCGGTTACTTGGGGCAGACGCTTAATTGGGGCAGATCTTGAAGAACAGAACCCAATAGAGGAATATCCCAGAGTATTCTCTGCTTAATTGGGACAGCATGCCGCTTTATTGGGCCATGAGTCGGCGACATAGACTCCATACTCAGAACGAAATTAAATTTTTTTGTTTTCAGAATACTATTTTTTTATATTTTCCTCCTTTGATCAACTCTTATTTTGCACAAATGCTCCTATTCTTGCCCTATTTTGAAAGTTCTTGTTGTTATACTATCCGCAATAGGATAGGACTTTTCTTTAATAGGACATAGTAAAAGACATTTATTCAGCATCGCCCGAGGCTGAATAAGAATAGTGAAGAGAATATTTTTAGCTAAATGTTATAATTCTTGAAAAATTATAATAAATTAACTAAAATCGCTGATTTATTTATTAAATTAATAGTTTAATAAACTTATGTTGCATTATAAACATTCTTTAGTCTTCTTTCCACCATTTCAAAGTTTTTTATGCCCATATACAATAGAGAGTTCGCCTAATTGGGGCAGCCGCTTAATTGGGGCAAAGTGCACAAGTCCCGATATGTCCCAATTAACCGGTATCTACTGTATTACATAAATCGAGCTATTTTAAAAAGTCAAGGCAATACGTAAATGAGGAATGATGACAGTCAAGGCAATGAGGATGATGATGAGGAATGATTAGTGTACTAGTTGAGGATAGAGGACGAAAGAGAAGATTTAATTGAAGGATGTGTGATGGATGGCGAACAATGATGTGAATATGATTTCAAAACACATGCCTCCATCCTAGCAGGAGATCTCTTGGCTAATTACGCACATGGGCGTACCCAGCGAGGGGTAGGGCAGCTGCCCCCTCTAGAAGCAAAATTCGCACTGCAAGTCTTTAAGAAAAATCAGTACTGAATTGAAACGAAATTATTCAACAAATTTTCTTTAAACCAACGAAAAATGATCTGTATTAGTATGAGTTGTGTAGCTAAAATAAAACTATTTTTTCAAGGAAATAATCTCATAAACTAATAAAGCGCTGTTATAATTTTCTTAAAAATTGGTTTCATTCATCTTTTCCATGCTAAAATGTCACAACATGTCTTGCCCCCCTAGACCATGGATTGGCCCCCTCCCATATATGATTATGGGTACGCTCTTGAATACGCAGCGTACGATATCTCTTTGTCCGGTGGAAACAATGATTTCACTATATCGCGCACGGGATGAACTTACGCATACCCCAGGAAAAAGTTTTGCACCAAGAGTATTAATAGGTAAGAGTAGAATCCTTTTAGTTACGTATTACCAGACCGTGTCAAGGGTTTTGTCTACCCAACAGGATAAGAAACCACAGAAGTTGCATGACGTGACGTAACTGATGGTAATGAAATAATGACGTAAAGGACGCGTCGGACAAAACTAAAAGTAGCACTACGTGGTTTGGGAGCATGAGATGCACCTACGAACTAACTTTGGTTGACAAAGACACATACTCATTTCTATACAGGATGTCCCACATATCTTGACCACCCGAAATAACTTTTTGTCCAGATGAAAATTCAAAAATGTGTCAAGCAAATGTTCATTAGCCGTCAGGGGGACATTAATCAGCATGACTGCCTTCCTTGTAGCTTTGTTATTTACAAAGATATGAACAGTGGAATGCCTTTTTTAAATGGCACCCGATATTTTTATTCGGCAATTCATTTTATCTCCTAAATACTTATTCAAAAATGTAGCACAGTGGACCATTAACATAAACAGAACGTTATGAAAACATAGGAAACTCGTCCATTGACTGTGGACGAGTTTCTTATGACTGGTGTGCATTTAAGTATGTTTTCATTTGTTCACCTTCAACGTCAGCAAGTGGAGTAGCTCCAATACCCGCGTACCTGCACTAAGCGCTGGAGAGTCAGTCATATATTCTATTCCTCTACCCCCACTGCCTGTCCCTTCAACCTTATAATTCTTGAGAACCCTATTAATTTCTTTATTTCAGTAGTCCGACACCGTGTTCCTCACCTCCGCAATTCTTCTCGCTCTGAAGTAATGTCTGCCCTATCATCATTTGTCCCACTATCCTCCCGTAGGAATTTTCAAGATCTTTCCTTCATTTACAATGCCTTAAGCTTGAATCACACGATAATTTTTTTTCGTCGCGAAAGTGATCACTATCGCGATCACTAGGCGAAATAATCGTCGCCGGCAATTGTTTTTCGCGTTCGCGATGAGGATTCCCAACGCTATTTTTCATCACTCGTCCGGTCGCTTTTTCCGTCGCTAAAACCGTCACTAAAACCCCATATCAGCCAATCGGAACGCATGTCCGTAAGAAGCGATTGCAGCGCAGCGTTTAACAATCGAGGGAACGACATAGATAAACAAACTTGCTGTATATATTTTCGTTATGCGGGTCCCATGACAACGAGCTGTGATATCGGAAATGATGCGAAAAGCGACGGCGGGAGTGACCGTGTGATTCAGAAAAATGATGATTAGAGCGATTGCTTTTCGCGACGGGAAAAGTGATCTCGATAGTGATCACTTTCGCGACGAAAAAAAATGATCGTGTGATTCAGGCTTTACATGGCAAGTTCCGATCCTCAGATATGCTGCCTTTCTTTTCACTCCACATTCCCACCCGCTCCTTCCGTAATAACCACCGACTACACCAACCTACATTCCGTCTTTCTCTCTCTCTAAGAGATCACATTTTTTACATACTCCCTACCTCTTTCATTATCATTTCGAGTACTCACCCTTCCCTGGATCTTTCAATTCCCATCAGATCATTCAAGAGGCAGCTTCGAAAAGCCATCTCCTGAATCTTTTTTTAATATCCTTTTTATAGTTCTTTTATATCTGTTAAACATGTAGATTATAAATTGTCTAGTCAATGTAAAGGCCGTTTGGCTGTTTTTGAATGATTCAATAAACTCGATTGATTGAAACTTGATTACAACCTCGTTTAAGGGACCATACAATCATTGACGATGTAATAGATTGACATATAAAAAAGTGTTACTTAATTAATTGATCAATAAAAAAGGAGAAATAAAAAGTAACGATTTTTCTTTACCTATAATATATGCTTGAATGAGATTATTGGAGTCAATTGCAACTAAATTTATGATTAATAGTACTATGCGATTTGAATTTCACTAACCCATTCATCCCCAGCGTTGCGTTAACGCAACATTATTGAATTCTAACTCTAGGAACAAGCTTCTACCTCAGAATAATTTTTCTTCGATTTACTGACTTTTTTAAAAGTATTTCTAGTTCTAATTTTGTCATTTCCACCAACATTTTCATTCATATATTATTCGTATTTATTACATTCGTATTTTTATGACTAATGGCGTTCGGCATAAAAATCGGTGCGCAGATACGAGACACCCTAGGAAAAAATGACATACCCCAGCATGTCCGTTAGAAGGCAGAATGGGGCATTTCCTCCGAAGGAATACTGATAACTCCCGACGAAGATGTCGAGTGTACAAATCAAGATAAAAAATAAAAGATTTAACCTAAGCTTTAAAAAAATACTTTTTATATTTATTTACCGGAGTTTTCCCAGCGTTGCGTATAAGCTGCATTTTAAAAATCATTATAATATGATGAAAATATTTTTTTCCAAAAATTCATCTTAATTAGGCCAAACTAAATCCAAAAATGCGAAACAACTGAAGTTAAAAGCCATGAATACAGTCTGCGGAATAATGGGTTAAAAAAGTCATCAAAATAAAGAGTTTTCATTCAACGAATAGGAACTAGTGAGTTATTTTTGGCAGATTCATCTTCCGACGAGAGAGTGGATTAAACTATCTAATTTAGCTCTGAGAATAGGGTGGTTTCCTATTATATTTTTACTGCCCAAATTCGAAAGATTATTACTCCTGAAGTACGCATTTCACGCTTTTAGAATTTTAAATGACGATATCTATTTTTCGCGAAAAAATGAAAGGTGAAATTTTTCAAGCGCGCGAAAACGCGACGCGTAAGTATGAATGCCGGGAAATCTCTCCGCGTGGCGTATTTCTGGTTCCCGCTGCCGTCCTGTGAGGTGACCTTGAGGCAAGGCTTAGCGCTGATACGACGCAGGCTGCTAGCGGGTAGCTGAGTTCCCTGCTGGCTGGTAGCGCTTGGCTTAAATAAGTATTATTAATATCTTATCAAACCAGGAAAACTTTCCGACCCTAGCCAGTTTTAATAAGTGATTATTAAGACATGATTCCATGAGCTCTGCGCCTCGTGCATGCATTGGTAATCTCAGACGATGTAAAACTCCTGACAACTCGTATAGAAACTAGGTCCCTGTGACGTCACGTGGTGCGGCATCGCATGGGCGCCAATCTGGCCCTTTTCAAATGAGGATAAAAATGGACCATTGCCATTCGTCGAAACCGGTATTTCAAAAACGAAATAATTTGTGCATTATGAATACACTAATGGTGGTTAACGAATCGCAATCAATGCCTTTCGTTTTCTTCGATGAAGGAAACTATCCTATTGCATTCTAATTAAGTCCTTCATCGACCTATGCATTTCTTGTGATCTACTTAAGTTACACAATGGCGATATTATCATACGGTATAACTTGATTACAACCTCGTTTATGGGACCATACACAATCATTGACGATATAATAGAGTGACACTTAAAAAAGGTGTTACTTAATAATTTGATCAATAAAAAAGGAGAAATATAAAGTAACGAAATTTCTTTACCTATAATATATGCTTGAATGAGATTATTGGAGTTAATTACAACTAAATTCATGATTAATAGTACTATGCGATTTGAATTTTATTAAAATAGTCATCAAAATAAAGATTTTTTATGCAACGAATAGGTAATAGTGAGTTATTTTTAGCAGATTAATCTTCCGACGAGAGAGTGGATTAAACTATCTAACGCAGCTCCGAGAATTGCATCTTCTCTTAATGCTTATCGTCAATTTCTCCGGCATCACCCGGAACCCCTTTTCCCGGGCTCTCCTCCCTATTCCTTTCGCCTTCCTCCCTCTTCCATTAGACAACCTCAAGGCCTCCACCAAACCGCACGCACCGCAAGGGGCCTCTTTCAAAAGCAGCTCGAGGGGCCCTCCACGAAGACGAAACCACAGCGCTCACATAAGGCCGCCCTCCCTCCTTGAGAAACTTTCAGCTTTCTCGGAAAGTTCTCGGGGGGGTTTTCTCCCTCTTGCGAACCTGCTGTTCCCTTAACGCGGCTCTATCCCCGACCCCCGACTGCACCACCCTTAATCTAACCCACATTAATCCGATGGAGTGGGGTGGAATCTTATGGGAGAGGGGTGGCTTTGGCAAAAGGTCTCCTGTAAGGATCGGAGAGGCATGTGTCTTGCCATCCTCTTCACACCTACCTTCCACGCTTTCCACCATCTATCCATATATTTTCGTCTTCTCCTTTGCATCCTATCCGCAATCAGTGCATTAACTACACTTTAATCATTCCTTATCTAGATAATACCTCGATTTTTATGCGTGATCGTGAGCAAATTTAGTTATTGATGTCATTAGCTCTAATATAGTCATATTTACGCACGGAGTCCCGCAAGGGAGCGTTATATGCCACTTTTTGTTCATTTTTATACATTTTAATTATACATATATATTCATCGTGAGAGATAAAGAGCGTCTTAAAGGCCTAAACAGCGGTAGAATCAAACGAACAGAATTTTAAGACAATCAAAAACACCCATACTCTATCTAAGGGCAACTTCACCAGGCCAGACTCAAACCTGCGACCCTCGGGTTGGCAGGTGAGTACTTTATCTCGCAACCACCGAGGCCGACATTCTCACCCAGTACATTTCTAGTCTCTCAAAAACCTCGATCTTTTGCCTGATCGTGAGGATATATTATTAATTAATGGAATTGGCTATGATACAGCAATATATTCACACGGTGTCCCACAAGGAAGCGTTGTAGGCCCCTTTTGCTTCATTATTAGATGAAGCCAACTTTTTCGGGAAGGATATCGAAGAACAGTATGCATTAACGGACAAAAAAATATCGTTCGTTATTCATTTAGCCAAGAAGTCTCCTATAAAGACGGAGGAATGTCTATTGCAATCCTCTTTGCATCCATCTTCTTCAACTTCCACCATATATCCTCACAAATCCGTCGTTTCCTTTTTCTTCTATTTTAAACCTTTTATTGATACGTTTTATGTTCATTTTGTGTCAGAAGAAGAAATCAAGTGTTTTTAATTATACTGCATAAATATTTTGCTATCCCTAAGTCTTTTTTCAACCACGATAATTGATTAATTTACTTATAGATACGTTTTATGTTCATTTACTGTCAGAAGATAAAATTCCGTTTCTTATTTATTGTTTTATGATTCATTTGTTACACGTATATCCATTGTCAACGCACACCTTGTAATTAAATACTATTTTCTAAACGAGTTCAGATTCCTAGAACAATACATGAATTTATTTATTTATAAAAACCAGAACATTAACTATTATGTCATCATTCATCAAGTATATAACACCTCGATTCTCCGCGTGATCGTGAATTGAAATTAGTTATTGATGAAACTAGCCTAGATATAGACATATTTACCCAAGGTGTCCCGAGGAAGCGCTGTAGGCCCCTTTTTGTTCACCATTATATGAGGCCATCTTTCTCAGGAAAGATATCGAAGAACAGTATACAGGGTGTCCCATTTATCTTGACCACCCGAAATAACACGGAGTAGAATATATGCGAGAATAGCGAGAACGCAACCAGTGAAAAAAGCTCTCATGACAATAGAGCCGGTAACAGTGGTGAGTCGATAAAGAACTCCCACGACTGACATGGCCTTGGATTTCATTTTGTTTGAGGTGCGGAAGAAAAGTTAGTTTGGGGTCGAAATTAACATCCAGGTTATTGATGGAAGAATCTATCGGAACAATTTCATTAAAAACAGTGTGTTTATAAGGAGTGACGGTGCGTTTTAAAGAATAAGGTATGTATTTCGATTTGCTTGTATTAATTTTGAGTTGCCACTGAAGGCCCCAGGCCTCGAGGGAATGAAGGGAAGACTGAGAGTCAGAAGTAAGTCCGACATTCTCACCCAGTACTTTTCTAGTCTCTCAAAAACCTCGACCTTTTGCGTGATCGTGAGGATATATTATTAATTAATGGAATTGGCTATGCTACATCAATATTTACACCCGGTGTCCCACAAGGAAGCGTTGTAGGCCCCTTTTTCTTCATTATTATAAAAAGCCAACTTTTTTAGCGAGAGATATCGTAGAAAAGCATAAAATTAGGTAACTACGGTATATACAGTGTGTCCCAAAAAGAATGACCCGATTTTAACTTGTGATAATATTGAAACAAATGTCACTAGGCAAGCGAAACAGCGCCAGATGTGATCGGCATTGTTTAGAGTTTTAGACAAATCCGCTGAATGTCACTACAGGCGCTGATGTGGAGCGTGCGACCCTTAGACCATTGGACTAACAATTAGGCCTAAAAATAAGGTGCAGCCAGTCTCGCTGAAGATGACGTACAGGGCCGCGAGACAAGGCTTTACACTCTTGGCCTCCTAGGTCCCCTGAAATAACACCTTGCGATTTTTTTCCTTTTGGGAAATGTTAAACAGCGTGTTTACGTTCCTCCCTTACCTCGTGACATTGATGAACTAAAAAGAAGAATATCAGCTGCTGTATCTTCAGTGACAGAAGACAACTTACGCTCAGTTTGGGATGGATTCAGCTAGATGTCGTCCGCGCAGCCAATGGAGGACACATTAAACATTTATGATGGGTTTTCATAAACTTTTGTCTTTTGTGAGTAATTTACCATACAAAATGTTGATGTTAAGCCCTTCTTCATAATGAATAATCTTATTTAAAATAGGGTCATTCTTTTTGGGACACACTGTATTTAGCCAAGAAGTGTCCTATAAGGATGGAAAAGCATGTGTCTTGCAATCCTCTTCACGCCTATTTTCATCGCCTTCCATCATCTATCCCTATAATTTCGTCTTCTCTTTCTCACTCTTCCTTCAACTCTTTTCAATATTTTGCAGTCGTCTGCAAAGAGGAGAATTCCGCATGATTCATTTTGATGACTATTTTCATAAAATTTAAATAGCAGCGTACTATTATTCATAAGTTTAATTGCGATTTCCCCAATAATCTCACCAAACTATTCGCCTATATCACGTAAATCTCGGACCAAAATCCCCTTTATACTTTTCTTGAAGTTTTCATTTATCTTTTTCCATATATTGCATGAAAATTTAAGGCAAAAGATATGCATCGATGCAATATTGATAACAATTAGCTACTTTTCCCTCGTCAGAGACCCCACTTAGAATCCGCTGCCAGTGTTTGGGACCCTCGGGAAAAATGCATAATAACATAGTTAGAACGCGTGCAAAGAAGAGCTGCCAGGTATGTGAAAGGTCGTTACGATAGTTTTGTTAGTGTAACTGACCTCTTAGATAAACTCGGATGAGAATCTCTATCAGACCGTTGATTGATAAGTAGACTAAACCTTTTAGATAAATTCAAGAGCAGTGTCTTTTCTAACGAAGTTAGCCATATCTTACGAACGCCTACATACTACGGAAGATAAGATCAGATCATATAAATAAAATAAGAGATATGGACTGAAGAACAGACAGATTCAGAATGTCTTTTATTCCACGATCAATAAGAGATTATTAGATTAGCAGCGATAGAACTCATAAATAGATTTCATGACTTGTAGTGTAGCCTACTAACCTATGTAAAACTTAATGCATGTTTCTTAATTTATTATTATTTCTAACAGTATATAGTAGTATAATTTGTTAGTATGCATGACGTGTTTTTTTGACTGTGTGGTGTGCATGTGGGAGTCCAATTGCATGCTGCATGCTGGTGATTGATCACCCCCTGCCAAACACCCTAGAGGTGGCTCGCTGGGTATTATGAAGGTGTAGGTGATGTAGATACTTACATGTAATACGCTAATTTTAGTCTTTTTGGTACATAATATATATTTTCAACACAATATTTATTCATTAGTCATAAATAATTTGAAAATGCAACGCCAATCAAGCTACCGGCAGTTCCCTTCCTCTATACCTAAAGTAAGATCGATACAGGCCGGTGAATATACACCGGCTGTTTACCCGAGTGGGTTCAAATATATATTTTTGTTCATGAAAAATCAAAACTTTTTATTTGTACTGTGTTACTGATCAATTAGTGAATTATATAACCCTTTTAAATTGTCATTCTATTTTAGGGACAATGATTGTATGGTCCCTTAAACGAAGTTGTAATCAAGTTAAACTCTATGATAATATAGCCATTGTATGTATTGTAGTTCATGAAAAATCGTAACTTTTTATTTCTACTGTGTTTCTGATCACTTAGTAAAATACATAACCCTTTTAAAATGCCATTATATTATAGGGACAATGAATGTATGTTCCCTTAAGCGAAGTTGTAACCAAGTTAAACTCTATGATAATATCGCCATTGTATGTATTGTAGTTCATGAAAAATCGTAACTTTTTATTTCTACTGTGTTACTGATCAATTAGTGAATTATATAACCCTTTTAAATTTTCATTCTATTATAGGGTCAATGATTGTATGGTCCCTTAAGCGAAATTGTAATCAAGTTGAACTCTATGATAATATCGCCATTGTATGTATTGTAGTTCATGAAAAATCGAACCTTTTTTTTTCTACTGTGTCCCTGATCACTTAGTGAAATATATAACCCTTTTAAATTGTCATTCTATTATAGGGTCAATGATTGTATGTTCCCTTAAGCGAAGTTGTAATCAAGTTAAACTCTATGATAATATCGCCATTGTATGTATTGTAGTTCATGAAAAATCGTAACTTTTTATTTCTACTGTGTTACTGATCAATTAGTGAATTATATAACCCTTTTAAATTTTCATTCTATTATAGGGTCAATGATTGTATGGTCCCTTAAGCGAAATTGTAATCAAGTTGAACTCTATGATAATATCGCCATTGTATGTATTGTAGTTCATGAAAAATCGAACCTTTTTTTTTCTACTGTGTCCCTGATCACTTAGTGAAATATATAACCCTTTTAAATTGTCATTCTATTATAGGGACAATGATTGTATGGTCCCATAAGCGAAGTTGTAATCAAGTAAAACTCTATGATAATATCGCCAAAGTATGTATTGTAGTTCATGAAAAATCGTAACTTTTTATTCCTACTGTGTTTCTGATCACTTAGTAAAATATATAACCCTTTTAAAGTGTCATTATATTTTAGGATCAATGATTGTATGGCCCCATTAGCGAAGTTGTAATTAAGTTATAAGTACTCTATGATGCTATCGCCATTGTATGTATTGTGATTCGTGAAAAATCGTAACTTTTTATTTCTACTGTGTTACTGATCAGTTTGTGAATTATATAGCCCTTTTAAAGTGTCATTCTGTTATAGGGTAAATGATTGGATGGTCCCTCAAGCGAGGCTATAATCAAGTTATACTCTATGATAATATCCCCATTTTTTGAATGAAATGTATCACACGAGATACATAGGTCGATAAAGGATTAAGGAGAATGCAATTCTCAGAGCTACGTCTGATAGTTTAATCCGCTCTTTCATCGGAAGATAAAACTGCTAAAAATAACTCACTAGTACGTATTCCTTGCATAAAAACTCTTCATTTTGATGACTTTTAAAATTATATTTAAATATCACAGCACTGTTATTCATAAATTTAGTTGCAATTATGTCAAATAATCTCATTCAAGTATATTCTATAGGTAAAGAAAAATCGTTACTTGTTATGTCTTCTTTTTTATTGATCAAAGAATTAAGCAACACTTTTTAAAGTGTCACTCTATTGCATCGTCAATGATTGTATGGCCCCATAAGCGAAGTTGTAATCAAATAAAACTCTATGATAATATCGCCATTGTATGCATTGTAGTTCATGAAAAATCGTAACTTTTTATTCCTACTGTGTTGCTGATCAATTAGTGAAATATATAACCCTTTTAGATTGTCATTCTATTATAGGGACAATGATTGTATGGTCTCTTAAGCGAAGTTGTAATCAAGTTAAACTCTATGATAATATCGCCATTGTATGTATTGTAGTCCATGAAAAATCGTAACTTTTTATTCCTACTGTGTTGCTGATCAATTAGTGAAATATATAACCCTTTTAGATTGTCATTCTATTATAGGGACAATGATTGTATGGTCTCTTAAGCGAAGTTGTAATCAAGTAAAACTCTATGATAATATCGCCATTGTATATATGGTAGTTCATGAAAAATCGTAACTTTTTATTTCTACTGTGTTTCTGATCACTTAGTAAAATACATAACCCTTTTAAAATGCCATTCTATTATAGGGTCAATGATTGTATGGTCCCTTAAGCGAAGTTGTAATCAAGTTATACTCTATGATAATGTCGCCATTGTATGTATTGTAGTTCATGAAAAATCGTAACTTTTTATTTGTACTGTGTTACTGATCAATTAGTGAAATATATGACCCGCAGTTGTACATGAAAAGTTATTTAAATTAATTACCTCTTAATTAATAACCCTTACTTTATTTTTATGATTTGATCTTTCGTGCTATTTATGAAGTTCCTAAGATATGGCTTCCATCGTCAAAAAATCAACTTCTCTGGAATATACATATTAAGCTTAATTTAGTTTTCAGTTAATCATCTGATTGTGATTCCCATGCGAGTTTTTCTTTGACGTCAGTAACACCGGCATGATTATCGTAAAAACTGAATACTCTAATGATTATAATAGGGTGTTTTCCTATTATTTTTTTATTGCCTAAATCGAAAGATTATTACTCCTGGAGTACGTATTTCACGCTTTTAGATTTTTAAATTACGATATCTATTTTTCGCGATTCAATGAAAAGTGAAAATTTTCAAGCGCGCGAAAACGCGACGCGTAAGTAAGAATGATGGGAAAAAGTCCGTGCGACGCATTTCTGGTTCCCCCTCCCGCCTTGTGAGGTGACCTTGATCGAGGCTCTGAGCGCTGATAGGACGCAGGATGCTAGCGGGTAGCTGAGTACCCTGCTGGCTGGTAGCGCTTGGCTTAAAAAAGGTTTATTAATACCTTATCAAACGAAGAAAACTTTCCGACCTAAGCCAGTTTTAATAGGTGATTATTAAGACATGTTTCCCTGAGCTCTGTGCCTCATGCATGCATTGGTAACCTCAGACGATGCATAACTCCTATCCTCTCGTGTAGAAACTAGGTCCCTGTGGCGTTACGTGGAGTGGCATCGCATGGGCGCCAATCTGGCCTTTTTCAAATGAGGATAAAATTGACCATTGCCATTCGTCTAAACTGGGATTTCTAAAACCAAATAATTTTTATATAATGAATACACTAATGGTGGGTAAGGTATCGCAATCAATGCATTTCGTTTTCTTTGATGAAGGAAACTACCCTATTATTTAAATGTTCATTATACCACTTTAACCTTATTATAAAGCAAAAGCAGAAGAGGCGTGAACCAATCAGTGGATGACCTGGCCGTGGATGGGGTTTATATATATTTCTCAAATTTTGAAGAACGACATTCTGAAGATCCCCTGAGGATGATCAGAAAGTCGCTGCTGGAAACGTCGGGAGACACGGAAAACATAAAACGGTGTAAAACCCGAGAAACTTTCCTGCTCCAGTCACACCAGTTTAGATGCTACCACCAAAGTGTTTCCTGCGGGTGACAAAATGACGTAGATGTTGCATGGGAACAATGTGAATAATATGAGTAAATGAAACGTGACCATAATGTCTGAATAGGGTGGTTTCCTATAATTTTTTTATTGCCCAAATCGAATGATTTTTAATCCTGGAGTACGTATTTCACGCTTTTAGATTTTTAAATGACGATATCTATTTTTAGCGATAAATGAAAAGTGAAAATTTTCAAGCGCGCGAAAACGCGACGGCCAAGTGTGAATGCTGGGCGAATTCCGTGTGACGTCGTTCCGGTTTCCACTGCCGCAAGTGAGGTGACCTTGTGGCGAGGCTTTGAGCGCTGATACGATGAAGGCTGCTAGCAGGTAGCATCGTACCCTGGTAGCTGGTAGCGCTTGGCTTAAATAAGGATTATTAATACCCTATCAAACGAAGAAAACTTTCCGACCTTAGCCAGTTTTAACAGGTGATTATCAAGACATGTTTACCTGAGCTCTGTGCCTCATGCATGCATTGGTAATCTCTGACGATGTAAAACTCCTATCTACTCGTATAGAAATAGGTCCCTGTGACGTCACGTGGAGTGGCATCGCATGGGCGCCAATCTGGCTTTTTCAAATGAGGTTAAAATTGACCATTAGCATTCGTCTAAACTGGGATTCCTAAAACCAAATAATTTGTGTATTATGAATACACTAATGGTGGGTAACAAATTGCAATCAAAGGCTTTTGTTTTCTTTGATGAAGGACACTACCCTATTATAAAGCACAAGAATGGACCAAATTGGTATGGATTGATTGGGCGAAAAACTGGTGAAGGACCTGGGTTCTCCTACACAGACGCTAACAAAAACAAGGTATCACCTGGAATGCAGAGACACTAGATATTTATCTCACAAATCCCAGAAAGTATATTCCAGGGACAAAAATGTTATTTCCAGGCCTGAAAAAGCCAAATGAACGTGCAAGTGTAATAGCATTCTTAGAAAAGGCTAGTAAAGGTTGAAATGAAGGAAATGTAAATACTTTTAACGGGCAGATATTGTTAAATAATCTTCTATAGACCATTGAACCTTATTATAATGAAATTAAAATATTTCGGTTATTTTAGCGGGAGACATTTTTGTTCCAAAAACTATTCCGCAAGCGAGGCGTGTTGAACGGACGATTATACGCCTCGAATGATTCTAATCTCGCCACACCGATTCTCTTTTTTTTATGAAAGTTTTCCGCGTTCGTTCTCTGACCGCTGTCTCCTCGAATAGGAAGCATTCCGGATTCCCGTTTCCCAACCGCCGACGTCGAAGACCGCAGGAATTCTCGTGAAACATCTCGTGGTTTGCGAGAGACCTTCCGAATTCCGTTTTACGATTCAACACTAACCCCATCTCTCGGGGCGGAGAAAAAATAAACTTCACGTGCTAGAATATGTTAATGCTTAAACCTTCCAGTCCAGCCATTTCAACTATTCACCAT
Organism: Ischnura elegans; assembly: GCF_921293095.1. Taxonomy (NCBI): domain Eukaryota; kingdom Metazoa; phylum Arthropoda; class Insecta; order Odonata; family Coenagrionidae; genus Ischnura; species Ischnura elegans. Next base: position 10,069,204 of record NW_025791659.1, read on the forward strand.
AAATAACACTATTGATTACCATATTTTATCATTTATCGTGTACGTTTACAGTGCTGGGCAGTAATTCACGGAAATTTATCTTCTTTCTACACTTTTTCTATCTATGAGTGTAATCTATAACCTTCCGAATTCCGCTTTGCGATTCAACACTAACCCCATCTCTCGGGGCGGAGAAAAAATGAACTTCACGTGCTAGAATATGTCAATGCTTAAACCTTCCAGTCCAGCCGTTTCCACTATTCACCATCAATAACACTATTGAATACCATATTTTATCATTAATAATGTCCGTTTACAGTGCTGGGCACTGTAAATGGACCGGATATGGTAATGTGACACTTAAAACAGGGTTACTTAACACTTGAACCGCGGACGGGACTTTTTTGACCCATCGCCCTTTGCAAATGTTTTTCCATTCATGTACTAATGGTTTGATCCCTTTGAAATTTACTGACTCACACTCACTTTTTATGCTCTTTGGAATGGTTATATCGAAAATATTGTACGATGTTTGGTTTGCGAGAAAAACGACGATTTACCTAGAACCGCGGGATGGGACTTAATTGTCCCATATGGGGAAAACATACAATTTCAGTTTTTTTTGTACACTTATTTTGTATTTATCATAATAACAGGTTATTACGAAGGGGATCGATGCACAGATACCGTTATTCCGCCAGTTAGAAGCGCAGAAGGGAATAATCTGTGCACTGCGCCGGCCGCCTACTCACGCAGCGCCGGCCGCGTCACCTCTGCCCGGCGCGTCTGCAGGTCTGAGCTTGCAACCAACACGTCAAAATAAGTTTAATGTATTCCTAGTTATACTTATTAAAACGTTTTAAGCATTACCTAAACACGTGTTTTGTTCACACAAACCACAAAATACCGTCAATCATACTTAAACATGAGAGGATCAACGTATTTTGTCAATGGGACAAAAAAGTCACATGCCGCGGTTTTGGTGAGGTTGGAAAGTTCAGCGGTTCTAGTGTTAACTTATTGATCAATAAAACAGGAAAAATAAGAATTTAAGATTTGTCATTAACTACAATACATATTTTAATGAGATTATTGGAGTTAATTACATCTAAATTTATGATTAACATCGCATGGGCGCCAATCTGGCCTTTTTCAAATGAGGATAAAAATGACCATTGCCATTCGTCTAAACTGGGATTCCTAAAGCCAAATAATTTGTATATTATGAATACACTAATGGTGGGTAACGAATCGCAATCAATGCCTTTCGTTTTCTTTGATGAAGGAAACTACCTTATTATCGAAGTTACGTATGCTATATGCTAAAAATATTTATGAACTTTTCATGTAAGGAATTGTTTATATTGCTCCTCTTACCTGATATTATCTGACCTTGCAAAGGTAGTTTTGCCTGGGTTTGCACGCACCGAGTATTATAAAACTAATAATGGCCAAAAAAGATTCAGGCCCTAAACATTAGTGAGTGAGAGAAAGCTTATTGAATTTTTTAAAGATAATAACAAAGGATTTATTTTGAGACTATACGAAAGAGATGTCAAACGACGTAAACAATATTGACGGTCGTCACGGGGACAGTAACCCAAAAAAAAGCTGAAATTTAAGCATTTTTATGTATTTTTTCATAATTTTCCGTAAATCACGAGGAAAACTTAGATATATTGCAAGAGTAAGAATGCACATTCCCTTTTCTTTCCAATTGTGTATGTTTCAATTAAATATTACCATTATCACTAATTTAAATGCATAAAAGAAAAAAGGCCTGCGGGCATCAATGGCGAACTTTCCATGTTTTTCTTATGGGAATGATTCAGGGCCCAAGCCAGGGCCTCATGGGCCCTGCAGAACAATGAAAAATAGTTTAAATCCTATTCTCAGTCCTACTGAATGTACGCTAAATATTTCGTATGAATCGGTCCAGCCGGTTCGAAGGTGTTTGGCAACAAAAAACTGTGACACGAAAATTTAATATATTTGAGATATACCACACAAAACGATAAACGCCTCGCGGCAATGCACTCCATCAAAACAAAGATTTTCGTTTCTTTGGCTTATTTTAAGTAAAATTAGCTATAAAAACATTTCCTTACATGAAAATTTTGTATATACGAGCGTGATGCGCCCGCTCCCAGAGGGCTTCCCCCGCTCTTTTCAATGCAGGTCCACAGAGTGATAGGCGCGTTTCTAATTTTAAAATGTAGAAAAAAAGGCAGTGTCTTATGTACAGATTTAATTGGAATGTTCACGTACAAATTGAGGTCAGAGGACCTCTTTAAACACAACACTCTTTGGAAGTAATTACACCATCCTCTGTTAATACTTTTTTAGCGTTTTCCTTAATATTAACAAAAATATTTCGAAAAGATCTTACCCTAGAGAACGCTACATAAAGTTGGCCTTGAGAGAATACAGGGTCAGGCAGGAATAAGCCAGCTCTTTGCAAAGTCTGACCCTGAGCCTTGTTAATAGTCATCGCATAGGAAACCTCAATGGGAAATTGTCTGCGAGTCAAATTAAAAGGCATGGTGGGATCCGACGGCGTTAACTGTATTCTTAGGATAGGGACAATCTTGCCGGATTAGATTTTGTTTAATCGATTATTTTTTAAACCAATTTTAGAAAACAATAGCAGTATTTTGGAAGTAAGATATGCCATCGCACGTTCTCTGATAAATTCTGTGCATTTTGGTACCTCATTTGTAGAGTTTGGTTGCGTATAAGTTGAGAAAACGGTATCTATACGGTAGAAATAATATAGAGGATTTTTTTACATATAGCACACGTAACTTCATTATTCAGGTACTCTTCTAAAACTCGAAAATTGAAATATGCCTTTCGGCAATTTTAAAAATCAAGGAACGGGTAAAAGTTAATTTTAAAAATCTGTTGGTAATGCGAAGATGTTCTCTTTATGAAAAATACAATAAAATGCTACAATCAAATATTTTGCCCGTGACGAGATGAAGAATGCGACGGTTTAGCCGTATTCATATTTTATCGCGTGTTTTTTTTCGCTCTTTACACCTTAGAAGCTAAACGTTTACTTTTAAACAATTTTAAATAATTCGTTGTGGTATTCAAAGAAACAATGAGCAAAAACGATAAATGACTCGATCCAATGGAGCTTCGGTAGAATTTCGTACGACTGGTTAACGTTCAGCGTTCTGCCTTTTTTGCACCTAGCACGTACCTCTCATTATATTTCCTCAGTTCCCAGCCTGAATAGGGTGGTTTCCTTCATCAAAGAAAACGAAAGGCATTGATTGCGATTCGTTACCCACCATTAGTGTATTCATAATATACAAATTATTTGGTTTTAGAAATACCGGGTTAGACGAATGGCAATGGTCCATTTTTATCCTCATTTGAAAATGGCCACATTGGCGCCCATGCGATTCCACTCCACGTGGCGTCACGGGAACCTAGTTGCTATACGAGTAGATAGGGGTTATACGTCGTTTGAGGTTACCATTGCATGCATGAGGCGCAGAGCTCAGGGAAACGTGTCTTAACAATCACTTATTAAAACTGGCTAAGGTCGGAAAGTTTTCCTCGTTTGATAAGTTATTAATAATCCTTATTTAAGCCAAGCGCTACCAGCCAGCAGGGTACTAGGCTAGCCGCTAGCAGCCTGCGTCGTATCAGCGCTAAGCCTCGCCTCAAGGTCACCTCGCAGGGCGGGAGGGGGAACCAGAAATACGTCACGCGGAGAGACTTCCCGACATTCATACTTAAGCGTCGCGTTTTCGCGCGCTTGAAAATTTTCACTTTTCATTTAATCGCGAAAAATAGATATCGTCATTGAAAAATCTAAAAGCGTAAAATACGTACTCCAGGAGTAATAATCTTTCGATTTAGGCAGTAAAAAAATAATAGGAAACCACCCTATTCGGCTGTCTCCTGGGTGTTTAACTTTTTTGTTAGTTTCGTGCAGCTCAAATAATCTTTTATTAAATTTTTGAATGAGTCATGGCATAATTGATTGGGGTAATTAGGGAATTGGGATGTCCCATCGATTTTCTAATAAAGGGTTTTTTTGGTAGCAGCGAATTAATTTTCGAATTATTTAAAGTGCGATTTCAAATATGTTAGAATTGGACATAGTTGAAGATCTTTCCTGATATTCCTGTTGCTCATAAACCACGGCGCGTTTATTATTTTGTTAATGAATTTGTTTTCAGCAACCTGGATCTTTTTAAGATGAGATGGCGCCGCATGAAGCCAAGCCGGTGATGCGTATGTTAAAATGGGCTTAATCGTTGAGTTTTATAACAGGAGTTTCGTTTTCATTGCGAGCGGTGAACTCTTCCGTAATAAAGGGTGAAGGGCTATCCTGATTCCCGTTGCCGTTTGGATTGCAGGCTGGATGAGGGTAGACCAGGTGAGTTTGTTGTCCAGTAGAACTCCAAGGTATTTTATCGTTTGGTATTTGGGAATTGTTTTGTTTCGAAAGTAAATGCGATGTCCTTCGCCGACTTTTCTTCTTTTACTGAATACTAGATGCGAGCATTTCGTAGCGTTGATTCATAGCTACCAGTTATCTGCCCATTCTTCGTAGCTATCAATGTGATCTTGAAGTAGGTCCGCGGTTCGTTCCGGGTCAGCACCCTGAGCCAATATTGTGATGTCGTCAGCATAAAGGAATAATTTGGTTTCAGCTGCCTTTTTTGCGGCGATTGCAGGACGAAAATAAGTTAAAAATCATCTGTTGGTACGAATCATTGGGAACGTATAGCTCTGCTTCGATCGGATTACGATTGTTGCAGCAATCATTGCAACAATCGTGCATTTACACGACGATGGTTACAACCTTTGCTGCCCTCTAGTGCTCACATCTAAAGCGAACGAGAAATTGACGGTTGGAAAAGCGATTGAGGTATGCATGGACAAGATATTACTAGAGGTTCCTAAAAATAGACCCCTTAATCATTGTTTTTTACCGAATTATTTTTCATATCTGAATGCTGTTTCTATTGCAATTAATATGAGAAAACCTGGTATTACCATCATAGTTACTATCTTAACGGGAACGGGACACTACTGTCGTAATTACTATCGAGCTCGCGATCATGTGCACGGAGAAAATTACTGGTGATGATAATGGGGCACATTAAAATCGAAGTAATGCCTCGTTCACATTACGATTGTTCGAGCGACTGTCGGAACTATCGTGCATTCACAGGACGATTGTTAAAACCTGTGCTGCCCTCTAGTGCTGGCATCTAAAGTGAACGAGAAATTGACGGTTAGCAAAGCTGTTGAGGTATTCAGGGACAAGATATTACTGTGTTCAACGTGTGTTTGACGAATAATTTTTCTTCCGCCCATATTATTCCTTCCTTGGACAAATCCATGTAAAATAAATAGATCATAGAGAGCTACGCGAACTTTTCGTCTTTCTCTTGTCGCTTCATCTTCCGGTCTCCCAGCGCCTATCCATCGTAAAGTGGCAACGTTCGGAACTACGTCAACTATTGTTCGGACAAGCATTCACACTGATAGTTCGGCCAACTATCGTTAGGACGATCGTTCCGACAATTGTTATGTGAACGAGGCATTCGTTACGACAGGAAATATCGACCACTCGTTCATCTTTTGACTCCCAATCGATATATTTCATTACTCGCCCGAAGTCCCGTAAATCGCTGGTCATTTGAGGCCATTACTTTTTATGGGTCTGCTCTTCCGTTATTTCTTCCAGCTCCGCCCCTATTACATCTTAAGATGATCACCGGAAGCATCTTCTGTATGACACAGGGCTCAAAATAATTTGTTGGCGACTCTGAAAACCGGACAACTGTGCCCTTGACATATTAAAGGATGCACTGGTCATTCCTCATTCCTTGTATAGGCTTACCCGATGTTATAGGTTCAGCGGTAAGGATTATGGGACATGGCTCGAGTGAGATATTTGTAGACAAGACTTTAGCCTGCACTGAAGCTTGTTACAAGCTAACTGAAAGCTGCAGTATCTACAGTTACATCTGCAAAATACCGTGCGAGCCACCTCAAGGGTGCTTGGCAAGGGGTGATCAATCACCACCATGCAGCATGCAATAGGGTGGTTTCGTTCATCAAAGAAAATGAAAGGCATTGATTGCGGTTCGTTTCCCACCATTAGTATATATTCATAATATACAAATTATTTGGTTTTAGAATTCCCTGTTTAGACGAATGTCAATGGTCAACTTTAAACTATGGCATTTGAAAAAGGCCAGATTGGCGCCCATGCGATGCCACTCCACGTGACGTCACAGGGACTTAGTTTCTATACGAGTGGATAGGAGTTTTACATCGTCTGAGATTACCAAAGCATGCATGAGACACAGAGCTCAGGGAAACATCTCTTAATAATCACCTATAAAAATTGGCTAAGGTCGGAAAGTTTCCTGCGTTTGATGAGGTATTAATAATCCTTTTTTAAACCAAGCGCTACCTGCTAGCATCCTGCATCTCAGCGGTGCACATATTCTCGCCCAAAGGACGCCTCACACGCCGACAGCGGGAACCAGAATGACGTCACACAGGCTTTTCCCATCATTCATACTTAGGTGTCGCGTTTTCGCGCGCTTGAAAATTTTCACATTTCAGTTAAACGCGAAAAATAGATATCGTCATTTAAAAATCTAAAAGCGTGAAATACGTACTCCAGGAGTGATAATCTTTCGATGTAGGCAATAAAACAATGATAGGAAACCACCCTATTGGACTCCCACATGCACTCCACACGGTAGAAAAACGTCACCCATACTAAAAAATTATACTACCATATCGATGGCTAAGTTCTAACATCACGTATCTCAAATTTGGCCGGTTTTGGGGCAGGTATCTTAAACAATGTGTAATAACATAAAAAATACAAAATAGAAGCAAAAAAATCTTTTGTTTTGAAAATGAATGCTTCTTTTTCAGTTTTAAGAACTTTTGGTTTTTAATTCCAGTGTCCACGTAAAAGAAATTAATAGTTTTTTTGATCCCCTGAAAAGTTGCTATTTTAGAGAAACGTGTTGTTAGAATTTAGCCATCGATATGCTGTTAGAAATAATAATAAAAAAATTCAGGAACATGCATTTAGTTTTACATAACTTATTAGGCTAAACTACAAGTCATCTAATTTCTTTGTGGGATCTATCGCTGCCGTTATAATCTCTTATTGATCGTGGAAAACAGTCATTCCGAGTCTGTCTGTTCTACAGTCTATCTCTCTTATTTTGTTTATATGATCTGATCTTCCGTAGTACGTTGGCGTCCGTAAGATATGGTTAACTTCGTCAGAAAAGACACTGCTCTTGAATTTACCTATAAGATTTAGTCTATTTTTCAATCTGCGGTCCGACAGAGGTTCCCATCAGGGTTTATCTAAGAGGTCAGTAACACTAACAAGACTATCGTGACGATCTTTCACGTACCTGGCAGCTCTTCTTTGCACGCGTTCTAACTCTGTTATTAAGCATTTTTCCTGAGGGTCCCAAACACTGGCAGCGTATTCTAAATGGGGTCTAACGAGGGAAAAGTACTAGCTAAATTCTCTCACTTTGTCGTCGCACTTTCCTAATATTCTTTTAACAAAACCCATTTTACGATTAGCTTGACCGGTTATTTCCCGAATATTTTTATTCCACGATAGATCATTATTGAGTCTAACTCCTAGATATTTCAAGGATTTAACTGCCTTTAATTGGGTGCCCCGAATTTTATAGCAATGTTGTAGTGATACCCAAGGGGGGGATGATAGCCCCTTGGCCCCCTCTTTAGATACGCCACTGCGTATCAGGGTGTGGGGGGAGGGAAGCGGGAGGTAGGAGGGGTTATTATTATAGTATTCTACCGATTAAGGTAGGTTTCCATGGAATACTAAAGAGGTGATCTGGGTGCCTCCCTTTCCTTCCAGCACTGCCTTCTTTAATTCACTGTAAGGCCTACTCTCTTTCAATCTATCTAAAAATCCTGTAGGAGGGGTAGGTTGTTGAATTTTTTTGCTGATGACGGGTTGCCAGGTGCGACTGATTTTAAGGCCAGTGTCCCTGTTATAAATATTCTACTCCTCTTTAGTTATTTCTATAGCCTCGTTGACTAGTCTCTGTCAGAAACTTTTAAGTTGGGTAACAATTTTTACTTCCTTAACCCTTAATCAGTGACGTGCAATTCTCGTTACACTACCGGTCACGTCCGGTCCGAGAGATCGCAATAAAACAAAAATTTACAAAACGTTGCAAAGTCATTTTTTTGCTTCTTTTAATGTTACTTTGACTTCTCAACTTTTATAAAAACTTATATTTAATATTATGCATTCTCAATACGAACCAATTTTTCAGTAAAAATTTTCATTTGAAACAGGACCAAAAAACTGATATAAAAAACACTTGAGTTGTTATTATTATAGCACTTTCTTTTAAATTGAGTACCTAATTATCCACGTAATGCCTCTAAAAATTATTTCTCACATATAATTAATTATTATCATCCTTGAAAAACCACTAGTAATTGTTTTTAACATCTTTTTGAATCATTTCCACCAGCATTTAGTTAATCGGTTTTTCCAATTCAGTGACGTGAGGTCTCGAAGACTGCTGATCAATTTCAGTTGCAAGTTTTCAGAAATAAATAATAATGATAACGTTAAATTTTAAGAGTGCTCTATGTCCTTATTACAAAAAAATTATGACGGTCGCGAAGATTATAGATATATTTTTAAATAGCTATTTTGAAAATATTCACATTTTTAGAAACTATGCGGTTTCTCAGACCGCACGTCACCGGTCAACGGGTTAAGGTCGATTGTGTGGCCCAGCGCTGCGTGTTCGGCTACCGCGAAATAAAATTTAGAAATGCCCCCAGAAGTTCAACAGAGTTGATGGCGTTTAACTTAGGCAGACGTGGAAGGGAATTTCGCGGAAGAGACAACGGTTCCCAGCACGGTTCCAGCTATTATTCACCGGCAAACCGCATCACAACGGGGAAGTATTCGCTCGCCGCTCAGGGACAGTCCTAGCGACGTCAGCGTCGTCCAAGGAGATAGAAAGTCTTAGGATCTATCTATGCTAGAATCCTTCGGAAAATCTTCAAGATAAACGCTTAATATTAGGAATAATGCCTCAAATAATATAATGACAACAACGCAACGATTTGCGTACCTGTATGGAAGGATATTTGAAGTCCGCTCTTCTTAGCTTTGTTGGAGGTATTACCACAAGTGGCCGCCGTACAATGGGTTCTTTATTATGCTTTCATCACGCAAAAAGGGTAGTATATGCCCACATAGCAACGAACCTCTCAGAAACGTCTCACTATGCTCTCGAATGTCTCGAATATCGCAAATGTCCCAGAGATGTCTCAGAGATGTAATCGTGAGCCGTTCAGGAAATTAAAAAAAAAACTTATTGTGGGTTTCTTATTTTCAAAAGGTCATCCATCACAAAATTTGTCGCTAAAAATGATCGAGATAAGTAGGTCACAACTGTATAATTTGCATTTAATTATTTTTTGCCTACATTTTTAAGCATACCAGAGTACAAACTCTTGTGAGACATCTCAGAGACTTATCGGAGACGTCTCATGAGACATCTCATAGACCATTTTTTTGGACATAGTGACATCTCAGAGAGGTCTCAGAGATGTCTCTGAAGCTCTCAGAATGTCTCTGAGACGTACCATACGATATTCGAGACGTCTCAGAGACGTATCCGAGACGTATTTCTGCTGTGTGGGTGGGCAACATTAATTATAGGAGCGCAATAATCGTTGCTGAAGATACTGATTTTCCATGCGGTGCATCCGTCGAATATGGCTGGTGTCTGCCGAGACGTCACAGGACTTCCGCGAGGGAACTAAGACCACCTCTCCTTTTTTCCACCTTGAGCTTTGCCCTCCTACACCACTACTCCGGTGGAGGGAGGAGTGTAATTTTAGTTGGAAGCATTTTCCCAATTTCTCATTCATCGCCCGATGGTGCGACCTATAATGGACGGGAAAGATCATCGCCATCATTTTACATCGTCAGAGATAACCAATGCACGCACGAGACACAGAGCTTATAATAATAATAATAATAATAAATTTATTGTTCTAGGACCTTGTCCTATGGAACATATCAAATTTTACAGTTAAGTCTCAGCAGTGAACAACATAAAAAAGTGGAAATACAATTTAACAGTATTAATAACAAATATATTACAGTATTTTAATTACAATCATATTTTTTCGAGTAAATAAACAAACATTTTCATTTTGAATTGATTAACAGTTTTACAATTAATAATATCATCCGGTATTTCATTCCAAAATCTTATAGCAGAGTTTAAAGTGGACAATTGAAACACCGTAGTTCGGCAATTTGGTATTTTAAAACGCCTTCTAGCTCTTGCAGTTCTACTGGTTTCACTCTGGTTACATATAATCATATTGTACAGATAGTCAGGTGTTTTGGATGACAATATTTTGTAAACAAAAACAGATAGCAGGAATTTAGTTTTCTGTTGGGGTTTCAACCACTGCAGCTTTATGTAGTAAGGAGTGACATGCTCCCGGATATTTATATCATATATATATCTAATCGCAGAATTTAAAAGTGTTTGTAGGTTCTGATATAATTCACCAGTTAGGTCGGAAAAAACAAGGGAACAATAGTCCATATGTGGAACCAGCAAGGTATTCGCCAATTTTTTTCGTACTTCTATTGGGATTAGGCGTTTGAAATGTTTGATCTGTGCCAATATTTTATGTACCTTGTTAGAAATAGTGGATACATGTTCGTTCCACGTTAGCGTATTGTTCATAATGACCCCTAGGTTTTTTACCGTGCTTGAATAGCCAATATCAACGCCTTCAACTTTTATTTTCGGTAATCTGTCATAGTTGAGTTTCCTGACATACATTGGAGTACCAATAATAATAGCTTGAGTTTTATGAGGATTAAGTTTTAGTAAATTCATTCTGGCCCAATCACAAACGTGATTAACATCTTCATTTAATTTTTCAATGGCATTATCAATGTTTGTTGGGTGACAGTCTAGATAAATTTGTAAATCATCTGCGTAGAGGTGATATTTCGAATGGGTAATTGAAAGTGGTAGATCTTTTATGAAAATTGAGAATAAGAGGGGACCCAATATTGAACCCTGGGGCACACCACATGATACTACCGAGAAGCTAGACAGTACTCCGTCATCTCCTTTTACTGCTTGAGTTCTCTGGAACAAGTAAGAACGGAACCAATTAATCACTGGGGTGGAAAATCCTAATTGGTTCATTTTATCCAGCAACAAATCGTGATTAACACAATCAAAAGCCTTCGAAAAATCAAAAAGTACAAGAATGGTAACTCTCTTTTGATCTATTGAGAAGCGAATGTCTTCGGTAACTTTAATGAGGGTCGTTTGTGTACTATGTCCCTTACGAAAACCTGACTGATAGTTATCCAGCAAATTATTAACGGATAGGAAATCTAACACAGAGTTGTAGACGAATCTCTCAAGTGGTTTAGAGGCGATAGGCAGCAGTGAAATAGGGCGATAATCAGATAGTTGTGTAGGGTTTTGGATTTTCTTAATAGGCTTTACAATGGCTCTCTTCCAAGCAACGGGGAAAACAGAGTAGTTCAGTGAGCAATTATAAATATCAAGCAATGTCGGAAATATCACACTCATAACCACTTTCAGTGTTTTATTATTAATCCCATCATTTCCAGCAGCATTAGACTTGATGCATTGGAAACATTTTAGCATGATCTCGGGAGTTAGATTCGGAAGGTAAAACGTATCATTTCCAAATTCATTGACTTTGAGCAGGTTGACTCCTAATGCACTATTACGACCTGTGGCTGGACTTACTGTTGTCCCGGGGGTGATATTGGCTGATACACTGATAAAATAATCATTTAATGTGTCAATTGGAACATCGAGTGTTGTACCCTGATTTCGAGACTTAATCAGTCCAAGTCTTCGAATTTCGTTCCATATTGTTTTAGAATCCCACTTGTCCATAAAACATTGGTTATAATAGTCTTCCTTAACCTTTTTCATAATACTTTGGGCCTCATTTCTCAGTTTTTTATACTCCAGAAAAAGTTTTTTAGATTTACTCCTTGTGTAACTGCGGCGAATTATGTCCCTTTTATTGATAATATTTTTTATTTCCGGGGTAATCCATGGAAGTTGGTTTCGTTTCGGAGTAAAACTTTTTAGTGGGGCATGAATATCTAATAATTGATTTAAATTAATCATAAGGGTTGATACCTTGGTATCTACAGAATTGGTGGACATGAAGTCTGCCCATGGCATATTATCAAATTCTTCTTGAAAATTACGGAGAACAAATTTACTGAAATCGCGGTAGCAAATTACCTTCTCTTTCATTTTTGGCACCTTAAGATTAAATTTTATGTATATTAAATCATGGTCAGATAAGAAAGGAACTGGATATTGGCCATGTTCCTTTATTTTAGAAAGGTCATCTATAATAAATATATCTAATAGAGTACTTGATGTGAGCCGATGATGAGTTGGATGAGATGGTACTAAAGACAGATTGAACCTGAAACATAGGTTTCTTATGTAGTTACTGTCATGCGTAATCTTTAAAAGATCCGAGTTAAAGTCACCACATATAAGTATGTTACTATATGATGGAAGGAAGCCTGCCAGCGTACATTCAAAACATTCACTCAAGTAACCAACCTTAGGAGGTCTGTATACAACACCAAGTAAAATCTTTCCAAGAGGACATGTTATTTCAACAAACATAAATTCAGGCTTGAAGTTTTCATTGACACAGGACAGTATCTTTCCATTGAGATTCTCTTTGATATATACACACACACCTCCACCACTTCGTTCCAACCTGTCGTTTCGTAACAATATATAATTATCCAAATTAACATATTCAGTGGGCACAGATGGTTTCAACCAGGATTCAGAAATTGCTATCACATGATAATCACCACAAACAAAGTGGTTACGAAATTCATCAATATGAGCTTAGGGAAACATCTCTCAATAATCACCTATTAAAAATTGCCTATGGTCGGAAAGTTTCCTTCGTTTGATAAGGAATTAACAATCCTCATTTAAGCCAAGCTCTACCAGATAGCATGGTACTCTGCCACCTGCTAGCATCCTGCGTCGTATCAGCGCTCAGAGTCTCGCCCCAAGGTCACCTCACTCGCGGCAGCGGGAACCAGAACGACGTCACGCGGAGATTTCCCGGCATTCATACTTAGCCGTCGCGTTTTCGCGCGGTTGAAAATTTTCACTTTTCATTTAATCGCGAAAAAAAGATATCGTCATTAAAAAATCTAAAAGCATGAAATGCGTATTCCAGGAGTAATAATCTTTTAATTTAGGCAATAAAAAAATAATAGGAAACCATCCTATTTGGAAACTTTTTTCGCCTCATGATGCTACCTGTAACGGACACGAAAGGTCGCGTGACGAAGCGCAACACGCAGCTGCTCTCGAAAGCCGTCGACATCCATGCATCTCGCTGCGAAAGCTTACGTTCCATGCTACCGCGAACTCCGTTGAATGCCCCACTCGAATCGCTCTCTCGTGCTCCTCTAGGCGCGTTTTCGATAATCTGCCTGTTTCGCCGTAGTATTAGTTCTTCCCACAGGTCTGGCGAGGAATTCTGTAGACCCCTTCCGCTTGTAGTGGAGTTCTATCGTTGAAGGCTACTCCTTCTAGAGAAAGCGCTTTGTCACAACGCTCCACTCGTCCGCTAGTTCTTGGAAGAAGACGAGGTCAAACGCCTAATAGTCCAGAAGTCGCCCCGGCAGAACTCTTTCTGCTACCTAGGATTAAAGTGAACCTGAGGTGAACCAATTCTTTTTCCCTTGAAGGGAGGCAGTAAGTAGTGACGAGGGCCTTGCGAGAGGTCCCCGAAGAAGCCTTTCTGGGCGACCACCGATTATGGTTGATTCACTTTTTTTAAAATTTGTCGATCCCCAAGGTATGTACTTGGAATAATTTAAAGTGCATGAGCAAATGTTTCCAATAAGTTTCTTCTTAAAAAAATAATTGCATAACTTTCAGAACGCACCCGATAATTTCGGATGAAAATAAAAAATAGGGTAGTTTCCTTCTTCAAAGAAAACGAAAGGCATTGATTGTGATTCCTTCCCACCATTAGTGCATTCATAATATATAAATTATTTGGTTTTAGAAATCCCAGTTTAGACGAATGTTAATGGTCAATTTTAACCTCAATTGATGAAGGCCAGATTGGCGCCCATGCGATGCCACTCCACTCCACGTCACAGGGACCTAGATGCAATACGAGTATATAGGAGTTTTACATCGTCTGAGATTACTAATGCATGCATTAGGCACAGAGCTCAGGGAAACATGTCTTAATAATCACACATTAAAATACCTAAGTTCGAGAGTTTCCTTCGTTTGATAAAGTATTAATAATCCTTATTTAAGCCAAGCGCTACCTGCTTGCTAGATAGTCTGCTACCTGCTAGCAGCCTGAATCGTAGCGGCGCTCATAGCCTCGCACCAAGGTGGCCTCACACGGCGGCAGCCGGACGTGACGTCACACGGGTTTTTCCCAGCATTCATACTTACCCGTTGCGTTTTCGCGCGCTTGAAAATTTTCACTTTTCATTTAATCGCGAAAAATAGATATTGTCATTTAAAAATATAAAAGCGTGAAATACGTACTCCAGGAGTGATAGTCTTTCGATTTTGGCAATAAAAATATTAGGAAACCACCCTATTACATCTCACATAAGGCTGGTTTCTGCTGCTGCTTCGGTCGCAATTAATCTGATTATGGATTTGTGTTTATAGTTCTTAGGTGACTTCTCTTTTCTCCCACTCTTTATAGCACTTTCTCATCAGTGCAATTCAGTTCAAGGTGATCAGTGCGTTCCACTTTTACCCCATATTTTACAGCATAATGTTGGTAATTGCGAGGAATAAAATTTTCAAGTATGTGAATGTGACGCATCACATCTCCATGCGTGTGCATTTTGCTTAACACCACGATTTATTCCATATTTCTTCATAGAACTCGGATCAATTTTTCCGTGAGCGACGTGAATGGCGACTTTTGTAAACCAATTTATACCCACGAGAATAAACTAAAATGGTAACCTTCCACACAATTTTATTGACTAAAGTACCTAGTACTTTACTAAGTATACACAATTTTATATACTAAAGTACCAAGTACTTTACTAAACATACACAATTTTATTTAATAAAGTACCAAGTACTTTACTAAACATACACAATTTTATTTAATAAAGTACCAAGTACTTTACTAAGTATACACAATTTTATTTACTTAAGTACCAAGTACTTTACTAAATATACACAATTTTATTTAATAAAGTACCAAGTACTTTACTAAGTATACACAATTTTATTTACTTAAGTACCAAGTACTTTACTAAATATACACAATTTTATTTAATAAAGTACCAAGTACTTTACTAAACATACACAATTTTATTTAATAAAGTACCAAGTACATTACTAAGTATACACAATTTTATTTACTAAAGTACCAAGTACTTTACTAAACATACACAATTTTATTTAATAAAGTACAAAGTACTTTACTAAGCATACACAATTTTATTGACTTAAGTACCAAGTACTTTACTAAGTATACACAATTTTATTTAATAAAGTATCAAGTACTTTACTAAGTATACACAATTTTATTTAATAAAGTACCAAGTACTTTACTAAACATACACAATTTTATTTAATAAAGTACCAAGTACATTACTAAGTATACACAATTTTATTTACTAAAGTACCAAGTACTTTACTAAACATACACTATTTTATTTAATAAAGTACCAAGTACTTTACTAAGTATACACAATTTTATTTACTAAAGTACCAAGTACTTTACTAAACATACACAATTTTATTTAATAAAGTACCAAGTAGTTTACTAAGTATACACAATTTTATTGACTAAAGTACCAAGTACTTTACTATATATACACAATTTTATTTGCTAAAGTACCAAGTACTTTAATAAATACTTAAGTAAATAAAACTCTGTGGAAGATTACCGATTTAGTTTATTCTCATGGATACGAAACATTTCCACCAGATATCGCCGTACACTGCGAATAATGCAATTTTTACCCTATAATTATTAATCCAAGACCAGTCGATTTAGGAAGTAAAAATAAAAGGAAACTCCGTCATTAACCCATTATTCCCAAGACTGTATGTAGGGCTTTTAATTTCGTTCGTTTCGCATTTTTCGATTCATTTTGACCTAATTAAGAAGAATTTTTGGATAAAAAATATTTTCATCGAGTTATATGATTTCCATAATGCTGTGCAACGCTTGCACAGGTATATGCAACGCTTCTAAGTCCGTTAATTCCGTACGCTCTTAAGTTATTCTAGAGAGCGTACTCGGAGGGGTTTGAGGGGAAGTGAGAAAACCAAGATGGCGCTGCGCGCAATAACAAATGACAACACAGTATGCGCATAACATAATAAACTGTTTATTAACTGTTTATTAACCTTTTACATAAAATTGTACATCACCAAAAACTCCAATTGAAGCAGAGTCATGTTGCAAATTACTTTTACGAAATACAATTAAACGATATTCAGGCTTGCACAGGTATATGCAACGCTTCTAAGTCCGTTAATTCCGTACGCTCTTAAGTTATTCCAAAGAGCGTACTCGGAGGGGTTTGAGGGGAAGTGAGAAAACCAAGATGGCGCTGCGCGCAATAACAAATGACAACACAGTATGCGCATAACATAATAAACTGTTTATTAACTGTTTATTAACCTTTTACATAAAATTGTACATCACCAAAAACTCCAATTGAAGCAGAGTCAGGTTGCAAATTACTTTTACGAAATACAATTAAACGATCTTCAGGCTTGCACAGGTATATGCAACGCTTGGAAAAATGCGGTAAATAAATACAAAAAAAGTAATTTTTAAAACTTAGGTTACATCTTTTATTTTTTATCTCGATTCGCACACACGACATCTTCGCCGGGAGTTGATCAGTATTCCTTTGGAGGAATTGCCCAATTCTGCCTTTCAACGGACATGCTGGGGAATGTCATTTTTCCTACGGTGTCTCGTATGTGCGCATCGATTTTAATGCCAAACGCCATCAGTCATAAGAATACAACTATATGGATAAAAATGTTGGTGGATGTGACAAAATTAGAACTAGAGATACTTAAAAAAGTCAGTAAACGAAGAAAAAATTATTCTGATGTAGAGACTTGTTCTGAAACTTAGAGTTCAATAATGTTGCGTTAACGCAACGCCGGGGATTTATGGGTTAAAATTGTGTACGATCACTCTTTGTTGGTAGTTATCATACTTTTAGGAAAATTGATATTCTCCGTTGTCTTTATTGGCAGTATAGAACTAGAACGACCGGAGTCTCATTGCCACGTCTGTCCTAAGTATGAGTCCTAAACTCACGCAATCATCTTTTCCCTCTATTAGACCTTCGTCGCTTAATAATCCCTTGCGCATCCAGTCGTCAATTTTTCCTCCCGAAAGAGGTCACCAGATGGCGCGGATGCGACAAAATGAGCGGCGTAAATAGTTGGTGTGGGGGGAGGATGTACAAATTGTCGCTCAACATGGCGACAGGGCGCAACCATCTCCCTAGGGGGTTATCGGAAAAATTGAGCGGACGAAATGATGTCTCGTTTATTTCTTTCTCATGTCCAGTCCGGTGGGCGATGGGGAGGGAGTCATTTGGGGATTACGTCAGGGATTGTCCTGGAAATATAAGGGATGGAAAGTGACACGAAACGAAAAGGTTTCGTTTCGACCCGGAGGGAAACGAAAATACGAGACCTAGTTTTAGTTTCGTTACGGCACGAAATAGGGTGGTTTCCTATTATTTTTTAATTGCCTAAATCGAAAGATTATTACTCCTGGAGTACGTATTTCACGCTTTTAGATTTTTAAATGACGATATCCATTTTTAGCGATTAAATGAAAAGTGAAAATTTTCAAGCGCGCGAAAACGCGACGCGTAAGTATGAATGCCGGGAAATCTCTCCGTGTGACGCATTTCTGGTTCCCGCTGCCGCCCTGTGAGGTGACCTTGAGGCGAGTTGAACGCTGATACGACGCAGGCTGCTAGCGGGTAGCTGAGAACCCTGCTGGCTGGTAGCGCTTGGCTTAAATAAGGATTATTAATACCTTATCAAACGAAGAAAACTTTCCGACCTTAGCCAGTTTTAATAGGTGATTATTAAGACATGTTTCCCTGAGCTCTGCGCCTCATGCATGCATTAGTAACCTCAGACGATGTGTAACTCCTGACAACTCGTATAGAAACTAGGTCCCTGTGACGTCACGTGGAGTGGCATCGCATGGGCGCCAATCTGGCCCTTTTCAAATGAGGATAAAAATGGACCACTGTCATCCGTCAAAACCGTTATTTCTAAAACGAAATAATTTGTATATTATGAATACAGTAATGGTGGGTAACGAATCGCAATCAATGACTTTCGTTTTCTTTGATGAAGGAAACTACCCTATTAAAGTCACCAAAGAGTTTAGTTTCGACCCGGGACGAAACTTTACTCCCGGCAACGACACTAAATTGATCTAAACTCCGTTTGAAATAAATGGCAAACGGATCCGCCTTCAACAAGATGAAAATGATTTCATAGAAAAAAAAATTACTGCGGAAAATGACGAAATACTGCAAGTGCTGATACGGGACTAACCAGGACGGAGAAGAGAAATAAATAGGCTTTCCGCATTCTCTTCCGCACACTTACGTGCAGGAATGGTGAGTGAAACGGAACGAAAATACGAGGCCTACGTTTAGTTTCGTTTCCGCAAGAAATTAAAAACGCCGAGGAGTTTAGTTTCGATGTGGGACGAAACTTTACTCCCGGGGACGAAACTAAATTAATCAAAACTCAGTTTGTTATAAATGGCAAACTGAGCCGCCTTTAACAAGTTGAAAATGCTTTCATATAAAAAAATACTGTGGAAAATGACGAACTACTGCAAGTACTGCTACGGGACTAACCAGGACGGAGAAGAGAAATAAATAGGCTTTCCGCATTCTCTTCCGCACACTTACGTGCAGGAATGGTGAGTGAAACGGAACGAAAATGCGAGGCCTAGGTTTAGTTTCGTTCGTGCACGGAATTAAAACCACCAAGGAGTTTAGTTTCGATGTGGGACGAAACTTTTACTACCGGCAACGAAACTAAATTAATCGAAACTCCACTTCTCATGGTTAAGTTTCGATACCAGAAGTTGAGTGGAGGGGGATAAGAGGGAATAGTTTCCACGCATTACGTGTGACATACGTGTAGAGAGGTTAACACTAGACTGCCCGGCTGGGTCACCTTGACCCAAAGGTGAATAATAATATTGATTATTTTTAAAGGAAGAGAAATTTTAGACTCATATTTTATTACGTTTAAGTATTTAGTTTGGTTTATCACTGTGCAGAAGTTAGACCTGATATTATTATTATTTTTTTCTATTTTTTTCTCATCACTTATACCTGCTGTGCCCGGATGGCTCATTTTGACCCACAATATCAAATCCATTTGAAGCCTTTCTAATTTTCAATTGTATTCAATGTAACGGTGTGTTTTATACTGATTTTTTTGTCAAAATGTTGCTGCATTTTTTTCACCCGATTCCATTGAAATTCGTTGTACCTCGAAAACCCATCAGAGGTAAAGCGATAGGTGTTAACAAATTTGTGGAAACTAGTTTTCCGTTGTAAAACTACAATTTTAATATTGTTGTAAAACTACAATAAATTGTTTAAAAACTACAAGAAATTGTTATTAAAGTACAATTTTAATATTTTTCGTCTAATTAAATTTTCTACTGCCCTCCCAAACGCTTTATAATTAACATTAATAAATAAACTGGGAATGAATTAAGTATTTTGAGTAAAATATGAAAACCTGGTCATATTGAACCACTCGGGCATAATAGGGTGTAAGGATTGGTCGGACATCCTAGTGTTAAAACATCGAGCTTAAAAATGGAATGGCCAGTTTACGTTCACCGTTCTCCTGTTAGTGGTAAAAATATGAGTGTCCCAGGCATCGAATGGCGGTAGGCCGAACCTCTATTTCATTCAACCATACTTCGTACTCGGTGTGTGGGTCGAAACCAAACGGTTTTAAGGTGAAGCACGTTGTCCCTCCGGTGCGAAACATTAACTGCGTTTCGTTTCGTTCCAGAGTTTTAGTTTAGTTTCAACCCGGGACGAAATTTTACTCCCAGAAACGAATCAAAATTAATTAAATCTCCGCTGCTCATAGTTAAGTTTCGAACCATTATGTTTAATATACGTGTAGAGAGGTTAAAACATCGAGCTTATAAACCAAATGGCCAGTTTGTATACACCGTTCTCCCGTTAGTGGTAAAAATGTGAGTGCCCCATGCATCTAATGGCGGTAGGCCGAACCTCTACTTCATTCAACTATACTTCGTACTCGGTGTGCGGGTAGAAACTAAACCGTTCGAAAGTGAAGCACGTAGTCCCTCCGGTGCGAAACTTTATCTGCGTTTCATTTCGTCCCAGAGTTTTAGTTTAGTATCGACCCGAAGTAGTTTGACTCCGATTATGTATCAACCCTGAGTTTAGCTCCCCAGGTCTAAACCCATTTCGTTTCTACATTTCTCTCCCAGGAACGAAACTTATGATATTTCACCGGTTTTTACTTTCGTTCAGTTTTTATTGCCGTCCCTGGGAAATATGTTGCAGGCTGGCTTCTCTTAACCCTAGTGATAGAAATCTGGACCTACCCGGAGTAAAACGATCTAGAAGGATCTAATTGTAAGATTATATTTTGTCAAAATCCCAAAAGTTCTAAAAAAAAAAGTTTCATTTATGCAACATGCCGCCATATTGGAAAGCGGCCGCCATTTTGAATTCCCTACAATGCATTCCTTTAAAATGATGTAACTTGATATATATAGATATGTATATTTTTTGTTGTACAACTCCCTAGTTTAAAGACTTTATCGAAAAAAAAGTTTTAAAACGCAAAAAACAACTTTTTTGTAGGAATGAAGGTTTCCGTAGTGATGTTTTGATACATGCAGTTTTCTCAGGATTTCCTCTGCGTCATTCGGCTTGGAAACAAGAGTTTTGACCTTAGACAATAAGATTATGTAAGCATTGTAGCGAAGATGGCTTTAATTTCATTATAAAAGAGGAAATGATTCCCCAAGGGACCAAAAGAATAATTCGTTATAGCGGGAATGTCGTATCATCCGAACTCGTTATATGCGGAGAAATTATTATTGGCGATCATAGTAAAGTCCAAGGGAGACTGGCAACTCATCTCATTATAGGCAGGATTTCGTTTAATGCGTGTTCGTTATAATCGAATTTTATTGTGCTTTGTAAACGTCAATATGACGTATATTTCATCTGCTGAATTACGTTTACTTTAAGTCAATTTAAGGTAGCGTGCGGATGCTTGATCATTGTGATGTGTTCCGAGGTAATCAGATGACGGAGAAGTCAATTTATTTAGGGGAAATGGGGAGAAGAGCCCCTAATTAATTATATTACGGCGGTTATTACGCAGCACGCATGCCAAGTCGAAGACCAGAGAATCCTGTTTCGAGGTGTTGGTGAGGCCAAATCAATAGATTCGACGTCTGTCTTAGTTTCCCTTATCTCTCTATCTTAGGCTAGCTCCATCCAATTCGTAATCCAGAGGAATTATTCATGCTTCAAGGTTTCTTGCTTTGATAACTTTTACTTATACCAACGATTGATCACTAGATGGATGACAGTTAGTGATTTAGAATAGGATTTATCTACGTCTTTAGCGTACAAAATTGTATTTCTCTGTATTTAACAAGCCTTAGTAATGGTAAGTTATATTTAAGTAAGCCGAAGTAATTTTAAAACTCTTATTTTTATGAGATAAAGAATTTATCCGTTTGATGGAAGGAACATTTTTGCATTTCAAATAATAAAGGATAAATTGAAAATCCCTTTTAGGCTTTGCTTAAATTGGGATGCGTCAAGAATTAATCAAAAATTAGAACACGAAGATAAAGAAATAAGTAAACGTAGATCAATGTGGATTAGATGTTAAAAATAATCAATAAGTATAACTGATATATAATTAGCCCATTTAATATGCTCTACTTCTCAAAATCTTTATAAGATTACCTATGCTATAATTCAAAAATTAGTTAACTTAGATGAACTTTTCATCTCAGGAAATGTTTACGTTATTCTTCTTAATTAAAATAAATAAAAAAGGCGTTAAAGGCGCAGCGGAAATTCACCTCACCAAAACGACATTAGCGTCTTTTTTATTTTTTTAAGCAAGAGGAACGATATAAACATTTCCTTGGATGAAAAGTTTGTAAATATTTTTTTACATGTAACACACGTAACTTCATTATTCAGGTACTCTTCTAAACCTCGGAATTTTAGATTTTCCTTACGGCCATTTAAAAAAAGGAATGGGTTAAATTTTAATTTTAAAAATATCTCTGTAATGCGAAGTTGTCGTTCTCTCTATAAAAAAATACATTAAAATGCAACAATCAAATATTTTCCCGTGACGAGACGAAGAAGACGACCTTGTTGATGAATTCTTTCTCGGGAAATCAGCCGGGTCAAGATGGACGAATCTGCCAACGTATCAATGGCCTTCTCTGCCATCGTCTTCAGAGCGAATGATGGACATGGTTAGTGCCGGGATTATACAGGGTGTCCCATTCACCTTGACCACCCGAAATAACTTTTTGTCCAGATGCAAATTCAAAAATGTGTCAAGCAAATGTTCATTATCCATGATAAAAAGAAGAACACAATGGTAATATCCACACTTTTAATATTACAACTCAGCACCGACCATGGTTTCAACACATAAGTGTCATTATCAAGGTAATATTATGTTCAGTAGCCGTCAGGGGGACATTAATCAGCATGATTGCCTTCCTTGTAGCTTTGTTATTTACAAACATATGAACAGGAGGAGTTATAGGAGAGGAAATGCCGAATAAAAAATATAGGGTGCCATTTAAAAAATACATACCGCTGTTCATATCTATGGAAATAACATAGCTACAAGGAAGGAAATCATGCTGATTAATGTCTCCCCGACGGCTAATGAACATTTGCTTGACACATTTTTGAATTTGCATCTGGACAAAAAGTTATTTCGGGTGGTCAAGATAAATGGGACACCCTGCATACCCATTTGGGGCGGTCAAGTCGTCTGTGGTTAGTCAGTTTTATGTTGTCTTCCTGGTATGGTGGGTGGAGGAGGCGACCGACAGCTGAGGTCATTTGCGCCATTAGGGAAGGGGTAGGTAAGGAAGGGTGGAGAGAAACCCGGCGTCGGCATTAGCCTGCTCTTAACGAAAGGCGCCTTGGGGACCACGGCTTAAACGTCCCATCCGACGGACGGAGCGTTGCGCTTGAAACGTCCTCCACATAACATTCAAGCAGGGATCGGGCAGTCTCTGAAAATTCTCTCCCACTGCCGGGATTTGAACACGGGCCCACCGGGTGGGAAGCCAACACTCTAGCAACCACACCAACCCGATCTCCGGTTCCTACTCCTCTTAGCTTTCTCATTCTTTTGATAAAGAGATTCCATGTTTTGCTGAGGTTTAAATCCGTGTCTCTATTCATTTTATTATTTGCGATTCTTTTTTCAATGGCTTCTTTTGTTAGACGGTCCCAATAGCCCTTTGCCTTGCAGAAGATTTTGGTTTCATTTGGTTAATCACAGACGACTTGACCTGGAGCGCAGCTAGGCATTAATTCTGGGGGGGTTTAGGTGCAACTAATACCGGGGTGTATGGGGGTATGGTATACCCACCAGGATAAGCGGTAGGTGCGAGAATAGTAAATTGGCGAATTTTAAGATAAATTGTTGAAAATGTGGAGAAACTCCCGCACCCCAAGGGATAAGGCTGGGGTGGGGGTTTAAGGTGCTTCTAATACCGGGGTACGAGGGGGTGTGGACTACACCACCACTCGTTAATACAATAAAATAAACAATGGAAAGTAAACAATTTTTTTTCTTACTTCATTGTTACTTTCGTACCATCCGTGTAGTAATTTTCCCCGTACACAACAATATGAAGTCTACCATTCATTGTTATTTATTTGTAAATACTGATGACTATTATTTCGTTCGTTGTTGTTTAGGTTTTGCTTAATAATAGTAAATTATTCTCTTGTTATCCTCTATCCTATGCAATTGGCCTCTGTGTTCTTTTTGGACTAAATTAAATAAATAAACAGTATCGAGAATGATGGGAAAACTCCAATGTCAATCACCGACGAAATAGTAGTGATTATGATCAGCGGTGCAGCTAGAATTTAAGGCTGAAAAGGGGGGGGCGGTTTAGGTGCAACTAATACCGGGGTGTGTGGGGGTATGGAATACCCACCAGGATAAGCGGTAGGTGCGAGATTAATAAATTGCGGAATTTTAAGATAAATGGTTGAAAATGGTGATTTTTACGGCTTTCTGAGGGATATTTTTTTTAATCCTTACACTACTCTATTAGTAATATCAATCCAATTAAGTAAAATGCATTAAACTTAAAAATTTCTCTGAGCTCTGGGGGTTGGGGGGGTTTATCCTCCAAAACCCGCCTCCCTTGCTGCACCATTGGACTTGACCGCCCCAAA
The DNA here is from genome assembly GCF_921293095.1 of Ischnura elegans. Lineage (NCBI taxonomy): Eukaryota > Metazoa > Arthropoda > Insecta > Odonata > Coenagrionidae > Ischnura > Ischnura elegans. The sequence continues at coordinate 10,093,841 of NW_025791659.1, forward strand.
TAAGCTCGTCACTAACCATGTCCATCATTCGCCCCGAAGACGATGGCAAAGAAGGCCTTTGAAACGTTGGCAGCAATGTCCATCCTTACCCGGCAGATTTCCCGTGAAGACTTCTACAACAGGATTCGCCGGGGAAATTCCAGATCCTTCAAGAAGACGACCGTTTTTCCGTTTTCATTGTTTTCCGCGTGTTCTTCTTCCCTCTTTCGACCGTAAGTCAGAACGCGTGTAAAGAAGGGCTGCCTGGTACGTGAAAGGTCGTTACGATAGTCTTGCTAGTGTAACTGACCTCTTAGATAAACTCGGATGGGAATCTCTGTCGGACCGTAGATTGAAACATTATCTAAACCTTTTAGATAAATTCAAAAGCAGTGTCTTTTCTATCGAAGTTAACCATATCTTACGGACGCCAACATACTACGGAAGATCAGATCATAGAAATAATACAAGTGAGATAGATTGTAGAACAGACAGATTTAGGATGTCATTTTTTCCACGATCAATAAGAGATTATAACGGCAGTGATAGAACTCATAAATAGATTGCATGGCTTGTAGTGTAACCTACTAACCTATGTTAAACTTAGTGCATATTTCTTAATTTTATTATTATTTCTATGAGAATATGGTAGTATGATTTGTTAGTATACGTGACGCTTTTTGGACCGTGTGGTGTGCATGTGGGAGTCCAATTTCATGCTGGTGATTGATCACCCCCTGCCAAACACCCTAGAGGTGGCTCGCCGGGTATTATGTAGATGTAGAAGCTAAAACGTTTACGTTTAAACAATGTTGAATGGCTCAGAATGGTTCGGCGGAATTTCGTACAATTGGGTAGTTTCCTTCATCAAAGAAAACAAAAGGCATTGATTGCGATTCGTTACCCACCATTAGTGTATTCATAATATACAAATTATTTCGTTTTTGAATTACCGGTTTAGACGAATGGCAAGGGTCAAATTTTATCCTCATTTGAAAAAGGCCAGATTGGCGCCCATGCGATTCCACTCCACGTGACGTCACAGGGACCTAGTTTCTACACGAGAGGATAGGAGTTATGCATCGTCAGAGGCTACCAATGCATGTATGAGGCACAGAGCTCAGGGAAACATGTCTTAATAATCACCTATTAAAACTGGCTAAGGTCGGAAAGTTTTCTTCGCTTGATAAGGTATTAATAAACCTTTTTTAAGCCATGCGCTACCAGACAGGAAGGTACTCAGCAACCCGTTAGCATCCTGCGTCCTATCAGCGCTCAGAGCGTCGATCAAGGTCACCTACCAGGCGGGAGGGGGATCCAGAAATGCGTCGCACTGACTTTTTCCCTTCATTCCTACTTACGCGTCGCGTTTTCGCGGGCTTGAAATCTTTCACTTTTCATTTGATCGCGAAAAATAGATATCGTCATTTAAAAATCTAAAAGCGTGAAGTACGTACTCCAGGAGTAATAACCTTTCGATTTAGGCAATAAAAAAATAATAGGAAACCACCCTATTGACTAGTTTGAAGTATACCGGGACTAGCCGTGGTGATAACTTTTACGGGAGTCACCCACAATGCACAATCGTGCGAAAGATCCGCAGAGAAAAAAATCATACGCCTTGACCGGGATTCGAACCCCGTTCTGGCGGGTTCGGAAAAATGTTTAAAGATCAGCTTTCTACCTTTTTTGCGGTATTAGTAGGATATGTTATACCTGGGAACACCAGGAACTATCGGCAAGTGCTCCGACGCAGGGGATTTCAAGTAAGCTATTACGTGAAAGAAGCAATAGAGAGTAGAATTGGCCAATTTGAGTTCATTTGGAAAGAAAGAATTTGGTATTTGCAAAAAAAAGCGCTGGCTTGAAGTTTTTGACTCTGAAAAGCAAATATTTTTAGTTGAATATCGAAGTGTTTTACCAAAAATTTATCTTCCCAGCAGTGGTCATCGTATCACCGGTGAAATTGACTCATAATGGTGACTAGTACTAGCTACTTATTTGGTATTTTAGATGTAATATTAACCTGAAAAAATCAGCTGGAATTTCCACATTTCAACCTTTTGTACCAAGGACCACAAGCACAACCTGGATCGCGGTGTATTCACAGACGACGACTTTATGCCGCCATGTATTAGTAATCGGCCCCTTGAAGATGTCTGTTCTTGTCCTTGAAAGGAGTTATGTTTTAAAATTGAGTTTAAACCTACCACATTAATTTTATTTACGTAACATTAAAATTTACTGTCAAATTTAATAAACATATTACAAATTGATGTCATTTTTCACGAGTTTCGCAGCTGTTCCCCCCAATCTTACTTGTGTTCCTTGGTTCAATAGGTAGTGTTCCGAGGTATATGAACCTGATGTGCCCATGAACAATTGCAAACACTTTAAGAAGTTCTAATTAGATCCATCGATAGTAAAGGCACAAGTATAAAACTGAAAACTTACGTGAAGTTTTTTAATTTCAAATTTAGAAGAGCTATTACTTTCTAATTTAATAAACAAAGATATCTGTTCTTATCCTTGAAAAGAGTTATATTTTAGAATTGAGTTTTAACCTACTGCATTATTTTAATTTACGTATCGTTTAAAGGGCATAGCCGAGTAAGAGATTGAAAAGTCCCCCCTCACGGATTTTTCCCAGACTTGGGGCATAGGATTTGGGATCAAATAGGACTAACCTCCCCACACTTCCAGCACGCTAGAGGCCCACTAGGGCCGGCTAACTCGAAATTTCGATTTCCACTCTTTTTTAAATATCTCGAGATAGAAAGCATATTTTTCAATGCAGTTTGCGCCATTTGATGACTTTCTTAATGAAGCAGATGAGCAATTTTTTTCACAACTTTTCAGGGGCATAAGGAGAAATGGCGTCGATTTGAAAATTTCAAACGCTAGTTTTCATAAAATATTTTTGAGAGAGCCACAATTAAAAAAATGTGTTTAGAAGGAGTATTTTAATACCTTTCGGCCAATGCAATGAAAAAAGAACATTTAGGTGGTGGAACACCCAAAAAAAATTAAATATGCCAATAGGGTGGTTTCCTATTATTTTTTTATTGCCTAAATCTAAAGATTATTACTCCTGGAGTACGTATTTCACGCTTTTAGATTTTTAAATGACGATACCTATCTATTGTTCGCGATTAAATGAAAAGTGAAAAATTTCAAGCGCGCGAAAACGCGACGCGTAAGTAGGAATGATGGGAAAAAAGTCCGTAAGACGCATTTCTGGTTCCCCCTCCCGCCTTGTGAGGTGATCTTGGAGAGGCTCTGAGCGCTGATACGACGCAGGATGCTTGCGGGTAGCTGAGTACCATGCTATCTGGTAGCGCTTGGCTTAAAAAAGGTTTATTAATACCTTATCAAACGACGAAAACTTTCCGACCTTAGCCAGTTTTAATAGGTTATTATTAAGACATGTCTCCCTGAGTTCTGTGCCTCATGCATGCATTGGTAACCTCAGACGATGTATAACTCCTATCCTCTCGTGTAGAAACTAGGTCCCTGTGACGTCACGTGGAGTGGCATCGCATGGGCGCCAATCTGGCCTTTTTCAAATGAGGATAAAATTTGGCCCTTGCCATTCGTCTAAGCCGGTATTTCAAAAACCAAATAATTTGTGTATTATGAATACACTTATGGTGGGTAACGAATCGCAATCAATGCCTTTCGTTTTCTTCGATGAAGGAAACTACCGTATTTGGCAATTTTTTTCTGTTTTTCCCGTGACCTTTGCCCCCATAACACCCGTTTCATACCATCTTGCACATATTTAGACCTCTCACTAACGCTCAAACTCATACCGATTGTAATTCCAACCTCAAGGGACAGAGCTTTGTGGATGCTGGTGCCGAAAATGGCTTCAGGACTCCAAAAACCTCCGAGTAAGCTATTTCAAATAAAAAAATTCCTCACACCCAAACCCCTTCCCCACTCCTTCAAAGCTGAGAAGAGATTTAATTTGTGAGTGTACGAGATTTATCCTGCGTCCTCGAGGACCTACTAGTCAGATATTCCAAAATGAAAAAACTCCTTGAGACTACCCCAACTACGCTAAACCCTTGGGATTTTATCATAGGTTAATGCTATGCACGTGCTGAAATGAAGAGTACAAAATGTTCAATTTTTCAACTTTTTTTTATCTTGAGCATTTTTGAATGAAAATATTATAACATGCATCAATGATAATCCAGAGGATGACGAATAAAATTGTTTAGTGAAAATTCACCAAAAATCGATGTTTGACCAGATATTGTTTTTTTTCATAAGTTTTTTTGTTATTGTATGCGAAGCAGTAAAAAAGTATAAAACTGAAAACTTACGTGAAGTTTTTTTAATTTCAAATTTTTTAAATTTACTTTCAAATTTAATAAACATAATACAAAATGATGTCATTTTTCATGTGTTTCATTGCCGTTACCTCCAATTCTTCCATCTAGTCGATAGTATGTACAGTTTCAAATTTGCAGTAAAGTTCATACAGCCATCCTAGGTACTACCCTTGACCACTTCAGATACGTTTTACACGTTTTTCACTGAAAAACATCTCTATTTCGCGTCATTTTTCGCATGTGAGGAGTAGGATGAGACTGTGTGTTGCGGGTTGCCTATCAGCAAAACTTTCGGGGACACGATAAAAAGGTCATTTTCTCGATAAATGAAAGGAATAGATCGGACGCATTTGGTCTAAAATATCAAGGAAAGACCAATGTCACACACCAATGGAAAAAATGAGTGCTTGTTGATACCAAATTTAAATTATTAACATTTTAAAAGTTTTTCGTTAAAAATTTCGAAATTTCGAGACGAAATGGCGAATAAAAGATATTGACCGATTTTGAAAATAAAATCATATCTGCAATATCCACCCGCGTACGCAACTTTTGCTGGATATTACGATTCACTCCTAAAAGAAGTGGCAAAACGAGGCACTCTATTACACACCATTGGAAAAAATGAGTGCTTGCTGAGACCAAATTTTAAATTGTTAAGATTTTTAACGTTTTTCGCTAAAAATTTCGACATTTCAAGGCAAAATGGCGAACAGAGGATATCGGCTGAATTTTTAATTATTAACATTCTAACGTTTTTCGTAAAAAATTTCGAAATTTCGAGACGAAATGGCGAACAGAAGATATTGACCGACTTTGAAAAAAAAATCATATCTGTAATATCCACTCGCGTACGCAAATTTTGCCGCGTATTACGATTCGATCCTAAAAAAGTAGCAAAACCAGGCACCCTATAACACACCATTGGAAAAAATTAGTGCTTGCTGACACCAAAATTTAAATTATTAACATTTTTTACGTTTTTCGTTAAATATTTCGAAATTTCAAGACAAAATGGCGAACAGAAGATATTGACCGGCAAAACGAGGCACGCTGAGGTACACCAACCTCCCCCCTTTATTTACTTGGACGGTAATGGGTTAATTTTTACAACCGCTGCCATCTGTCTCCACGAGTTTGGAAGTTGAGAAGAATCTTAAAACCATCTTACTTCGCCCCTTTGCTTTCGCTCGGGTATTCCGTCTCCTTTGAATGTACTCATTTCTTTTTTTTAAAGTTCCTCCGTGTAAAGAAGTGGAGACGGAGAGAATTTCTCCGAGAGTTTAAAGTGAGAGAGGTTGAGTTTGGCAGTCCTTTTGCCTACATTAGCGGAAGAAATTCATTAACATACTCAAACAGAAGAAGGCGGTTCGAGCGCATCAGGGTCTTCGCAAAGGGAATCCCTTATAGGAAAGTATTTAATGGAAAAGGGTTCGAATGCCGCAACCCTTTCCACAGACCCTTTACCCTTAAAAAGGTCGTGATGCAAACTGTTACCCCTCACTACTGGCGCCATTTTTTGAGACGTTATAGTACTGTCATGCTCCCCGAATTATTTATTTAATTTCTTAATAACTACTGATATTTTGTCAAAACCACCACCATTTTCTGTTTTCAACAGTTGTGGACAATTAGATTTGGATATTTTCAATATTTAATTATTTATTCATATTTTTAGAAGAAAAAACTAGAATATATTTTTGTGAAAACAAAATGATTCTATGGTCCTTTAAGTTAAGTTGTAATCAAGTTATACCGCATGATAATATCGCCATAGTGAGACTAAAATTTATCACACGAGGTACATAGTTTTCAACAGTTGTAGGCTATTAGCTTTGGATATTTTCAATATTTAATATTTTTTCATATTTATTAGAAAAAAACTAGTATTTTTTTGTGAAAACAAAATGATTACATGGTCCTTTAAGTGAAGATGTGTTCAAGTTATACCGTATGATAATATCGCCATAGTGAGACTTAAATGTATCACACGAGATAATAATAAAAATAATAAAATGTCTTTCTTCGGGCGAGGTTGAGACTAAGAAGTCCCCTCTTCCACCTAACCCCTCGATAACGTCAATGCAAACATATTTAAAAAAGGTAGACAAACTTTTACAATACAAAAGATATACAATATACAATATTTGTGAAATGTCAAAAATATGAACAACTGTGTGTGAAAATTTTGTGTAAAAAAGATTTAAGTTGGTGGGAATAAACATGAGGATAAGGGTGTCATATCCTTCAGCGAAAAAACCCACTGCAGGAAAACGCCCACACAAGAAGGGGGGCGTGAAAAACCTGCGAAAACCTACTGAGTGAAAGCTAAAGTCGTGCTATTTGTAAAAAGATACATAGGTGGATACAGGGCTTAATTAGAATGCAATTCTCAGAGCTAAATTAGATAGTTTAATTCGCACTTTCATTGGAAGATAAATCTGATAAAAATAACTCACTAGTACCTATTCGTAGCATAAAAACTATTAATTTTGATGACGTTTTTATAAAAAAATTAACTCTTAACAGCTGGCGAGGTTTTTTGAGAGCACTATCGTGGGAACGTAACCAGATTCCCAAATTACTTATCTGATTTCTTAATAACTACTGATATTTTGTATAAACCACCATGCATTTTCGAAAGTTTAAATTGTTTTCAACAGTTGTGGACAATTAGATTTGGATATTTTCAATGTTCAATATTTTTTTCATATTTTTTAAAGAAAAAACTAGTATTTTTTTGGGAAAAAAAATTATTCTATGGTCCTTCAAGCGTGTGGAGAGATTAAAACATCGAACTTAAAAATCGAATGGCAAGTTTGCGTACACCGTTCTCCCGTTAGTGGTAAAAAATATGAGTGCCCCATTATGGGTGGTACTTATTTTTCGATTTTTCGAATTTCTTTCGGGACACCCCCTCATTTTATGCCAATAGGGTAGTTTCCTTCATCAAAGAAAACGATAGGCATTGATTGCGATTCGTTACCCACCATTAGTGTATTCATAATACACAAATTATTTGGTTTTTGAAATACCGGTTTAGACGAATGGCAAGGGTCAAATTTTATCCTCATTTGAAAAAGGCCAGATTGGCGCCCATGCGATTCCACTCCGCATGACGTCACAGGGACCTAGTTTCTACACGAGAGGATAGGAGTTATACATCGTCTGAGGTTACCAATGCATGCATGAGGCACAGAACTCAGGGAAACATGTCTTAATAATCACCTATTAAAACTGGCTAAGGTCGGAAAGTTTTCTTCGTTTGATAAGGTATTAATAAACCTTTTTTAAGCCAAGCGCTACCATTCAGCAAGGTACTCAGCTATCCGCTAGCATCCTGCGTCCTATCAGCGCTCGGAGCCTCGATCAAGGTCACTTCACAAGGAGAGAGGGGGAACCAGAAATGCGTCGCACGGACTTTCCTACTTACGCGTCGCGTTTCTGCGCGCTTGAAATTTTTCACTTTTCATTTAATCGCGAAAAATAGATATCGTCATTAAAAAATCTAAAAGCGCGAAATACGTACTCCAGGAGTAATAATCTTTCGATTTAGGCAATAAAAAAATAATAGGAAACCACCCTATTGGTGTAAAAGCATATCCTCTAAAATATTATTGCAATTGGATCACGGGGAAACGTGCCGCATCGCACTCAAAAGTTGAGATATTTTGTTATTTTCGCCTGTTTTTCGGAAATGAATGGCGACAGGAAGGCGCTGGTATTTTTCAACTGATTTTCTATGATAACTAATGATACACTGGACTTTTGGCATGCTGCTCCTAAAATATTTTCCAATTGTGACAAGCGGTTCCCGAGATACGGCTCCAAGCTTAAGCCCCTCCCCAGGCAGACATTTTTGGTGGCACGCGGGTTGCATACGCTCAACATTTGTCTATCATTCTCACGCATCGTAAAACCATTAAATTCTTTAGATAATCTATAATATTCGTCAATATAGCCTTTAATGCTATATTTATCGCTGTTTTTTTTGCCAAAACGGAATATTACTTGCACTTAATGATTTATTCTCCTTAGGTTTTGAAATATTTAAAACAGAGAAACATAACTGACAAACAGAGGCACTGCCCCGTGCATCTAATGGCGGTAGGCCGAACCTAAACTTCATTCAACCATACATCGTACTCGGTATGGTCCTATTTTTTTAATGGCCTAAATCGAATGATTATTACTCCTGGAGTACGTGTTCCAGGCTTTTAGATGTTTAAATGACGATAACCACCAGACCAAGGTTATTTTATGAAAACGTTGCTTTCTCTACATGGGGCCAAAGATATTTAATTTACCGACCGCTCAAATTAAACAAATCAATTTCTTAAATAAAATGTTTAGATTCGCCAAAGACTGGCTTCTCTCTCAAGAAATGAATGAACATGTATTTTGATGTTATTGCTTCAAACACTCAAATATAATATGTACTGCATTATTTTGTTGGCATGCATTTTTGTTATTTGATATTGGCTCGATTCTGCACTTATGACCTTGGACACCACCTAAAGACATTTCTCCTTGTTATTGTTAGCTGCGAAAATCGAAATATAGGGATAAATAAATGATTATGATTATTTTTATCAAAAATATAACCTCCTCTGAGCGCCCACCAACCAGAAATTCTTTAATCATATGAAGGCAATGGCATTGATGGAAGAAATTACTTTATAGGGTTGGTTTCCTATTTAATTTAATTACCTAAATCGAAAGATTACTGCTCCCGGAGTGCATATTTCACGCTTTTAAATTTTTAAATGACGAGATCTATTTTTCGCGATTAAATGAAAAGTAAATATTTTCAAGCGCTCGAAAACGCGACGTCCAAGTATGAATGCTGGGAAAAGCCCGTGTGACGTCATTCTGGTTCCGGGTGCCGCCGTGTAAGGCCACATTGGTGCGAGGCTATGAGAGCCGCTACGATGCAGGCTGCGAGCAGGTAGTTGAGTACCCTGCTAGTTGGTAGCGCTTGCCGTAAATAAGGATTATGAATACCTTATCAAACGAAGGAAATTTTCCGACCATAGGTAATTATAATAGGTGATTATTAAGAGATTTTTCCCTAAGCTTTGTGCCATATGTATGCATTGGTAATCTCTGACGATGTTAAACTCGTGACTACTCGTATAGAAACTAGGTCCCTGTGACGTCACGTGGAGTGGAATCGCATGGGCGCCAATCTGGCCTTTTTCAAATGAGAATAAAATTGACCCTTGCCATTCGTCGAAACCGGTATTTCTAAAACCAAATAATTTGTGTATAATGAATACACTAATGGTGGGTAACGAATCGCAAGCAATTCCTTTCGTTTTCTTTGATGATAGATACTACCGTATTGCATAGCAATTGGTAGATGATCAATTAAAAAGACTTGGCTGATTTTACAAGTATAAAATAATTTATTTCAAATAAAGGGGCAGCAGTTGGTCCCCTTGTTTCTCCCCACCCTTTTTACCTTTGTAGGAAGAGTCCCTATCGTAAATAGTCTTAAAAATATAAATCTGTAATCTATAGATCCCTTTAACGAAAGAGTGCCAAATTATAAGAAGTTCTAAACGTAAAAGGTCCTACATCAACGAGGGCCGCTTTTTTCAACCTCATATGGGTCATGATTAGGAGACGAAATGATTGATATTTTTTTTTTAAATCATCTGTAAATATTAAGTACACTTTTGGTCTCCTTTCGACATAATAAAGGCAAACTTAACAATTAAAAAAAAATATTTTTTACATACGAGTGCCGTTTTTTTCAACCTCTGATGAGTCGTGATCGGATGACGAAGTGAGTGATCAAAAATTATTTCATTTATAAATGTTAAGCATACTTGTAGTGTCCTTTCGACATAATCGCCTCGGCGATTGAGGAATTGGTCGTGCCTGTGGACAAGTTTTTCTATACCTCCTTCATGGAATGTTGCCGCCAATGATTTCCAATAAATTTTGCCTTTGTCCTGAAGCTCATTGCCTGTTTGAAAAGGCTTGCTATATAGCCACATCTTCATTTCAGCGTCAAGATGGAAGTCCTCCGGAACTAGGTCGGCATTGTACGGCGGGTGATCGAAAGTGTCCCATTGTAATTCCTCAAGGAGCAGTTGGGCTGCATCAGCGCTGAGATGACGGGCGTTGTCATGGACCAGAACACTTCCCGAAGTCAGCATGTATCTTCTTTTGTTTTGAATGGGAAAGGACGTAATTTTTGCACTAATTTACAATCTAGCCACATTGCATATTATTCACACTTTTTCTTACATAGCCCTGAAGATGATTTAAAAATAAATCGAAACGTTGGTTGAAACTTATTTTATAAATGACCTAAACTCCAAGAAATACAATATTATATATAAAACAAGGTCAAGAAAAGGAAAAAAAATAATAACAAAAATACATACATCATAAATAACTGAAAAGAATTTAAAGGAACACTGATACTTACAAAGAAGCGGAGATTTCATTTTTTGACATTTTTATAGATAATGTATTCCAATTACATTGCGTTACGCCAATGAAATGTACGTATGTACCATAAAAAAATGTAAATTGATTCGTACACCAAACCGGATTTGACACAATACAAATATCTCGTGCCGTTTCCGCAGATGATTATTAAAACAAATGGTGGAAAAAACCTCCATCGCACAAAGGCTAACATTGAAATTCACAAAACTAAAAAGTCTCGAAGTTATAAAATCATAATTTTTTCCCTTATATTTACCTCGTTTAATTCACGTTAAAATAGTTCTTGGAGTGTCAGTAAATGTATTTTATGCAAAAAAAGTTTTAGCCAACGTTTCTGTTTATATTAAACCATCCTCAGGGCTATGAAAGAAAACATTAGAACAATATAAAATACAAAGATAACAAAGATATACAATATTTTTACATAAATGAGCTTTACGATAGCGTTTTTTTACATTAATATAATTAATATATGTATACATTTAAAAACAGAATACACAAACATTTTGACATACCTTAACTTTGTACATATTTATTCATATTATGTTACAAAGCTATTATCACACCTAGTTACCATTAATTTTGATTAATGATGACTTTAAAATCTTATTTAACTTTTTAATTCTTTGATGATTTTTTAAATTTTTGATTTATTTATGTAATTTATTTTTTTATAATATTTGCCGTTATTTGCATATACAAACTTGGTCCTTCTAAGCCATATGGCTTGTCAGAAGGTTCCAGTTATTCAATACAACATGTGGCACATTGGGAGCATAGCATTTATATTACAAGTTTCAACCTCAACTTTAGGGGCTTTTAAACAAAACTATGATTATTTAATATATTTTGTACATTTCAGATTAAAATAAAGAAATTACAAGTTTACAATATCACTTATTAACCAATCTTTCACTTTTCTTTTAATGTCGGCCAAAGATTTGAGATTACATAAAGCCTTTGGCATAATATTAAAGGTGTGAGGTACAACATACTTCAGCAACCTTTTTACCGTACATGTTATTATACTTAACATACTCGACTCGAATCGATTCGATACTCGCGAGTAGTTTTCAACTCGATACTCGACTCGAGATCGAAAAGTACTACTCGCAAATCCCTACAAATTTTTTTCAACACGAGCGGGCTTCCCCCGCTTTTTTCAATGCAAGTCCACAGAGGGATAGGCGCTTTTCTAATTTTAAAATGTATAAAAAAAGGCAGGGTCTGATGCACGAATTTAATTGGAATGTTCATGTACAAATTGAGTTCAGAGGACCTCTTTAAACACAACATTGGAAGTAATTACACTATCCACTGTTAAACGCACGTGATGACTCATACTTACGTATCAACGGGATACTAGAATGTGGAATCAGCCGCGTTTTGATAAATGTTATTTAAAAAATGCGAGATATTGTTGCAAATGAACAAATGTATTAGTTTGTGCGCCGTTAACGTCAGGAATATTTACAGGTTTATGTTTTTTTTGTTTTTTTTTAATTATTTAAAACCAATTTTAGGAAGCAATAGCAATATTTAAGAAGTGAGATATGTTGTCGCATGTTTTCTGATAAATTCTGAGCATTTTGGTACCTCATTTGTAGTGTTTGGTTGCGTGTAAGTTGAGAAAAAGGTATCTATACAGAAGATAGAAATAATATAGAAGATTAAGATTAGGATTAAAATTCGGAATGATAATTTGGAGCTCAAATAGTGTTTACAATTTCAAATTCCGCTAATGAGAAAATCAAAGCAGATTTTTTTCGTAAAAAAAACGTGTGGCATCTCTTCAGACTTGATTTCAGGAGCTCTTCCCTCTGAAAGACAGACAAACGCGAATCGTAATTTCACTCCGTCCACCCTCTTTGCTCATCAACCAATTGGAATTCAGGACCACCGACAGACTCGAGCCCTCCCCCCCTCCCCCTTGGGAAAACATTTAAGGGTCTGTGTGTTAGAAGAAAATGAACCTTCGTCTAAGGACTCGGAGGAGAAGTCTTCTTTCTCGAGGTTTTCCCAATCAAAGGACTTCAGGGAGGAAAACAAACAGAGCCTCTCTTCGAAAATGAGTGTTAATTTGAATTCTACTGTGGTTTGGGGTGTTTTTGAGGGCAAAGGAGGAACCCCCTATCGGAAATGGAACGAATTAAAACTCTCGTCTCGTCAACGTGGTAGGAAACAATCTAGCATAGAATGTTGAGGCCGTTTTACACGGGGCACGGAATTGCGCAGGTTGGAGCTGCATTAATTTCTAAAATGGCGTGGAATTGCGCGAATGCATGAACGAAATTAGAACGGGGGCTATTTTGCCGTATCGGATCCACGCATTCACGCATGTGTTCTGGCAATTCACCGCTTTAATCCCGTTTTACATGGGGCACGGAATTGCGCAGGTTGGAGCTGAATTAATTTCTAAAATAGCGTGGAATGACGCGAACGCATGAACGAAGAAATTAGAACATGGGCCATTTTGCCGTCTCACGCCCACGCATTCTCGCATGTTTTCTGGCAATTCACCGCTTTAAGGCCGTTTTACATGGTGCACGGAAATGTGCTGGTTAGAACTGCATTTATTTCTGAAATGGCGTGGAATTACGCGAATGCATGAACGAAATTAGGAGCTATTTTTGCCGTCTCGCATCCACGCATTCTTGCATGAGTTCTGGCAATTTTACCGCTTCACAAGGCCGTTTTACTCGGGGCACGGATTTGCGCAGGTTAGAGCTGCATTAATTTCTAAAATGGCGCGGAATTGCGCGAATGCATGAACGAAATTAGAACGGGGACTATTTTGCCATCTCACGAACTTGCATTTTATAGCTGTAAAGGCCGTATTACACGGGGCACGGAATTGCGCAGGTTAGAGCTGCATTTATTTCTAAAATGGCGTGGAATTGCGCGAATTAATGAACGAAATTCGAACATTCACATAGGACATTCATTATAACATTAGAACATAGGGGCCTATTTTGCCGTCTCGCATCCACGCATTCTCGCATGTGTTCTATCGTAATTCACCGCTTTAAAACGGCGCAATTTTGATTGCGCCTTCGCACGTACGTCAGATTGCGCAATTCCGAGTACCTTGTAAGACGGCCTTTAAGTACACCAAAGGATGAGGTTCGCCATGAAAAAATATTTGACTCATCCGGGATACGAACCCCTGATCTCCTGATTGCCGGTCAGGCGTGTTAACAAGTTACACCACCATCTTCTCAATTAGCCATTTTCCCAGAGCTTCTCAGATCAACAAGCCATTTTCTCAGAGTGAACTTCGGAATGGGGTTTACCGAATAAAATGTCGACGTCACAAGTCCACACTGTAGCACATGTGGCGAGGGTCGTGCTTACTAAGCCACTGTCGGGGTGAAAAAACCTTATTTTGCCGCTGGTCTGCCACGTGTGGCACTGTGTGGACTTGTGACGTCAACATCTTGTTCGGTAAAACCCATCCCGAAGTTCGCAATGAGAAAATGGCTTGGTGGTTTAACGCAGTGTTTCCCAAACTTTTTCGAGCCACCTTGGATCCATAAACCTATACTCAACGCCCCCGTAATCGGTATCTTTAAAATAATAATAAGAATCATATACTAATTAACCAAATGAGGAACATTGTAATAATTAAGTTAAAAGCAATGACTAATTAAATGACTACTAAATAATTGAGTTCCCTGTGTCGTGAAGTTGTACCAACGGTAGACCAAATGGAACTAAACCCCTTCAAACGTTTCCCTTGTGCAAGAAAGGCTTGGAAATATTTTTCAACCGTTCTTACTTTAAAATGTAAGAAAACACATGGTTTGTAATACTTCCGTATGCGAGAAACAAAGTAAACTTTAGAAGCGAAGTTTTAAAACGAAGACAAAAGGGAGGTTACGGAACCTACGCATTTGTCTCATTGTCAGGACCCTCCGGCGCCCCCCTTCCGCCCTTTTGGCACTTTTCGCCCACATAGACCACAGCAACCTTTGGGAACGCACACTTTGGGAACCACTGGTTTAACTGGTAGCACGCCTGACCGGCAATCGGGATATCCGGGTTCCTATCCCGGCTAAGTCAAATATTTTTTTCATGGCGAACTTCATCCGTTGGTGTATTTAACTTTGCACCCGTGCGCGTGACTGCGTACGAAGTCACTTGTTCCCGCAGTGCTTTGCATAGAGTGACTTGCTATTAAGTATATATGTTCGTCAATTCAGAGGCGACAGTATAGAGATAGAATGCTGCAATGTGTCGATTCAAACCACTGATTTAAATTCTGGTAATGATGAAATAATTCTTGGAGTATAGGTCAAATTTTTATAATGCAAATACGTTGTTGGCAAACGTTTTAGTTTATTTAAAGCTATCATCAGGGCTATAAAAATGTAAACATGAAAACGCAACAAAATACAATGATATGCACTATTGTTACATAAATAAATGTTAAGAAAGAGTTTTTTTTACAATTACACAATTTAAAAAAATGAGAGAATACACAAAAATTTTGACATACCTTATCTTTGCACATATTTATTGATATTACGTTACTAACATATTACCAAACCTAGTTACCATTAATTTTGATTAATTAAATAAAAATAAATTTTGCTAAGGTTTACAACGCCTGTTTTTTATTACAACTGTTAATTGATTTAGATATGTGAACCATTTCTTTGAAAAGTCTTTTTCTCAAATTAACCTCGTGATTTAAAATTTCGGCGTCGTCAAAATAAAAAACATGGCCATTGTTTATGCTATGGCTAGCAAGAGCACACAGTGTTATACCACCTTTCACTGATGACTAATGTTGTGAAACCCTATTTTTTAAATCATCATCATCACTGGTCAACAATCCTAGGATTGGTTTGACGCAGCTCTCCACTCAGTTCTCCTATCAGCTAATCTTTTCACTACTACGTATTTCTTCTCTTTCACATCTCTCTTTACTTGTTCCATATATTTTGTTCGAGGTCTTCCTTTTCCATTCTTGCCTTCCACCTGTCCTTCGACGATTGTCTTCATCAGGCCATCATGTCTCAAGATGTGGCCTATAAGGTTAATATTGTGATGTAATAGCTAAGTAACCTAATATCAATAAATATGTGCAAAGGTATATCAACATTTTTGTGTATTTTCTTCTTATTTTTTTGATTATATTATTGTAAAAAAACTCTTTCGTAACATTTATTTATGCAACAATATTGTATATCATTGTATTTTATTTTGTCCTCGAGCGAGGAATGTGAGACTCAAGATGAAGGTGGGTGGTGAAAAACTGGAGCAGGTTGATCAATTCAACTATTTAGGCAGTATGTTGGAAGTAAACGGATACAGTAGTAAGGAAATCAGGAAGAGAATAGCATTAGCGAAGGAGGCATTCATGAGCAGGAAGGAAATTCTGAGAGGATCGTTGTGTAAGAGTTTAAAGAAAAGGTTAGTGAAGAGTTTGATTTGGAGTGTAGCTCTCTACGGTGCGGAAACGTGGACACTGAGGAAAGAAGACGAGAGAATATTGGAGGCTTTCGAGATGTGGGTATGGAGAAGAATGGAGAGGGTGAAATGGACGGAGATGAAAAGGAACGACGAAGTGCTGGACATGGTGGGTGTGGAGAGGCAGATTTTAGATGAGATACGGAGGAGACAGAGGGTATGGATGGAGTTAGTGCTTAGCGGGGAGGGGATGTTGAAAATGGTGTTGGAGGGTAGAATGTTAGGGAAGCGAGGGAGGGGAAGGAGAAGAATAGGATTTTTAGATAGATTGAAAGAGAGTAGGCCTTACAGTGAATTAAAGAAGGCAGTGCTGGAAGGAAAGGGGGGCTCCCAGATCACTTCTTGAATACTCCATGGAAACCTACCTTAATCGGTAGAATACTATCTTAATAATAATAAAATACCATCCACCCGCCGTACTAGAGACAGATACACACATTTTACACTGGGATAGACCGATACTTACAGATAAAACCATAGATTACAATAGGCCTGATATTTTATTGATCCAAAAATTACAGCTAAGAGCAAACATAGTTGATGCAGCAGTGCCACTAAATCACAATATTGAGTCTGCGGAAAGAGAGAAAATACAAAAATATCAGAATTTGGCCGGTGAAATAAAAAATATTTGGAAGTTGAAAGACGTCAGTATTCACCCACTCATAATCTTTTTGGAGTAAGTCTTGTCTAAAAGATTCAAAAAAGAAGTCGAAGACCTGGGAATTAAAAAACAACTGATTAACCTCGGGAAAAAAGCTGTTTTACTACAGACCTGCCAGATCGTGAGAAGATTCCTGGGTCGGGCATGATCGGACAGTTTAGGATATGGTGAATTCTCTTCCTTAGCATCCGAGCCTAATCCTAAATTGACCTTGGGATAGGTGAATATTTCCAGCTGGTTATAATCAGCTGAGAAAGAGGATGAACTAAGATAATAATAATAATGTTTTAATTCATAGCCCTGATGAAGGTTTTAAATGAACTTAAACGTTGGCTAACAACTTTTTGCATCATATACATTTGACCTTTACTACAAGAATTATTTTATCATTAATTAAATGGTGACAAAATAAGAGTAAAAAATCTAATTATGCCAATGAGAAAATACAGTTTTTGAACCCGGGAGGATAACCATTGAAATGCAGTTTTTTCGATAAAATGTACCATAAGTACCATTAATTTCGTTTAACAGCATTAATTGTTGCTTAGTTTATGTAATAAGGGGGAACATTCACAATTTTTTTAAAGCACTGGAATAAGAAGGCCTCTACCTCTAATGTACTCGCCGAAAATTTCGCGTATGAATAATGCTTTTCAGCTGAGTTATGAGTCTTTTAAAAATTGATCTTCATCGGCTGCTTGAAAACACGACGTCATCGGAGCGTGACGTCACGGCACGGTATCCACTGATGACAGACTGAGGAAGTGGATAGAAAATCGATCTACGAGGGCTCAAATGCAAATTTTGCGAAAATAATTGCTGTTGTAACGACAAAATGCAGACTGTGAATATTATTGGTTGCCAAGGCGTTGTTGAAATAAATAAAGGGGATTGTTTGGGGAGATTTGGAAAGAAAAAAAAATCAGCCGCCCGCACCATAGGTAAATCGAGCTAATGTAAACTGAGGTATTTTTCTTTCTTAAATCCCTCTTAAGTCAATTTGTCTTTTAAGGAACTACTACAAAGCTCGACGAAGATTTTTACTTCGATATCTTGCATTCAAGGCTCTACCACTCAACTCTCTTTAGGGAAGTGAATGGTGTACATCTACATCTACATAATACCCTGCGAGCCACCTCTAGGGTGTTTGGCAGGGGGTGATCAATCACCAGCATGCAGCATGCATTTGGACTCCCACATGCACACCACACCGTCCAAAAAACGTCCCGTATAATAACAAACTATACTACTACATGCTGTTAGAAATAGAATAGAAATTTAGAAACATGCTTTAAGTTTTACATAGGTTAGTAGGCTACACTACAAGTCATGCAATCTATTTACGAGGTCTATTGCTGCCGTTATAATCTCTTATTGATCGAAGAAAAAATGACATTCGGAATCTGTCTGTTCTGCAATCTATCTCTCTTATTTTATTTATATGATCTGATCTTCCGAGGTACGTTGGCGTCCGCAAGATATGGTTAACTTCGTCAGAAAAGACACCGCTCTTGAATTTATCTAAAAGGTTTAGTCTATTTTTCAATCTACGGTCCGACAGAGATTCCCATCCGAGTTTATCTAAGAGGTCAGTTACACTAACAAGACTAGTGTACCGTGCGATGACGTCAGAAGGCGTTTCAGGTCACGTGACTTCAAGCGATATTCGAGCATTTTTAATTAGCATTTATTGACGTTTGCGGACTGCTAGGAGAGTTTTGGCTTATATTCTCGGACTCGTGAGAAAATTTCCTATTCAATGAGACTAACTAGCATGATGAACAAATTTCACGCATGTTCCCCATTAAGATTTAATATGCATTGTTTTCGCATCGATATTGAGCATACGAAAACGCTCAGCTATTGCCTCCTCGGTATGTGACGTCATTTTGTTCTATCTTATCAGCGTGCTAGGAGTTTAAGTTACGGTGAACTGCGTGTGCATTTTATAAACCTTGGGATTAAGTTGATACCACAAATATTCTAAAGGAGTTAACTGGAACTGCCACTGGGACCTTCCACATGGGGCAGCTCCCTCTGCTAATGCTTGATCTGTGCCTTTAGGAGACTAATACTCTTGTCACTCGACTCTTACCGTGTAAAATGAAAAAGTATGCATTAATTAATGTGCATTTAATTACATGTTTAATTTCTGTTTTAATGAGCTAGTGTGCAACTATCATATAATATCGCTACGTCTTATTCTGTAAAATATATATTGGAAATTAGGTCCACATTTTTACCTAAAACCTTGTGGAAGACCTTATTCTATTACTTTGCATTTGAGGAAAATCGTTGATGCTTGCAATGTACAATGTTACGGTAAAGTTCACAAGAACTATCAAGCATAGGGGTAAGAATGTTGAATAACACGCATCATTTTCTTATATTCGAAAAAATGTACGTCGATACTAGTTTATTACAACTACCCCAATTATTATATTTGAAACAATTAACCATTTACCCAAAATCTATGAAAATGTGTTACAATTGGTTTCCCTAATCATTGAATATCAACGAAAAAACATTCAAACATACTTTTATTTTCGGAATCCAATTGAAGTTCGAGCGAGAAGTCTTGAGAAAAAGAAAAGCATCGAATATCAATCCCTCGATAATAATCCATGACGTCACAAGCGTGAATTTCGCCCACCTTTTAAATTCATTGAGTCCTCGATTTTCGCTTCGTGAATAGCACGGAACGCGATTTCCTGATCTTCGACATTGTCGCATCGACGGCTTATCATTGTCGAAGCGACATTTCCGATTTGTTCCTGAATAAGGCTCCTGATCGATGTCAAGGAAAATACATTTGAGTGCATATCCAAATATAAGGTTTCGTGTGCGTATCTTCGAATAATATGCCGAAGGCGTATGCTTCAATGATTGGCAATGCTGATTATGTTGGACTATATCCAACATGCCATGGCGTGGAGTTTTAATGTTGCACTGGTGGATTTTGTTCTGTTGCCTCATACATAATAAAGAGCAATCGACGGGAAACCTCATCGGAAATTAGGTCTAAAGGCCGTATCACACTAGCGACTGCGGCCGGCGCTGCGGCTGCGACCGCGACTGCGACTGGCCCGCCGACCAATCAGAGCGAGGTAGTCGACGCTGCGACTGCGACTCCGAAGAATAGCCGACCGGCTATTCTCCTGAGTCGCAGTCGCAGCCAATAAGAGAGCTCCATTTCAATCTCGCGCGCTTGCAGACGTGTTTGTTTGTTTTGGTTACCGTAGCGAGGGAAGTTCAAGAAGGTTAAAAGATAACGCTGAGATAATTTCGGATTTTTAAAGTGAAGATGGAAGCCCAGTATATTGGATATTGCACCCGAGTACACAGGTGAATGAAAATGAAGTACGTTTTAACATATTTTAGGAACATTTTCAACAATTGCTGCTCTCTATCTATTCTTTGGGCTTTCGTAAACAAACAAGCCACAAGCAGAAACGTTCATACGTGCGCATGCGCGATCGTGGCGTCGGCCGCAATGTGTGATGGGGTGCAGTCGCAGCCGCAGTCGCGGTCGCAGCGCCGGTCGCAGTCGCTAGTGTGATACGGCCTTAAGTGAATTAAGTAAGAGTGTTTCTTAAAGTTGGTAATTGGCCAAAAGTTTGTAATCTCAATATGGTAGTTTCCTTCATCAAATAAAGCGAAAGGCATTGATTGCGATTCGTTACCCACCATTAGTGTATTCATAATATACAAATTATTTGGTTTTAGAAATACCGGTTTAGACGAATGGCAAGGGTCAATTTTAACCTCATTTGAAAAAGGCCAGATTGGCGCCCATGCGATGCCACTCCACGTGACGTCACATGGACCTAGTTTCTGCACGAGAGGATAGGAGTTTTACGTCGTCTGAGGTTACCATTGCATGCATTAGGCGCAGAGCTCAGGGAAACATGTCTTAATAATCACCTATTAAAACTGGCTAAGGTCGGAAAGTTTTCTTCGTTTGATAAGGTGTTAATAATCCTTATTTAAACCAAGCGCTACCAGGCAGCATGGTACTCAGCTACCCGCTAGCATCCTGCGTCGTATCAGCGCTCAGAGCCTCGCCCCAAGGTCACCGCACTTGCGGCAGCGGGAAGCAGAACGACGTCAAGCGGAGTTTTACCCGGCATTCATACTTACCCGTCGCGTTTTCGCGCGCTTGAAAATTTTCACTTTTCATTTAATCGCGAAAAATAGATATCGTCATATAAAAATCTAAAAGCGTGAAATACGTACTCCAGTACGAGTCAGAGTAATAATATTTCGATTTATGCAATGAAAAAGTAATTTGAAACCACCCTATTCGAAGGTTTACGGAAGTAAAAGTGCCGGTGCGTTGATAACTATCGATACTTGTATCATTATTTCAAATACCGATCTCAATTTAATTTATCTATTTAACTATTTTCTCTTCTATTATTATTTAACCTACTGACTCGCGAAAAATAATTTTTCGTATTGAGTTTTGGCCCGTAGTGACTGGATGAATATCCACGGTTCATTATTTAATTGCCGCTACTGAGCTGGGTTCTTCTTCTTCTGGGCTATTAAAGGCTTGAAACGTAAGCACAAATAACTGGAGTTACATTATGGCGAAGTCAAAGCATTTACATGACCTCCACTTGCTTGAAAAAACAAACCTTTTATCTACGTCTTTGTTCTTTCGTAGAATTAATGTATTCAAAAGCAGAGTTCTGATCATCTCAATGTTTCTACAAGTCATTTATATTTCGCCAATATATCAGTCAGCTATACATTTGCTTTGGTGAGGTTTATGAATAACATTTATTTCATTTTATTTTTATTTATTTTAACCTTTTCCCTACCGTACACGTATATATACGTGTGGACGTTTCCTGACCCGGGAGACCACGGGCGTATATATACGTGTGAGATTTTCCCGGTCAAGAAAAAGAAACCCGTATATATACGTTTTCGAGCTCTCCCCCTTTCAGGACGGTCGTGGGTTTAGGTCGCCTTTGTCTCGGGACCCAACGCTTCGGGGTTTAGGACAATTTTTAAACGAAATTCTACGACAAATATTAACTTATATCTCGACTTATGTATAAACATCAACATGGAAATTGTTGCTGCGTTAAATGCTTTGATAATGGCCTTAGAACTTCGTTTAAAATTTGACAATGCTCAGATAAAAATGAGGAATTATATTCAATGTCTGTAATTTACGTGCAAGCAACAATTATCCATTTGCTAAATACATATAAGCAATACATAAGTTGACCGCGAACCAATGCCGCAGGTATGGTCGTAAACCCGGAAAGGAGGGAGCACAACTACTCTTGGAGTCCGAGATAATACGGAGTCCCACCGTGGAGGGGTCGAAAAAGGTTCAGCGAGACCCTTCTTAACGAATGCCCTCCAAAAATGCTCCGTACCACGAGAAAGAAGAGTCTCTTGGGGAGCGGTACAGCAGTCAAGCTAAGACGAAAACTCCGCGGTCTCGAAAGGGTTAATAAAGAGATACACATACAGCAATACTGCCAATTGAAAGTGCACTTATAACAACAAATATTAAATAATTAAAGAATGATTATTTGTTACAAATTTAAATAGAATAAAAAAGAAAAACAAACATTTATCCGGCTATCTAGTCATTTATGCGATAAATATGTTAATGCCCGATGAGTAAAATTTTTAAGTGTCAGATCAAACTGATCAATATCACCGGGTAGAGAATTTATTAAAAGGGAAAGCCTATGGAAAAGTGAGCGCTTAATTACAGATAGCCTGGGTGTAGGAATGTGGAGTAAAGAAGTAGATCGGGTGTGGCGGGAAGGTACTCTGTTTCCTTCCTCAACATTAATGTCAGGACTGTCGGAGAGGGAGTTAAGGGTATTATAAATGAATTTGATGTCTGATTGAAGTCGGAGAAGGGAGAGACTAGGGAGGGATAAAGATGATAAAACTGCACTAGTAGGTGACTCGCGTAGATTTGGGTTTCTAAATTTTACAATTTTTGCAAAAAAAAGTTTTGGGCCGGGTGTCATTACTTCTGATGGAAATCGATTCTCGGGCTGGAAATCAAATGTTTGATTGTAATGTCAGACGATTAAAATTTTAGGTTTTCCCGGCGTATAGATAGATGAAAAATTTCTCGAGAATCCCACCGGGTGTGGTATTGGGTTAATTCTCCCTAACGTTTCAATGGCTGAGTCTGCCATCATCTTCAGGGGTTCACTTGTAATGGTACTTCTTTACGGTACTTATTTATTTATTTATTGATATCCCTGGTTGCCGTTATTGTTGAGTGCGGATGTAGCGATTAATTATGGTATTCCTGGCACTGCTCAGTTGGAAGCCTTTATCTTTGTTTAAGCTCTTCTCCTCAAGGATTTTTTTTAATTTAATTAATTGATTTTAAGTTAATTTTTTGAATTTACGGCCACGTTTTAATTCATTTACCCAATTTTAAATATTTTCCAACACAGGAGCAGATATTTCATAAGCTTCATTCAAGTTATCTTTGATATATTTCGTCTTTAATCCTTTCAAAAACAATTGCTTGATCACCGCACAAAACTCAATTTTATCCGTTTTTATAAAAAAATGAAAATTGTGCACTACAATCGGCAACAACAATGCATTTAAGGAGGAACCTGCGCTTCGAAATACTGCTTTCATTAGTTAGATAAACTCGATAACAACGAGTTAAAATTGCTCAATTAGTCATTCATAAAAATTAAAAGTAATGCTAAATCAATCAAAATAGCTGTACAATGCATGAATTTTACTTAAAATGGAATAATCTAGTGATATGAAGAATTATATTGACTCTTAGGTATCGGAAAAATTTAAGTACTTTCTCTGGAAATACAGTAAAGCTTTATAACTACATCATTTGTGATGAATAAAATGAACTTAACTAATGAGACCTTTTGATCTGTTAATTTCAACCAAATTTGGAAAAATGGTTTATTTATAATTGCTGATCACCAACTTGACAACGCTGCCATCATATCGTAGTTTCACAGCGGTTGAGCACCTTTGTTTGTTTACGTTACCTCGTAGAGTTACGTTGCATTGTGACAATATTACTCGTTTTATTATCCCTTTTACTTAGCCTTAAGTTATTAAATATACCTTTGGGCTGAAGTGATGGCGTCATTATGCCAATTTAAAGGCAAATTTGTGTCTGAAGGTAAAGGTAAGAGCTTGGATTATTTGAGGAAACGAAATGTGGCCGAAAGTGAATCCATCAATTCCTTCTAAGCGATTTCTTTGAGTGCATCTGTTGAAGGATACCGAATCGTTTACGTGCATTTTTAATTTATTAAGAAATTTTTGTAATATTTCCCAACATAAAGTGTCCATCGTTGTTTAATAATCAATGTTTATGTCTTGATTTATGAAGATTTAAGTCCCTGTCGAATGACTGACACAAAGCTCTTTAATGTTTATTTATTTGTAGATTTTCCATTCAATAGCCTCATCCATACTATTAATAAGGAGTTGATTAGTGAAAATTAGAAACTAATGTGTCAGTTATAACCCAAATGTAATTCGAATCATTAGTATCAGGATAATTAAATAATACTTGTTCCTAGTGCCGAAGTTTCAGTAAATTTGGAAGGCTGGCATTGCAACTTCTACGGACTCACTTATGTCAGCTGCCATCGATTTTTCAGGAATACATCCTAATTTTTATCCTCCTGCAATGAATTCATGAATAGTTAAATGTATTTACTGCTGTTTTTTCAAATTATGTTAATTGGACCTTTGGAAAACGTATCAAAGTAAATTGTTTGTTCAGTGAAAAAGGAAGTACTCTTGTCTATTTTATTTTATACTTTCGAAGAATTACATGGGTGAATATTCGATTAATTAGTACGTTCGCGAAGTTGTATTTCCAAATACTACATAGTCGGTACCCAACAACAATATGCTTGTCTCGTGGTACATTCATTTACCTGTACACCTTATTCTAGACATTTAATATCAATTAAACTGATGATTAAATACATAATGCGCTAGATTTTCTACTTTACGCTTAGAACTTCTATTTAAATAAGTATTTTCTGGAAGTTGAAAACGATGCATATTTTTCGAAATAAACGTAAAAAAATTTGAAGTAGTATTCAGAAGAACAGATAAACTATCGCAAGTCTCATTATATTCTATCATTTTCGCTTTTGTAGCGATACGCCTACAATTTCAAGGGATGTAATGTATGATTATTATTTACGGTTATGATTATTCGTATGTATAATAAAATTTAGGCTCATATAGGAATTACTTTAACAACCAGCCCTGATAAATTACATATTTCGGTGTATAGCACGTTTCGAGATGAACTGAATATTCGTTTAATGAATTCTTAGAAAAATGACTCCGAAAAATCCTGTTCACTGGAATTATGCAGCAGTCGGCAGGTGCGATATCGCTCTTCATATTTAACCTCCGTATACTTTGCAACGTTGCCACTACCTCCGCCGCATAATGGCTGCTCGCTCTGCAGAAAACCGGAAGTATGTTCTTTAAACTTAAATACTGGCGCTAACATATCGGTAACCCCTTCTAAAGAAATAGGTATATTAAGCATCGATGTCTATTCTATGCTGTGCTAATTTTTCAACGATATATTTCGGGCCAAATTTGAGATAAAAAATGTTTTACAAGGGAAGGTCATCATTCTCCCATAAATACAATGTATTTCAAGGTGGAAATCCGTCATTTTCAAATCCATTAATCTTTCCTAAATGGCCGGTGACATAGTAATATTTTTTCACTATTCGATAGAAAAAATAATGAGCAACAACATATGTCAAAATAGGGGGAGGTTTTCGGGCATGTTTGAAATGATGGTTCCTCCTTAAATAGCTCAAATTGAGCGTGATAAGAAAATATTATGCATTTCATGGCGGTACATCATTTGTGGCAGCTTTTTATATTTAAAAAAATGTAGGTTTTCATTGTTAAAAAATATATTTAAAAATTAGCAATAAATGTTATTCAACTCATTCATAAAGAAGAGCAAAGTCCATTTTTATTGAAATACACATCGATATAAATATATTTTTGACGCTAATGTTTTAAAAATGTACGAATTTAGTAAAAATGGCTGGATTTTTCAGTAGGGCTTTAAATTTAGCGACCGGCACGCAAAGTATTAAAAGGGCGACTGGGTAAATTTTGATGAAGAGCGTCGCTTGAATAAAGTTTAATTTTGAAGATAATTTAAAAGATGCAGGAATAATTAAAAAAAATAGCGTGTTCATCATGAGAAGAACTTTTGGAAAACTTTGGAAATCAAGATAAAAAATAAAAGATGTAACCTAAGTTTTAAAAATCACTTTTTTGTATTTATTTATCGGAGTTTTCCCAGCGTTGCGTATACGCAGCATTTAAAAATCATATAATATGATACATTTTTTTTTTCCAAAAATTTATTTTAACCCTTAACCGGTGACGTGCGGTCTGAGAGACCGCTGCGTGTCTTAAATTATGAATATTTTCAAAATTTATGTTTCAAAATATCTATAATTCTCGTTAGCTTCATATTTTTGTATAGCAAGGACATCCCACTCTTAAAAATTAATGTTCCTTTCATTAAATTTTGTAAATTTGAATTTCAATTCGATCAGCGGTCTGTGAGACCGTACGTCACTAGCATAAGAAAGCATCAAGAAGGTAGATAAGCTGGATAGATTTCATAGCTACTTACTACTTAGCCTTCCAACTTTAACATTTAGAGCCCCCGCGCACTGGCAACTTTTACAAAGCAACTATTTAGTTGCTTTGTGGATGTTCAAATGAAACACACGAAATTGACTGTGGCCCCGCGCACGGGCAACTTTTTAGTTGCCGCAACTGCCATGTGTTCCATAGGGACTTCCTCAAAGCAACTAAATGGTTGCTTTGTAAAAGTTGCCAGTGGGCGGGGGCCCTTAAGGCTTTTTTTTAATCTGGCGACACATTGATGCCTAAATAGAATAATTATAACTCAAATGTTTTGGGCATCAGTTTTTTGAGCCTGCTTCAAATCACAATTTTTAATGACAAATTGGTTCGTATTGGGAGTGTAAAAATTTTAATATAATTTTAAGAATAGTTAAGCATTCAAACAAAAATTAAACGAAACAATAACAATGGCGTTGCAACATTTTATGAATTTTTGATTTATTGCGGTCTCCAAGACCGCACGTCACTGGTAGCGTAACAAATATTTCACGTCACTGGTTAAGGGTTAATTAGGCCAAAATAAATCAGAAAGTGCGAAACAACCGAAGTAAAAAGCCCTACATAGAGTCTGGGGAATAATGGGTTAATAATTTAAAAAACTCAGAGGTGTCTAAGACCGCACGTCACCGGTTAAAGGTTATGAGACAGCGATTAGCCACGCAAAAGCCAGAAGCCTGATTTTAATTATCAACAGAAGGAAAAAAAGGGGCTGTACTTCGGAGACATTTTGGAAGACAGCAGGGGGGACCTTATGGGGTAAAATGAGACTCTAATGGGGGTTGTTTTTTTATGGCACCCCAATTCATTCGCCTCCCTTAACGGTGAACTATCATTGGAACAAATGGAGTGTTTAGAATATTTTTTTTCTTCAGTCGTCGCATTTTCTGCGGCCCGGAAGTTAGGCAGGGACTCATTTGT
Organism: Ischnura elegans; assembly: GCF_921293095.1. Classification (NCBI taxonomy): domain Eukaryota; kingdom Metazoa; phylum Arthropoda; class Insecta; order Odonata; family Coenagrionidae; genus Ischnura; species Ischnura elegans. The sequence goes on from NW_025791659.1 coordinate 10,121,381, forward strand.
TTTTCTATTTATTTTTAATGACCACCCAGGGTAGTTCGCTTGATATCCACTTCCGGTCTTGGATAAATATGCAATTAGAAACAGGAGTTGGGATTAACTCCCTTAAATAGTTTAAAGGCTGGTTTTAATTTGTTTTTTTAAAGAGATTTAAAATGAAGCACCAAGTAATTAATTTAAATCATATAGCGAATCATAAATTATGCTTTACTAACAGTACCTTCTGCATAATAAAAAAGCTGGTGTCATAGTTTTATTGAGATAAGATCAATTATTTGAAAAAAAAATTACTCCTCGTGGATTATAACATTGACATTGAGGCCTCTGGAAACAATCGCAAGCAATACGTTACCAAATTGGGGGTAACCCTTCATATTTCGTCCATTTCGAGCAGTTTTTTATCAGGGATGACGTCATCAACTTTGCTTCGAAAGGGTCATTATGGCCGATTTTACGTAGCAAATGACTCGGTAGGAAGACTGCAGAACTAAATAACTGTTAACGAATATATCTCCGATATTTTTTTACATGCAATTGATACATTTTGTTAAAAGTTATAATTTCTTGTAACCAGGGCTGGAGAGATGGGCAGCATTTCAGGTTTAAGTATTTTAAAGTATACACATACATTCAGAGGTGATGAAAGAAAGAGATTGGAACATATAATACTTCTGTTGGTGAGTGGTGAGCTGCTCATCTATTGGTTACCCTTGTGGGTCAAAGCAAAGGGAGTTTTCTGTGCATAAACCTCCGCCGAAATCGTGGTGAAACTTAGCTTCCTGGTAGCGCAACTGTTAGAGCACCCGGCTGAAAATCGTTAGGTTTTGAGTTCGAGTCACAGTCAGACCTCATTTTTACCCTCTCATTTCTGGCTTTTTCCATCTACCACTGCACCATTGTCCTCGTCTTTTTTCTATTATATGTTCCTATCCCTTTGTGTGAATGAATGAAGTAGTGTATCGGCCATACTGACCGATGAATGAAGTAAAGGCATTTTAAAATACGCATTTCAAATATATTTGTAATTTTTATTTGGTATTTTAAGTACACTACCTCAATGTACCATGTAATTTGTATTTCAAATACAAATTTTTGGCATTTTCCCATTCTAATAAAAAAAATAAGTTTGTAAAACACTTATGAAGTAGCTCTGATAACACGTCTGTGTCATTATGCATTAGAGATTACTGCCTTTTTATTAAAATCGCTTTCTTCGTGTCTTCATATATCTCTAATTTCTTGAATTTCTGGCAGAAGAATAACTCCCTAAAACGTAGCTATATAATTCGGGGTACCCAATTAGAGACTGTTGAATCCGTGAAATATCTAGGAGTTAGACTCAATAATAATCTGTCGTGGAATAAACATATTCGAGAAATAACCGGTCAAGCTAATCGTAAAATGGGTTTTGTTAAAAGAATTTAGGAAAGTGCGACGACAAAGTGAGAGAAATTAGCTACTTTTCCCTCGTTAGACCACATTTGGAATACGCTGCCAGTGTTTGGGACCCTCACGAAAAAGGCTTAATAACAGAGTTAGAACGCGTGCAAAGAAGAGCTGCCAGGTACGTGAAAGGTCGTTACGATAGTCTTGTTAGTGTAACTGACCTCTTAGATAAACTCGGATGGGAATCTCTGTCAGACCGTAGATTGAAAATTAGATAAATTCAAGAGCAGTGTCTTTTCTAACGAAGTTAACCATATCTTACGGACGCCAACATGCTACGAAAGATCACATCATATAAATAAAATAAGAGAGATAGATTGCAGAACAGACAGATTCAGAATGTCTTTTTTTCCACGATCAATAAGAGATTATAACGGCAGCGATAGAACTCATAAATAGATTGCATGACTTGTAGTGTAGCATACTAACTAATGTAAAACTTAATGCATGTTTCTTAATTTTATTATTATTTCAAACAGCATTTAGTAGTATAATTTGTTAGTATACGTGACGTTTTTTGGACCGTGTATGTGCATGTTGGAGTCCAATTGCATGCTGCATGCTAGTGATTGATCACCCCCTGCCAAACACCCTAGAGGTGGCTCGCAGGGTATTATGTAGATGTAGATATAATGTGCCAAAGAAGGTTGTATATTTTTTGGAGATCTCTTAGTTTCCATAGAAATGTATTATACCCGGAAATTCACGTATAAGTAATTAAATCAAGAGTATCGTGTACAAGAAATACGTGTGAGATTGCGAGCCCTTTATTGTGTACTTAATATGTTTAAAGGCCGGGACACAATGACCGCTAACGTGAGACGCGAGCCGTTAACGGGAAGTGGTAAAAATATGGCGGAAAGGAAAGCTTTTGGAAGGGACACAAACAACGTTTACGGAGAGTACGTACATGCGAGAGATGGGCGACTTTCATCTCTTCCCTTGTCCCGTACTTACACGGGAAGCCAATCACAGCGATGCAGCATTGTTGGCGCCCATTGCTGAATATAGCAGTTGTTGTTGTCGTGTGCAACGTGAGCTGAAGAGAAGTCAGTTAAGGTAAGCCATTACTTAATTTAATTTACGTGCTTACTATCCTCGTCGATTTCGAACATTCTTCAAAACTCTTACTACACACAAACGAAAAGACTGAACACCACAAACAAAACCACTGCGCGGGCGTTAGTCAATTTTCTTTCCGGCCACGGGAACGTCAATTGTGACCGCACCGTGGCGTTCCCCTTTCTCATGTTCTCCCGGATCCCGTATACCGTCGTCTCACGTTAGCGTTGATTGTGTCGCAGCCTTAACTGAAAAATCGCAATTTTACTCTGAAATAAACAAAATATGATTTCCTTGACAACCATTGACGATTATATTAACATTTTTAATACCATTTACTTTAATTTGAGTTAATTATCAAAGGATCACTTGTATAATCATTTCTCTTTATCTTTAAAACAGGAGAATTTCCTATGTATTTACATTGATGTGTGGAAGAAAAGTATATAATTGAATTGAGTCCTTTTGGAACGACGTACGAAACAGGATAGTATGAGAAAAACTTCCTATGAATAAATGGAAAGGCGAAGGTTTTGCGCAAGAGATAAAGTTCTCCTGAATGAATACTTATGGATGTAACCTATCCCAATTCGTTCTTAATTTCAGCATGTTTAATCCTGGTAACTTCGCAATTTAAACATTTTTATGTTCGCAAAGGATACGAAAATTTATGAAAGGATAAAATACCGGCTACGGGGACGTCAATTGTGACCGCACGGTGGCGTTCCCCGTCTCACGTATACCGTCTCACGTTAGCGTTGATTGTGTCCCGGCCTTGATTGTTAAAGAATAGTTTCACATAAATTTAAATTGTTGACCCATTGAGCGTAAATAGAATCTCCTCTCATCTTAAATGTATTCTCCCATTCAAGAATAGAGGGAAGTCTCTCCCTTTAAAATCTGAATGGAGGCGACGATAATTAAGGGTAAGATCATTTGCATATTTGACCCTGCTTCCGACTAAACCCTTTTCTCTCCCTGCGGCAAAAAATATCCTGGAAGAAAGGGGTGAAAAAAAGACCTTTCAAAAACCCTGACATCTGTTTTTAATTCCCTCAAGCAAACCAATGCCCACAACAGATGGTGTCTTCAAGGGGACAATTATTTTTTTCTGCGTGAGTTAGACAATGCGTTTATTTTTTTGTTTTTTTTAAATTGCCTGATAATTTTATTCCCTTGCATATTTTAAAACCTTGTGGATGCAGCAGGAAAAAATATAATCACCATTTCCGTCAGACATAATATCCCACATTCATTTAACCCCATCATTTATTTGATTAGTCTCCATTCCCCACAGTGGTGACATCTGGCGGCTGGAAGCCAAAACCATATTCGTCGGAGGGGTTCCATAAGTACTTAAATGGGTTCTCAGCTTTGGAAAAAAAGATTTGCTGTTTTTTTCAACTTCAAAGTATAGCTTCTTTCGTGAATTAAAATCTTGAGAACTAGAGACAACGATTTATTGGTTAAATGTGTAAGAATTGTTTATATTATGTGATTTTCCAAATCAATTATTTCATTTCAGTCCATTCTTCACAGTGGTGACATCTAACGTCTGGAAGGTAAAATCATATTCGTCGGAGGGGTTCCCTAACCACTTAATAATTCTCTGCTTAGGAAAAAAGAATTTTGCTTTTTTTTAACTTCAAAGTTGAGGACTTTTTGTAAATTAAAATCTTGAAAACAAGACACAATGGTTTATTCGTTTAATGTGTAACAAAAGGGCGGTTTCCTATTATTTTTATGGCCTAAATAGAAAGATTATTAGTCATGGAGTGCGTATTTCACGCTTTTAGATTTTTAAATGACGATATCTATTTTTCGCGATTAAATGAAAAGTGAAAATTTTCAAGCGCGCGAAAACACGACGGCTAAGTATGAATGCCGGGAAAACTCCGTGTGACGTCGTTCTGCTTCTCGCTGCCGAAAGTGAGGTGACCTTGGGGCGAGGCTTTGAGCGCTGATACGACGCAGGATGCTAGCAGGTAGCAGAGTTCCCTGCTAGTAGTTGGCGCTTGGCTTAAATTAGGATTATTAATACCTTATCAAACGAAGGAAACTTTCCGACTTTAGCCAGTTTTAATAAGTGATTATTAAGAGATGTTTCCCTGAGATCTGTGCCTCATGCATGCATTGGTAATCTCAGACAATGTAAAACTCCTATCTACTCGGTCCCTGTGACGTCACGTGGAGTGGAATCGCATGGGCGTCAATCTGGCCTTTTTTCAAATGAGGGTAAAAATTGACCATTGCCATTCTTCTAAACCGGTATTTCAAAAACCAAATAATTTGTGTATTATGAATACACTAATGGTGGGTTACGAGTCGCAATCAATGCCTTTCGTTTTCTTTGATGAAGGAAACTACCCTATTGTGGCCACAAGCGTAGTGACAAGTCAGGTGCGTGGTATTCAAGAAGAGAAGGGTCTCTTCTGCTATTTCTTTCGTCTTTTTACAAGAATATTGAAAACAAATAATTTGTATTTTCAAAGTTTTAGCTACAGATCATATTTTTGTAGTCTATTGTGTTTCATTTAGTAATATTAACAGCGTGGTATGATCACGTGTTTAGGCAGTGGAAATGATTTCATACAAAATGGCGGTCGCTCTTAAATCGCACCACGTCTCTCTATAGTTGTGCGGTGGAAGAACTCTTAGAAAAAGCTGCCTTGAAAAGACCATTCCAAAGAATTAACACTTCTAGAGAAGACTTAAATAAATTTTGTTTCCACTATTTCAGATTCTTTATCAAGTGTAACGTAGCGTCCTTGATGTTGGATGATGATCCTACTGTTTTTGAGTTTTATGCATTTATTTTTTAAATTGTATTTTAGCCAAGTATTCTATAAGAAAGCATCCCGTTCCTGAATCAACTAGAAGACAGCTGATTGGCTGGGAGCTAGTACTGCTGCTATAAAAGAAAACTTCACTGCTGCTGCTGCTGCTAATTGTATTTTTGTTTGTATTTATGTTAATGTTTATATTGCTGTTTTGGGGGTTGAGGGCGCTATGGTGATGGGAGTGTAAATAGTGGATTGTTTTGAAGAGAGCCATATTGGTGGCTGCAGAGAGAATAGAGCTCCAGAGTGGATAAAGGTCTTTTATTGTTAGAGATATAAACAAAGGGTTGCTACATCACACAAGCAAAAAAGTACATCTTTTATTAATGTCAAAGATATGACTTATTTAACTTTTTTCGTTCCTTATGTTACGGGTATTATAATGCGCATGTTTGCTCTGTTAAGGTATTTAAAAAGCAACCTTAAATAACTTGCCTCTCTGCCTCCCATTGTCGTTGAATCATCATTTCCTAATTTTGGCCTCCAGTGATGCGATCTGAGAAACCGGTTGCTTAAATCGCACCGTTTGCAGAGGTGTCAAATTGAATTTTCATACATGTGTTCAACTTGGAATTAACCCATTAGTGCACAGTGTCCGATATACAGCACGCGCGTATTTAATTTGTTTCTGGGCTCTAATTGACTTGCGCTACACTTTGATACTACATTAAGTTCAAATGAATGTCTGTCTTCACCTTCCCGCTAATATTTTAGTTGATTCCTTGAAACTATCGACTTGAGAAGCATTTATGTGAGAAATGGCATTGAAAGAATTTTCAGTCACCCGCACGGGGTAAGTAAATTATTTTTATTGTAGTATTTTGCTCAATATATTGATAACTTTTATCTCAACTTTCTTCTAAAGGTTGCTCTTTTTATATTTTCTATATTATCAAGTTTTTCTGTACCATTTTGAATCTGTAATCAACACTGAAAACTGACAGTGCGATATATCGGAAGGGCTGTATTATTTGGACTGCTTGTGGCATCATATGCTCAGCAGTCCAACAACATCTTTTTCCGGTAGTGTCCCAAAATATCCACAGGAAAGAATGATGCCTTGGTAGCTTAACTGGCTAAAGCACTCGACCGGAAATCGAATCCTGGTCAAGGCGATTGATTTTTTTTCTCTGTGGATCTTTCGCATGATTGTGCATTGCGGGTGACTCCCGCAAAAGTTATCACCGTGGCTAGTCCCGGTATACTTTTAACTGTATTATTTTAACTATTGATATTAAAAATAGCAGAAATAAGGTAAAATGAACCTTCTTAACCGGAATAATTACTTTTTAAATGAATATTTGACAAAAATAACTTTATGCACAAACGGATTAATTGTTCCCCAATTATTGTGAGAAAAGTAGACATTCCTCCTCCTATTAATCAGCTTCAAAAAAGTGCATTGCGTCTCTTATTTTTGAGTTAATTCGTTTGTTTTCCAAAACTGGTGCGATTTAGGCAACCTTCCCCTGCTGCAAAATATTAAATAAATGTGGATGACATTGCGCTCAGAACGGCGACGCGGATATTTTTGAAAACCGATTAAAATGCGACCGTAGTGGCAACTGAAATCAGCCATCTGCGGGATGGAATTGATCCTTCTCTATGGAGTCCCATTTAATTTAGTACTGAATTCCCGTCTGACAGTAATAAATTCATTAATTCTTCCTTTAATAAATTCTTTAATACTCTTAATAATAATTCTTTAATACTAATAATACATTTTTTACCCATTAAATGATTAAGGATCGACTAAAAAAGGGTACTTTCCTTCATCAAAGAAAACAAAAGGCAGATGATGACACTCCACGCGACGTGACAGGGACCTACTTTGAGTAGTCAGGAGTTTAACATCGTCTGAGATTACCAATGCATGCATGAGGTACAGAGCTCAGGGAAACAGCCCTAAATAATCACTTGTTAAAACTGCCTATGGTCGGAAAGTTTCCCTCGTTTTATAGGGTGTTAATAATCCTTATTTAAGCCAAGCGCTACCTGCTAGCAGCCTGCGTACTAGCGGCCCTCTTGGCCTCACACCAAAGTGGCCTCACACGGCGGCAGCCGGAACCATAATGACGTCACACGGGCTTTTCCCAGCATTCATACTTAGACGTCCCGTTTTCGCGCGCTTGAAAATTTTCACTTTTCATTTGATCGCGAAAAATAGATATCGTCATTTAAAAATCTAAAAGCGTGAAATACGTACTCTAGGTGTAATAATTTTTCGTATTTATCTTAGTACTGCATTTCCGTCACACAGTGGCGTTACTATGGGCGGGGATGATGGGATCAATCTCCCCCAAATCATCAGAGAAATAAATAAGTTATTAAAAAATATTGTCTAGTTTAAAAAATATAATAATTGCATATGCTCAAATTTAAATTTTTACTGCCCAAATGATGTAAAATTGTATATTCAGGCATGTCATTTTTAAAAAAATTTTCCGCCCCAGTCCATCTAATCCCCCTCCCAAAGCATATTCCTAGCTACGCTACTGCCCGTCTAACTATAGTTTTAAGCACTAATAAGAAAAGCATTGAGGAAATGTAGTCCGGCCTTATATAAAATACAGTTTCAAACTTGTAATTAATTACAATTGAGTCATTACCTTCTTTTGACCGCTACGCTAAGTGTTCATTAGTATTTAGTTTTTTATTTTGCGAAAAATTGTAAAAAGGTGGATCGTATTGCACTCATCAAAGCGCCGTGGAAATTTTTGAAAACAGATCATATTGCGACCGAAGTAGCAACAGAAATCAGCCCTCTATAGGATAGAATTGGGCCTCCTATATGCAGTCCTTTAGACTACGATTTTCAGAGACCGTTGCCAGTGGCGCCTAGCGGTATGATTAGCAAATAAAGCGTACGTGAAGTACGGTAGGGATGAGCAGTATCTTGGAGACGGGTTGGTTGGTCACACGAGTTGCGGAACAAAAGAAAATAAGGAATAGTTTCCCAAACTTGGTTGTCGGCGGCGCCACAAACTTCTGTCGAAAAAAAAAGAAACTCGCTTCGCAGACACGTGCTGCCCCCTATTCGGGACAAGGGGTCCCTTCTCCCTGACGTCCGCGTCCCGAGTGAGTAACTTTTCGGCCGCAAAATATTCTGGGGGCAGCACCTGCCTCATGCATTATTCATATTCGCCCGAAGTCCTCTCTTAACTTCTCCGTTTCCTCTTTCTTTTCTCTCTCTCTCCAGCCAAACTTACCATTCTACCCGCTCCAAGACGTTACCAACATCTGCAAAACACCACGCAAGCAACCTTAAATTCTTCATTCTTTGACACTATTGTTATTGAAAACGTTTTCATTAGAATTTCGCGTGTTTAGCAAAATTTTTAGGCGCACGAAAACGCGACGGCTAAGTATGAATGCTGGGAAATGCCCTGTGACGTGTGGCTTATACTGTGTGAGGCCACCTGGGTGCGAGGCTATGAACGCCTCTACGATGCAGGCTGCTTGCTGCCGAGCATGGTGGCAGCGTGAGTACCCTGATAGCAGGTAGCACTTGGCTTAGTAAGGTTTATCAGTACCCTATTAAACGAAGAAAACTTTCCGACCATAGACAATTTTAATAGGTTATTATTATAGATATGTTTCCCTGAGCTCTGTGCCTCATGCATGCATTGGTAATCTCAGACGATGTAAGACTCCTATCTACCCGTATAGAAACTAGGTCCCTGCTACGTCACGTGGAGTGGCATCGCATGGGCGCCAATCTGGCCTTTTTCAAATGAGGATAAAAAATACCATTAAAATCAGTCTAAACTGGGATTTCTAAAACCAAATAATTTTTATATAATGAATACACTAAGGCTAAACTGAAACCAAATAATTTGTATATTATGAATACACTAATGGTGGGTAACGAATCGCAATCAATTCCTTTCGTTTTCTTTGATGAAGGAAACTACCCTATCGGTGAAGTGACATGCCTCTGGCTTAGTTTGTGGTTCGATATACCTTGACCTATGTAATGCAGCTAACTGGGTTGCGAATGGATAATAAATTGGCCCTCACGCTCAATTGTGTTGAAAAACTTCTTACTTAGTCCGGGACGAGCTCTAACCCTACCTACCCAAGGATACATTCGAGGCGCCGAATGGAAAGGACCTTTGTCCCCAACCTTTTGGTACAAATTAACACGCCACTAGCGCTGTCTGGGATCAGCAACCATTTTCCGCCTTGTATCTGTACTGCGTCTGCCGTCCCATTGATAAAACGCATTCTTGGCAATACTTGAAATAGTGTTGGTTAAGGCAGGTGATGGTAGAGCTCACCCCGGACTGAGCCATGGACGTGGGAATGTCACACATTCAAGACCTAGCTCCTTTCTAGTTGATTACATTTGTTTCGGTTTGGATAGGTGAGGGTAGAGGTCGCCCCGTAGTAACCTAGAAATTGTGTGAATTCACGTATTAAAGGCCGTTTTACACGGGGAACGGAATTGTACAGATTAGAGCTGCATTAATTCCTGAAATGGCGTGGAATTGTGCGCATTCATGAACGAAATTAGAACGGGGGCTATTTTGCCGTCTCGTATTCACGCATTCTCGCATGTGTTATAGCAATTCACCGCTTCACATGACGCAATTTTGATTGCGCCTTCGCACGTACGCCAGATTGCGCAATTCCATGCACCGTGTAAAACGGCCATTAGGGTAGGGACCAAGTTCTTTTCCAGTTGGTTCCAAGTCTTTTCGTCGGGATAAATAGGGGTAGAGTTCAACCATGACTAACAAGTAGAATGCACTATCGTCGGGTGACCGATCGAGTTCAAATTTTCTTACTTAGTAGATTATAACTATACATTTAGCATGGACAAGCGAGACGAATCACCTTTCGTAAAATTTCGTGAAAAAAGGAATTAAAGATCGTAAAAAATTAAGTTCCGGTCTATAATCTCAATAGGGTCGTTTCCTTCATCAAAGAAAACGAAAGGCATTGATTGCGATTTCTTACACATCATACGTGTATTCATAATATACAAATTATTTGGTTTTAGAAATCCCAGTTTAGACGAATGGCAATGGTCAATTTTATCCTCATTTGAAAAATGCCTGATTGGCGCCCATGCCAGTCCACGTGACGTCACAGGATCCTAGTTTCTATACGAGTAGATAGGAGTTTTACATTGTCTGAGATTACCAATGCATGCATGAGACACAGAGCTCAGGGAAACATCTCTTAATAATCACCTATTAAAACTGGCTAAGGTCGGAAAGTTTTCTTCGTTTGATAAGGTTAATAATCCTTATTTAAGCCAAGCGCTACCAGCTAGCAGGGTAATCTGCTACCTGATAGCAGCCTGCGTCGTATCAGCGCTCAAAGCCTCGCCCCAAGGTCACCTCACTTGCGGCAGTGGGAACCAGAACGGCGTCACACGGATTTTTTACAGCATTCGCACTGAGCCGTCGCGTTTTCGCGCGCTTGAAAATTTTCACTTTTCATTTCATCGCGAAAAATAGATATCGTCATTTAAAAATCTAAAAGCGTGAAATACGTACTCGAAGAGTAATAATCTTTCGATTAAGGTAATAAAAACATGATAGGAAACCACCCTATTCAATATGCACAAGCGAGACGACTAATCTGTCGTAAAATTTCGAGAAAAAAAACAATTAAAGATCGTAAAAAATGAAGTTCCGGTGTACAATTTGAATTGAATAACATTTTCTTTGTGACAGAGTTGGTGTATTGGTTACGGTGGTCGATTACAATTTCAGTCGTACAGAGATCGATCGTCGCCCCCCGAACATTTTATGTGTATATATTTTTTTAAGGATTTCATTGTTTAAGTTTTTAAGATTGTTTCCTTATCCTCGTTGCCGCAGTGAAAAACATTTTTAATGCGATTTATTTAAATCAGGAATGGATCATCTTGGGGTTTGGAACAGAGGATGAAGGGTGGATAGAAATCCGGCGTCGGCATTAGACTACTACGAATGGCGACAACGGGACACAGTTTAACGTCCCCTCCGACGGACGGTGTACTATTCTGCCGGTGTAATTCACATTAGGGTGCCTTCATAGCTCGGCGTTGCGTACTTGGGGGCGGAGCTAACTCATCGCAGCAAGTTGGAGCCCTTCACAGCTCTGCGTTGCGAAAACAAATGAAAGGCAAAAAGCGTCGGCTCCTAAAAATCGCCCTGTGAGCATATCATCTTATGATTTCGAACCACACGCACAATACATATGTTGTTTTCTGAATGTTTACACAATTTCATTTCTTAAAATATTCTTCTTAACTATAAATAGCATTTGAAGTTAATATGTTGACCATAAAGTCGATAATAATGCATGTAGTGATGGCCCTTGCCTATGCATTATTATGACCTTTTAATTTTATTTCTTAACTCGGAATATTCGAAAAATAGCTGATTACATACGCTCAATGAACATGAGGAACGAGGAGTGTTATCAGGAATATTTATTAATGATAACTGTTGTTCAAACAGATTGTCCTAGTCGTGTTATCTAAATAGCTCTTACTGAGTAGATCATGAGGGCAAAATTATTAGTTATAAAATGGAATTTAAACGACCGTAGTCACCAACAAGCACCTCTCACGCTGTATTTAGATTTTGATACCATTTACGGATATGTTTTACGCTAATCTATGCCCCTCAGTGATTGCAATCTAATTTAGGGTTAACATTTGTCTTATGTTTAGGAAAGATACGAAGTATCTAAGCTGAAAACTTCAAAATAATAGTTAATAATGAAATAAATAGCATTTGCCACTCCCATTAGAGCTAATCTTGCATATTTGTATACCCAGAAACAAACACCAATTCGAAATCGTCGGCTTACTGCCGCCTTCACGCAGAGAGAAGCCGACAGGTTCAGTTTTTCTGCGACGTCGCAGCGAGCTGTAGACGAGACGTCATCAATGAGGAACTTGCATGGGTCGTAGATTGCTCTAAAAACTATTTTGAATAAGTCAAATGGATACATTAGCTCGCAAAAATACCTTCAGTTTCTCCATTCAACATCAAAAGAAATAAAAAAATTGCATTTAAAATCGAGAAAAATTTCTCTGAGCCGACCACTGCGCGAAGACACCCGAGCGTTGCCGAGGCCAGGCGTGACGTCATAGGTGCCTAAACAACCGTGGGGAGTAGGGAAACACGCTGAGCGCTTGGTGTAAAATTTGTTTTGAGGGAGTATTTAGCCGCTCATCGTCACTTTATTTTGTTCTGTTATTCTTGGGCAAGTTTTCCTATTGCTATTGTGTCTAGATTATTACTTGGGATATTAATAATGCGGCATCGGGATGATGAAGTACAAGCGTTTCACTTCGTGTGTTTTAGTTATCATAAAAATGGATGATAACGTTGCCACTCGTTCGAATAGTACACCTGAAATTCATCTACGTCTACATAATACCCCGCAAGCCGCCTATAAGGCGTGTGGCATGGGATGTGAGGACACCAGCCTTTTTTTTAGGACACCAAAAATTGATGCCATGACCCTCATGGAATTTGTTAAGACAAATTATTGCTATACGTTGGCGGCAAATCGAGTTGTAAAAGAAACTTGTAATACTGGAGGATAACGATCGTAAGCTGTGCTGTTGACATTAGAGTAAGCTGTGCTGTTGAATTTGGCAACGCCGGATTAGCGGAGAAGGTAGTCCTATCCGTCCTACGGTACGAACATGGCCATGGGTACGAATTTACAGCAAAACACTCTGCACACAATCCACATGTGAGATCGCGATCGGTTCCGCTGCCAACACACACACAAGCTACAACCTATTTCAATAATATAGGTAAATCCATAAACAATATACTAGCATATACCATAAAAATATAGCGGGAAATAGGCAAATACTCTTATCAAAAACTGGATGTCACCGTCACATTCTTATATTCATCACGTACAACTTACAATAACAGAACTCGTTATGATGATTACAACTATTTATTCACTGATTTAAACCCTTAAATTAGCCCACACAAGTGACACAGGTGACATTTCTCACTACTATTCGTTGAAATAATGGAATAACAAACTTCACACACAGTTTTTATTTCAATAGCGTGATCGTGAAATGTCATATCTACGGTGAACAACGAAGATTAGCACGCCACTGACAAGTTTTACACTACTGTTAGACATTTATCGATAGCGTAATAGCACTTTTTACAATTCAATCACGATGGAACACTATGACAACTCTTAGCCGATATTTTTCAACCTTGTCAAACTTTGTGCGTTACAACCACTGGCACTGTGATTATTAGCAGTAGCTTAACGGGAGACGTCACGTTAAGTCACAAGTAAGCAATTTTTTAGCAAAGGGTTTATCAGCAATCATCCTTGCCAATACCATGTCGATTGTGGAGGAGCAGCTAGACTCGGTGGAACGCTCGTAATGACGTCACCCACTTATCATGTAAAGGGTATCGTCACGTAACGACAACAAATACAAGTTCTCCTCAACCAGCCATGTTTTAAATAAGAAAATGAGAATGTTACCTCCCCATTTTTGTGAGTTGGTGACGTCCTTGAGTTTATGGGAGGTTCCTTGTGGGAGAAAAGGGTCATTAATGGAAGGAATGTAAACACAATAGTGTTTAAAAAAACGATGAAGCACGCCAGGCCGATGGGTTAGAGACGGGATAACCGAAGAAGCGATATCATGCTTGCCGTTAGTTCGTGACGTCATCAAATTATAGACACATTCGTCAACGACGTTGTTCTAGAAGCTTTTCTAACCTTCCTACTGGAAGCGTCGTGAAGTTGGTACGGAAAGATAGTGGCGCAGCGAGGGGGGTGTTGGAGGATACACACCCCCCCCCCCAGAGATAAGATAATATTTTTTTAAAACTATTTTAATGTAATTTTAATGTCAAAGCTTGTAACTAATATTAGGGAGACGGATGACTCACAACAAAAACATCAAACTATTCACACACCATTTTGAACCATTTATCTTTAATTTTTTCGGAGAGAGCCCAATATTCCTTTCTTTGGACGTCCCTAAATTCTGTACACATTATTTCCCATCCTATCCACGCAATCATTTACACAATTAATTAATTATTTATTAAAATATTGCATATTTACTATCAATTTATTACATATTTATTAATACATCATTGCCTTTTTATCTAAAACATATATATCCCCCTCTAATTGGTCTATTGTCTATGCAATAAATATTTTCCTTTATAATTTTACCGTTTTAAACATGTTATTACCTATTGAACTCTTTTAAAAGTTTCAACTTAAGAAAGTACCAATAAATTTTTTTTTTTAACTTTTAAATAGAATAATATTTCATTTACAATCAATTTTCTCATCATATGTTATAACTATCTTATATAAATATGTTTACTGATACATAATTTATTTTTCCTCTTTCAACCTACCTTGAGACCGTCTGGTGGGATGAAGGAAAGAACAAGATTCCTGACTATGAATAATCCTGGACAGATGTTCAGAAATTGTAAAAATGATCATTACATTAATCTAACTGTGTAAAATGAACCAAAGCATTGTAAAACACCACATAAGTCAAAGCAAACTGCCTGGAACTCTGTACAAGTGAAAGTACTGGGTTTGGGGAAGAGGGAGCCAATTGGCCTCAGCGGACCCAGAATAAATAAAACTAGTAATTTTTTTTAAGGAAATTCTTTATTCCTAGATATTTACACATTACATTATCATAAATATTATATATGGCTAGACAAAAGTATATATCTGCAAAATTCGGATTAACATGCATGGTAAAAATGATAGGGTCCCGCTAAGCCACACAAGGCTCGTCAGCAGGTGCCACTTTTAACCTAAAGAACGGACTTTTTATATAAAAAGACAATAAGTATTAGGTGAACGGAAAATTTTACCGGTGAATATGATAGTTTGTATGGAAAAAAGAATACAAAGTTACATCAAGTATTTTTCGTAATTCCACTCCCACAAGAAAACTCAAAAATAATGAGAAAGAATCTGTGACATACACGGATACATTCACTCAAAACCCAAATATGCACATCACATACAATTTTGTGTATTAATACATATGTACATAGATATACATCATACCGATTATGTCTAAAGTACATGTTAGAGCATATAATTCTCATACAACCAATTTCTTAATTAGTAATAGTAATAATACCCCCAGTATTAGTTGCGCCTAAACCCCCCCCCCCCTAGTCTTAATTCCTAGCTGAGCCCCGTCGAGGAGAGAAAGCGAAAGCTCGTCTCATGGATGCGGAAAGCCATTGAGAGCAAAGTCAACTAAATCGAAAGATAGCTGAATATTCAAGGTTTCTAACCATATAACATGCATCGGCAAAAAAGTTTCATAGACTACGAAAAAAATATTTGGAGACCTTACTTTTCATATGCCCCTCGCAACTGAACGAATAAATGTCTAAATTTATCTTATTGGAAGAGTTAATGAACAACTGAATGCAACGTGTACACCACCCAACTTGTGCGGATGCCTTTACAGAAAATACAATCTGTTCTAATTTCATTCGTGCGATAGCACAACTTTTAAGCCGGTCCACCAAAATCGTGCATTCATTTAGGCATACCAAACTTATACGGGATTATGTACCGTACGAACAGGCCGTTAAATGGGCGATTCTCAAACAAAAATGCAATTTAGAAGTAAAATAACTCCATAAATATGAGTGGACAATGAATATATCACCTTAAACCAGATGCATAGTGTTTACTTTAATTTAATTTAAATAATTTCTCATTTGATTTACATTCCTTTGTTATATTGCCTAATTTCATTGTTGCGTTAACAATTACCCCAATGTGATAATAGCCACATAATTACTATTTTAAACATGGCTTCTTAACAAATACTTCGTTTACTTACTGACCAACAATTGCCGCTGTGACCAAGGAACAAATAATATGATCATGCCAAACGTGCAATGTTTCCAACAACAAAGAGCAAGATTTCTTCCCACAAATAAATCACATTCACTCATAATAATTATAAAAATCGCAATACATGGCAGCAAGTCAACGTTTAATCAGTTGCATAGCCATGACCTCAAAAACTGATGTAAAAAATAAAATATTTATAATCACTGATCTTTATTTTTTGATTGGTAACTGTTTAATGTGATTCTTTACGAAAAAGATAAATTCAATATTATGATTGTAACAGTAAAGGACTTAGTACTCACTAATTCCTTCAAAAAAGTTCTTTTTATAGTTTTATTTTCAAATATGAACGGTAAGAATTCGCATCCGAAGCCTAGATCGAAGAAATAAATACATCAACAATATTAGGTAATATCTCGCTCATGGTACGAAATGCATGTTAATTAAAGATTAGTTACTTTTCTTTAATTTCCACGCAAAAATTATTCGCTGCCATAAGCACATGATCGATATTAGTTGATTAGTATTTACAACCTCTCATTGTCGCGTTCACCAGCTGGTCCAACATCCTTTCTGCTTGTGACGCATTATGGGTGAAAATAAGTGAGTAGCGAAACAAGAATTCTTCTCCTCACACCCAAGGTGACTGTACACAGGAGGTTCGATTCCATTCCTGGAAAGGCTGATTCCTGTCGCCACTTCGTTCGCATTTTTACCAGTTTTCAAAAATGTCCGCGGCGGGGTGATGAGTGCAAAGCGATGCACTTTTTTTTTAATATGTTGCAGTAAAACGTTCGTAATCGCAAATAATTGCGTTGAGCTCTTTAAAATTTCATAGATAACATAATTACGTATGAAAATCTCGGTCAAACCCCTAATTTTACCATATTTTCCCGTGAAACTCATCAATTTGGGCATCAGCGACGTGAGTGGCGACTTTTGTAAACCCATTTGATTGCGCGCCGGATGGCAACACATTTGTAAGAGGGTTCGAGAACCTCTTCCGTAACATTCCTGCTTCCGCCCCTCACGTGTGTACCGCTCGCATCGTGTTCGAACGTGTGCGTCGCTATGACCATGCGGTCTGAGTTTTTAACTGTTTTGGTGCGCTGAATAGTTCGTATATTCTTCCTAAACGGTGCAGCTGTACTGTTTGAAGTGATGTTTGCAGTTGTCATGCTGTGAACTTAAGGATTTATGCATTGTCACACGTGGTGTTGCATTGTTGCGTGTGTGGGTTTGCCTCACGTGGTTTAACCTGTAGATCGTGTCCAAGTTACCATGCTCGACATGCTATCTGAAGAATAATAATGTATCGTGAAGTTTGCGGTGTGATTTTCATTGTTGTAATTTTCATTGTTGCTTGTGTTTGTTACCCCGCGTGGTATAAGTTGCTTGTGTACTGTCTAACATGTTTTGACTATTCCCTGCAGAATACCGTGAACTTAACAATATGATTTCCATGATGTTGGATGATTTTTTGTGATGAGATCCCATCTGTATTTCTTTTGGACGTCAATCTTCGATAGACATGTTTGTGCTGTCTTCCGCATTGCTGGAGGTAAGTCATTAATATCTTGAATTTTTATTACTTATCGATGTTTTATAAGTTATGGGTTTTGTGTTCGCGTGCATAATATATTTTCTAGAAGTTCTTTCCCGTAGTATGTGTTTACTTCGTCATGATTACCGTGGTGTAGAAACTTTTCTACGTAAGTCTTCCACAAAATATGAATCTTCTTTCTTATTTTATGGTACTATTTTGTTTCTTAACGTCGTGTTCTGTGATATCGTCACGTTATTTATGCACCATTATTCTCGGAAAGTAGCTGCCAATTCATTATCATGACAGCAAAGCCGACAATCGGTTATTAAATATATGTCCACATTATCCGAATGTTCTTGTTTATGTTTTGATGTCTAGTTTTCGTCGTTCAGGTGTTTATTGTGCTTACTTCGTCATTCCATACACTTGTACGTATATGTTTATGATGTCTTACGCAATCCTTTGTTCATGGTGGAAAATTCCTGCAGGTGTTAATTCTGACAATCGTAATATCCTCAATCAGCTGATTGACATGTGTGAGATTTTATTTGGTATTAATGCCCGTGTACTACGAATTTGTCTTCATATTAACGTTAACTTCTCCGTGGGTTTGTTATTCCTGTAAATTCAGTATTGTTTCAGCAATACGATTGATCAGCTGTTGAATATATTCAGCCTCTGATTCCACTTTCGAAAGTTTTGATAATTTTTTTCTACAATCGCAGAATAGGTATTGAACTGGTAAGATAACTAGTAGAACCGAAAGGATTATATCTATATTTAATACGTATCATAGTATACACTACGCATATAATATTTATATAAAATACATGCAAATGTCCTCTATCATGCAGATGATATCTAGATATTATACGTATTATATCTGCTGCCATAATATGGATTTTATACAGATTAAATACGTATAACTCGTCGTAAATCTGTATATTATACATATCTTATACATGTCTGATGATCCCTGGTTATGCCGTTAAGGATATTATTTGTATATTTTAAAGATTCTGGTGTACATCAAGGACAATGGATCATCAGACACGTATAAAATATGTATAATATACGGATTTGCAAAGCTGTATACCGATGTATTTCGAAATCTTAATTATATACAGTTATAATCCTTTTGGAGCTACTCATGATAGATACTGTAGATCAAGTAGATTCATATTGTCTTTTTTCCTCGATCAATTAGAGACTATAACGGCAGCGTTAGAACTCTCAAATATATGACTTGTAGTGTAGCCTACAAACTTTTGCTTACCTTATTTCTGAATTTCCTTATCATTTCTTAGAGCATGTTTTGTGTGTTCTAACTTTATTGTCAGATTGCCTTCATGAGTATTTCGCAAGTGTTGCCTTTACACGGACGTGGAGGCATAATTTGTTAGTATGCGTAATATTTCTTTTGGACCGTGAGGTGTGCATGTGGGAGTCCAATTGTATGCCGAGTGCTGGTGATTGATCACCCCCTGCCAAACACCCAAGAGGTGGCTCGCAGGGTATTATCAGAGAGGAGAAGATTATTATTATCCTCGGTATTGTGTAGATGAAGATCACCTTTATAAGAATAGATTGTCTGACGCATTTCGTCAATTTTTAAGTTTTTATTTGTTGCGACAACCGTCCATCGTATTCATGCTATTTTTTAAAACCATTTTCGTCGCTTGTACCTTTATGCTAAGGTAATTGTTGCATGATTGTTTGGGGATTGTATTGGCATTTCATCGCTATGACAACAATGTCATCAAACCCTTGATCTAGACCCGATCGTCTAATGTGAGGAATCGAGATTATTTATTGCCGATTTCGGTGGCGGTAGAATTAAGTCCTCTCCTCCCAATCTGAAGGCCGCGGGTTCGAGACCCGCCTGGATAGGTTCCTGGGGCATTTGTGTTTGCGATCGCCCATTGTTATTTGTTTTATCAATACGATTTAAATGTCAAATACTACTGTTTTTGGGTCGATTAATGCATGCTGACGTTTTTAATGTGACAACACCTAGGTTGGTTTTTTTGTGACGAAAGTGGCTTCGTTTTTTTCTTTGACAGTGCGATTTTTGTTTAAATGTCGCAAATATCTTCCTCACATCAGAAAGTTATTATTTCGAGCATATCTTTTGCAGATTACTGTCTGAGTCTTCGATATTTCCATGTATCTATTGTTAATTAACATGTTTTGGCTGCACGTGTTCATGTCAAAGTTTTCAATTCTTTACCCGTTGTCCCTGGCAATGTGCACTCCGCCTAATGTACTATGATGATCTGTATTTTTCTAAGTTCTTAGAAGCCATTATGTTGTTTTTCTTGTTCCTTCAACAGCTGTTGTTAGCCGTCAATTAGTTATTATTGTGTTCCTCATCATGGACCGATGTAATGGAAGATAAATTCCCTTCCGGGCTTTACTCCTTGTCTTGTCGCATTTCCAAGTTGTACGTCGTCTGAGGTTACCATTGCATGCATGAGGCGCAGAGCTCAGGGAAACATGTCTTAACAATCACTTATTAAAACTGGCTAAGGTCGGAAAGTTTTCCTCGTTTGATAAGTTATTAATAATCCTTATTTAAGCCAAGAACTACCAGCCAGCAGGGTACTAGGCTAGCCGCTAGCAGCCTGCGTCGTATCAGCGCTAAGCCTCGCCTCAAGGTCACCTCGCAGGGCGGGAGGGGGAACCAGAAATACGTCACGCGGAGAGACTTCCCGACATTCATACTTAAGCGTCGCGTTTTCGCGCGCTTGAAAATTTTCACTTTTCATTTAACCGCGAAAAATAGATATCGTCATTTAAAAATCTAAAAGCGTGAAATACGTACTCCAGGAGTAATAATCTTTCGATTTAGGCAATAAAAAAATAATAGGAAACCACCCTGTTCCAAGTTGATGTACTCGTTATGGAGTTTTTATAATTTATAATTTCACAATCATCGAATTGTTGTCACCGACCATATTCGTATGGCGTCCCAACTGCTTAGGTGAATTACACACTTCTTAATGTCGTAAATTTGACCTCTTCAGAATCTTGACCGTAATGAGATGATTCATTCTGAGAAATTCCGTTCTTAGTTAGTATTTGGTGTCATGGCAACTTTTTATCGTGATTTCGATGCTATTTTGTCCTTTTTGCTTCTTGGCCCCTTGTATCGTGGCGTTATCGTCGCACGATTATTTTAGGGAATGTTTTTGCTAATTCATTGTTGTGACAGCAACGCCATCAATAAGCGTTGATATTTTCCATCATCTGGATTCACTTTTTTATGTTTTGACAAATTGCTATCAGTCGTTGATTGTTGGTTAAACAGATTTTCGACGTATTGGTTGCAGAATACAATGACATATAGTGATGCAAAAATTATGATGTAATGCTGTTTCTAGATTCTATGCTGCAATGATTCTTACTGTGATCAATTTAAACTCGTCTACTCTTACTAAGCCGTAGTTATCTCTTCCTTGTATTCCCCGAGCAATGTATGCCTCCATGTTATGTTACTTTTTTGTTATTTTCACGTAATAATATTATGTCATGCTCGGTCTATGTCCAATATAATATCCCTGATAATGTTCTCATCGTCTTAACTATCGAAGTCAGATTGTTTCTCCTATTTTTCGTCGGAATTCTGTGTAAATATTTTCAGATTTTGCAACGACTTATTAACTGTTAATTTTGAATTATTCTGTGAATGTAGCATGGCGTGAGGTTCTAATGTTTAGAAATAGATATTGAACATCTTTACGAGAATTGTTCTCTGCTGCTAATTCCATTTGTGTCTATATTTCGTCGACAAATTATTTTTTCTTATTTGCATTAGCCTTTCAATGTTTGATATCTTCTAATATGTATGTTAGGCAGAATTTATTTAGTGAATTCGTAGATTTTTTCTCGGTCGACGTGAAATATACCCTTCATTTGCCATGGCTTTTAGGCAATCGTGATCACGAGAAGAAGAGAAAAGAAATAGATTGCAAAACAGATATATTTAAAATGTCCTACTTCCCTCGTACTATTAAGAATAGCAACGTTGTCTCAATAGGGTAGTTTCCTTCATCAAAGAAAACGAAAGGCATTGATTGCGATTCGTTATGCACCATTAACGTATTCATAATATACAAATTATTTGGTTTTAGAAATACCTGTTTAGACGAATGGCAAGGGTCAATTTTATCCTCATTTGAAAAAGGCCAGATTGGCACCCATGCTATGCCACTCCACGTGACATCACAAGGACCTAGTTTCTATACAAGTAGATAGGAGTTATACATCGTCTGAGGTTACCAATGCATGCATGAGGCACAGAGCTCAGGGAAACATCTCTTAATAATCACCTATCAAAACTGGCTAAGGTCGGAAAGTTTTCCTCGTTTGATAAGGTATTAATAATCCTTACTTAACCCGTCAACGCCGTCATGCGTACCCAGTACGCGCCCTTTAAATTTCGTATGCCGCCGTCATGCGTACCCAGTACGCTTCCTGACCTACTGTTTATAATATTTTTTCTCCGCGAGATATTGTATGTTAAATTAAAACTGATTACTTTATCTTTTGAAGAGATGTTTTTCCTTTCTAATAAAATATTCATAGCGGTTTTATGCCTGCAAGATTTTAAAAAAATGCTTCGATAAAATTCCGTTTTAAACCAGCGCCTTGACGACTTCGGTCCAAAAACTCATCGCCTTATTTCAGCGTTTCTATCATGAAAACTTCCGCCTATTCTGCTCGAGAGACGTCTAGAAGGGTCAGCTACTTTAGCTTGAGATACGGTATCTTCTAAGCTCAATGCCATCTCTCCGTCTTCTCCTTGTTTGTCGTCACCTCGAGCCCCAAGTGTGTTTGGTCCGCCTCGTTAGTCCTAAGCGTCCTAAGCGAAGGGGCCATGTGCTTCGCTCTGCATTTATTTTTTTATTTTTTTTTCTGGACAGTAATCAACGAAGATAAGATTCCATCTAAACAGTCAGCGTATACCAGGGCCCCTTCGAGATATTTTCTCGTCTCTTGAGGGAGCTTCTAAGCCACGAGCTTCAGTCCACCCAGTCCACCAGAGTCATTCATGCTGTGTGGTGTTCGTTCAGGCAGTATGCTGAAATTCTCATCGGGTGTACTTCCTGTGTGTGGTATTTTTTTATAATTGGGGATCCTACGAAATGTGAATAGTATTGAAAGGCAAAAAAGAGACTCGGAAGTCTGTTTGTGTGTTAGTAGGCTATAGTAAAATCATTGGTGGGGTGAATTTCAAGGACCTGTTATTGCATTCGTACGTAATGGAAAGAAAACGCCATTACAAGTGATGTATGAAGTTATTTAGGACACTATTGAATGAGGCAGTCTTAAATTCATATGTTGTTCACAGGAAAAACACGTATAAAAATTTGACTTATCATTTCGCGTGCCATTGGGCGAGATAATATTTTTGAAATATCCAACGTCATACGAACTGTTTGGACTTGGCCGTCACTCATTGCACAATTTAGTACCAAGACTCACAAAAATTGATTTCCTAAAGACAATTCCTGCAGCTGGGAAGAAATCAAAGTCTCAAAGGAGGTGTGCAGTTTGTGCGTAACATGGGAAATGAAGAGTTTGCGTGTACTGTTGTGAAAAATGTGCAGTGGGATTATGTTTGGATTGCTTCAAATCATGTCACACAAAGCAGATTTTCTAAGGTAAATCATTTGAATATTTGGATATTGACGTTTGAAACATTATCATGTGATTACCAATATGAAATGATACGGTAATAATGGAACAAAGTCAGAGAAGTGGGCGGAGTGGTAAATTTTCAAGTAGGCGAAACGGGTAATCCTATCGAAAGTATCCAATTTGTTATGAAATTTTCAACCCCAAATAACTAAATTACATCATGTAATTGTATTTTTTAAATGCATGGAATGTTAGAGATCTCGTAGCTTATTCGAAACCAAATAAAAATCTTTCAAAATTGAGAATTTATTCATTAGTTTATAAAAAGAGATACATAAAACAATAAATATTTTTTCCAATCGCCCGAAAAATTATTATATAGTAGTGCATTATAATACGCAAGTTTACAAAAATTTTCCACGCTACTGATCGTATATTATGAAAGATATAAATTATTGAATGATAGTATACCAAAAAGGCGAAGATTTTTAAATCTCATCCGGCCGCTGAGATGGGATTTAATTAAATGCCTGCCGCGCTTGAGGGGTTAAGCCAAGCGCTACCAGCTAGCATGGTACTCTGCTACCTGCTAGCATCCTGCGTCTTATCTGCGCTCAAAGCCTCGCCCCAAGGTCAACTCACTTGCGGCAGCGGGAAGCAGAATGACGTCACGCGGAGTTTTTTCCGGCATTCATACTTACCCGTCGCGTTTTCGCGCGCTTGAAAATTTTCACTCTTCATTTAATGGTGAAAAATAGATATCGTCACATAAAAATCTAAAAACGTGAAATACGTACTCCAGGAGTAATAATCTTTCGATTTAGGCAATAAAAAATAATAGGAAACCACCCTATTTTCGCGTATTTTAAATTATTTTCGAAATATATTATTACATACATTTCTCTTGAGGTAATGCTGTCACAAATGGGACTGTCCTCCGATTGTTAAGGCCTGATACTTTGGGGAAACACAATTTTAGTGCACTTCAAGCGCACATTTTTCATTTTCAAATGTATCTGGGGGCATTTTTCACCATCTTAACCCTTAACCAGTGACGTGCAATTCTTGTTACACTACCAGTGACGTGCGGTCTGGGAGACCGCAATAAATCAAACATTCATAAAATATTGCTGCGCCATTTTTATTGTTTTGTTTAATTTTTCTTTGAATGCTTAACTATTTGAAAACTTATATTAAAATTTTTACACTCCCAATACGAACCAATTTGTCGTAAAAAATTGTGATTTGAAGCAGGATCAAAAAACTGATGCCAAAAACACTCGAGTCATAATTATTATATTTATGCATCAATATGTCGCCAGATTCAAAAAAGGCCTTGAATGTTAAAGTTGGTAGGTTAAGTAGTAAGTAGCCATGAAATGTATCCCGCTTATTCCTTTTCTTGATGCATTCTTAGTAAGTGACGTGCGGTCTCACAGACAGCTAATCGAGTTCAATCGCAAATTTACAGTAATTAATAAAAGGAACGTTAAATTTTAATAGTGGGATGTCCTTGTTATGCAAAAATATGAAGCTAACGAGAATTATAGATATTTTGAAATCTTAATTTTGAAAATATTCATAATTTTAGAAACGCAGCGGTCTCTCAGACCGCACGTCACCGGTTAAGAGTTAACCTGCTAGACCCATTTATTAATTCGGACGTATCGAAGCAATCCGTAGCTCGATGTGGTGGGGGTAATTATAACTGCTATCCTCTCGTCTGCCCGTATTTTCAAGCGTCTTCAGGTTCTTGCTCCATACCACCTCGTCTTGACGGATCCCCGTACATAGCTGATGTGGTAGATTCTCAACTGTTTGCGCGGGCCCTTATCCACTGATGCATGCCGGGAAGCCCCGGGGGCAAGTTGAAGGCGGTCCGAGAAGGGAAATGGCCCTATTGCGCCACCTTGCGGTACACTTCCAAGTTGGAGCGGGCGGTGCGCAAACAAGAGCATCTCCTATTTCAAACACAAACAGCCCACCCTTGCGATGTACCCTGGCCGTTCTTCAAGGGTCCCTCCCGCACCCTTAAAGGCTGCTACTGCCGGTGGCGACCCCTTGCGCGGGTCGGCTACCCCTGCTGGGAAACTTAGCTACGCAAAGGGGATGAAGAATCGTCTGTTTGATCATCTCGTTCGGATATCCTCCTCAAATCTGTCTTGTAAGGGGCGACCTGCCCACTCAGCGTCTTCTGCTGTGCCCGCCCCTGGCGCAAATTGGCCACCCACCCCTTATCCTGCCGGCCCTGATGTGGCCATTTGTCTGGAGTTGGAAAGGTGGTTAGTTTTAAATTTTTATCGCATTGATGGGGGTCTTGAAAATTTTAGTGCAGAGGTAATGGGATTTCAGATAGCCTTAAGGAGTGAGAGTACGTAGTACACGATAATAATAATGATAAAAGTAATTATATATACAGGGTGTCCCATTTATCTTGACCACCCGAAATAACTTTTTGTCCAGATGCAAATTCAAAAATGTGTCAGGCAAATGTTCATTAGCCGTCAGGGGGACATTAACCAGCATGATTGCCTTCCTTGTAGCTTTGTTATTTACAAAGATATGAACAGCGGTATGTCTTTTTTAAATGGCACCCTATATTTTTTATTCGGCAATTCATTTCCTCTCATATAACTCCTCCTGTTCATATCTTTGTGAATAACAAAGCTGCAAGGAAGGCAATCATGCTGATTAATGTCCTCCTGACGGCTAATGAACAATTGCTTGACACATTTTTGAATTTGCATCTGGACAATAAGTTATTTCGGGTGGTCAACATTAATGGGACACCCGGTATATTGAATGATTTTAATTTCTCCTGGTGAATAATTTCAAGGAATTCTTCTCTGGTTCTCAGCCATGTTAATTCAGTCGTATTCGAGAATCGAGACAAGTTAGACGCCATCTATCCGCCGAATTTGGAAGTAGAGCTCCGAAGATACCATTAGGAAACCACGATCACAAATCATAGGCATTGTTGGGTATTTTCTAATTTCTCTTTATTATTATTTTGTTGGTATCCACCGAAGCTGCGTGAAGAGAATGGGATCGGTAATTATGACCGAAGCAGCACGGAGCGTTTACAAATAGCAATGCTTTCAATAAAATACACGCAGGAGAGTGAAAATGATAGATACATTTGCATGAAAATCGGAGAAAATAAAGGTTTAAAAATACGTCAAGGGGCAATTAGAAGGCAACCCGCAAAGCAGAGACAGGGCTACGCTACGAGACGCATAAGTACATACGAAAATGTCTGAAGTGTCATCTACCGGGCAGAAAGTGACCTCAATAGAGCCATCTACGAGTTGCAGTAGGTGTGTGATGGAATATCACAACTAACCCATTGCAAATGAACATTAAATCGGCGTGGCGTATATATACGGCATACCCACTGAAAGTTAAACCCCTCATGACGAATGTATACGGCATACCCAGATGAGTGGTTAAGCTATCGTAACGTCGTAATCAATATGTTTTATGCGTTCATATTTATGTATAATACGTTACAGTTTATTAATTGGTACAGTTCATCGTTGACTGTAACGATGGTTTGTAGATTTAAGGCGTTTATGGTAGCCGTCATAATATACTTTTTATTTTGTACCATGCTTGGAATAGTGTTTTTCATCGGAGTCACGCATTAATGGTCATTTTGAACCTTTTTAGCTATCGCCTTCTGTTGATGGCGGATATTTCAGCGGTAGTTTATTATTTCCTGAATCTTTATTACTATTTTTCGTTGTTCCTAGGTATCAAATACCTTTTTAAGACCTAGAAAAACCTTCCTAGACATTTTCTACTACATTTTTTGCAGTGGATCTGCAATTCGTCCTATTAGTCCAATGTTGATATCACAACAATATCCTCGATATTAGTCGGCCATATTGGAAAATTACGTCAGCGCCGCCGTAGGTTATTCAAGTCTCAAATAGACCGACGCGTCGCGAACTTTCGGAAGACGACTTTTTTTCCATTTTCAAGGCGTGTTACTCAATGAAATTTCAATACGGTGGTTTCCTATTATTTTTTATTGCCTGAATCGAATGATTATTACTCCTGGAGTATGTATATCACGCTTTTAGATTGTCGAATGACGATATCTATTTTTCGAATTAAATTAAAAGTGAAAATTTTCAAGCGCGCGAAAACGCGACAGCTAAGTATGATTGCTGGGAAAACTCCGTGTGACGTCGTTCTGGTTCCCGCTGCCGCAAGTGAGGTGACCTTGGGGCGAGGCTCTGAGCACTGTTACGACGCAGGATGCTAGCAGGTAGCAGAGTACCATGCTAGCTGGTAGCGCATGGCTTAAATAAGGATTATTAATACCTTATCTAACGAAGAAAACTTTCCGATCTTAGCCAGTTTAATAGGTGATTATTACGACATGCTTCCCTTAGCTCTGTGCCTCATGCATGCATTGGTATCCTCAGACGATGTATAACTCCTATCTACTCGTATAGAAACTAGGTCCCAGTGACGTCGCAGTGGAGTGGAATCGCATGGGCGCCAATCTGGCCTTTTTCAAATGAGGTTAAAATTGACCGCGGCCATTCGTCTAAACTGGGATTTCTAAAACCAAATAATTTGTACATTATGAATACACTAATGGTGGTTAACGAATCGCAAGCAATTCCTTTCGTCTTCTTTGATTGAGGAAACTACCCTATTCATCCTGTTAGACCAAAGTTATTATCA